>NW_024412402.1:25120604-25294986 GCF_014898765.1 Herpailurus yagouaroundi | reverse complement strand
ATATAATATAATATAATATAATATAATATAATATAATATAATATAATTAAAATAGTAAAAATTACATATAAAGAGAAATCTTAAAAGCAGCCAGAGAAGAGCAAATAGTTATATAAAAGGGAAAGTACCCAGAAAGGTAAGAGCAGTTTTTCAGCAGAAACTTCGCTGCCAGAAGGGAGTGGCATGATATATTCAAAGTGCTGAAAGGGAAAAAACCTAAAACCTTGAATAGTCTACTGGCAAGGTTTTCATTTAGAACTGAAGGAGAAATGAAGGATTTCCCAGACAAACAAAAGTTAATGGAGTTCATCATGACTAAACTGCCCTCATAAGAAGTGTTAAAGGAACTTCTTTAAGTTGAAAAAAAAAAAAAAAAGCAACAACTAGAAGTAAGCAAATTATGAAAGGAAAAATTTCACTGGTGAAAGCAAACGTAATATAGGTAGTAAATCAATCACTTATAAAGCCAGTGTGAAGGTTAAAAGAAAAAAAATAGTAAAATCACTTATATCTAAAAATTAGTTAAGGGACTCATAAAATAAGATGTAAAATATGACATCAAATACATAAAATGGGGGGGGTACTAAAAATGTAGTGCTTTTATAATGTGTTTGAATATAAGCAAACATCACTTAAAATAGACTGCTATATACATACGGTGTTATACATGAACCTCATGGTAACCACATACCAAAAACCTGTAAGAGATGCACAAAAAATAAAGAGAAAGGAATCCAAGCATAACATTAAGGTAAGTCATCAATCACAAGGGAAGACAGAAAGAAAAGAAAAAAGAAACTGAACAAAAACAACCAGACAACAATGAACAAAATGGCAATAAGTACATAGCTATCAATATTACTGTTACTTTAAATATAAATGGACTAAATGCTCCAATCAAAAGACAAAAGGTGACTGAATGGATTAAAAAACAAGATCCATCTATAAACTGCCTATAGGCCGGGGCGGTTAAGCGTCCGACTTCAGCCAGGTCACGATCTCGCACTCCGTGAGTTCGAACCCCGCAGTCGGGCTCTGGGCTGATGGCTCAGAGCCTGGAGCCTGTTTCCGATTCTGTGTCTCCCTCTCTCTCTGCCCCTCCCCCGTTCATGCTCTGTCTCTCTCTGTCCTAAAAATAAATAAACGTTGAAAAAATAAATAAATAAATAAACTGCCTATAGGAGACTTACTTCAGACCTAAAGACTCATACAGACTGAAAGTGAAGGGATGGAAAATGATCTTCTATACTAATGAAAATTTTTTAAAAAGCTAGGGAAGCAATACTTATATCAGACAAAATATGCTTTAAAATAAAGACTATAACAAAACACGAAAAAGGTAATTACATAATGATAACAGGACTAATCGAACAAGAGGATATAACAATTGTAAATATTGACGCACCCTACACAAGAGCACCTAAATATATAAGGCAAATACTAATGGACATAAAGAGAGAAATTAACAGTAATACAATAATAGTAAGAAAATTTAACACCCCACTTACATCAATGGGTAGGTCATCCAGACAGAGAATCAATAAACAAACAATGGCTTTGAATGATGCCTTAGAACAGATAGGACTTGAGGATATCACAGATATATACAGAACATGCCATCCAAAAAGATGAGAAAACATATTCTGTTCACGTGCACATGGAAGTGCACATTCTCTGAGACAGATCACATGTGAAGCCACAAAACAAGTCTTAATAAATTTAAGAAGACTGAAATCATATTAAGCATCTTTTTCAACCACAATGGTGTAAAACATGTGGAGGCTAAACAACATGCTATTAAATGACCAATGGGTCAATGAAGAAATCAAAAAGGAAATAAATAAAATAGCATGAGACAAATGAAAATGGAAAGCCAACATTCCAAAATCTTTGGGGCAGAACAAAAGCAGTTCTAACAGGCAAGTTTATACTGACATGGGCCCTCTTCAAGAAACAAATCTCAGGGTTGCCTGAGTGGCTCAGTTGGTTAAGCGTCTGGCTTGGACTCAGGTCATGATATCATGGTTTGTGAGTTTGAGCCCTGCGTCGGGTTCTGTGCTGACTGCTTGGAGCCTGAAGCCTGCTTCAGATTCTGTGTGTGTGTGTGTGTGTGTGTGTGTGTGTGTGTGTCTGCCCTTCCCTTGCTCATGCTCTGTCTCTCTGTGTCTCTCCCTCTGTCTCAAAAATAAATAAACATTAAAAAAAAAAAAAGAAACAAATCTCAAACACACAATCTAACTGTATACCTAAGGGAATTTGTAAAAAAGAATGAACAAACTCAAAGTTAGTTAAAGGAAGGGAATAACAAAGATCAGAGCAGAAATAAATGAAATAGAGACTAAAAAAACAATAGAAAAGATCAGTGAAACCAAGAGTTTGTTCTTTGGAAAGATATACAAAATTGATGAATGCCTAGCCAGCCTTATTAAGAAAAAAAAAAAAGAAAAAAGAGAGAGAGAGAAGACTCAAATAAGTAAAATCAGAAATAAAAGATAAGAAGTTACAACCAACACCACAGAAACATAAAGGATTTAAGACGCTACCACAAAAAATGATATGCCAACAAACGGGACAACCTGAAGAAAGAAACAGATAAATTCCTAGAAACATACAATTTTCCAAGACTGAATCAGGAAGAAATAGAAAATGTGAACAGGCTGGGGGCACCTGGGTGGCTCAGTCAGTTAAGTGTCTGACTCTTGATCTCAGCTCAGGTCTTTGTCTCAGGGATGTCAGTTCAAGCCTCGCACTGGACTCTGTGCTGAGCATGGAGCCTAAAAAAATCTGAACAGACAGATTACTAGTAACAAAATTGAATTGGCAATCAAAAACCTCCCAACAAAGAAAAGTCAAGGACTGGACAGCTACAAACATTAAAGAAAAGTTAATACCTTTCCTTCTTAAACTATTTCAATTGTCAAATTACTATGCTGTCCACCTGAAACTATTATAATATTGTATGGCCACTATGCCTCACATTAAGAAAATGCACCTACAAAAGCACAGAAAAAGCACCAAAGGAGATATTTTGGACTTACATATATAAAGAATCTAAAATATGAATTCTGAATGTGGACACATGAGTCATTTTTTTTTTTTTTACTTTTCCTATATTTTATGAGTTTTCAACAATAAATATACCAATTTCATTGGTAATCAGAAAAAAAATTTTTAGGGATGCCTGGCTGGCTCAGTCAGTGGAACATGCAACTCTTGATCTCTGGGTTGTGAGTTTGAGCCCCATGTTGGGTGTAGAGATTACTTAAAAATAAAATCTTAAAACAAACAAACAAACAAAAACACTGAATTTTTTATTTTATTTTTAAATTTTTTAACGTTTATTTATTTTTGAGAGACACAGAGAGACAGAGAACGAGCAGGGGAGGAACAGAGAGAGAGGGCGACACAGAATCTGAAGCAGGCTCTAGGCTCTGAGCTGTCAGCACAGAGCCTGACGCAGGGCTTGAACCCACGAACCGTGAGATCATGACCTGAGCCGAAGTCAGTTGCTTAACTGACTGAGCCACCCAGGCGCCCCAACATTTTAAATTTTAAAAAAATAAACAAAAACATTTTCCCTGAAAGGAGGGGTCAACTTCTTGCTTCATTTTTACAGTGGGTTTTAATGCAAAGAGAAATATGAACCCCCATGAGGAATGAGTAATCACACATCTCGAATAAAACCAAGCCAAAATTTCAGATTTATCCAGTAACGAAGTCCACAGTGAAACAAAGTGATCAAGACCAGTGCCCCAAATTTTCTAGAAGTGGATGATGGCATGGCCTGAAATCTATGTATCTGGCCTTTCCCATTTCTTCTTATAAGGTTAAAAGGCAGAGTTAGAATAAAGGTGAAGTCTCACACACTCATAAAAGCTGGGTAAGGAAACAACCACAGGAGTAATCAGAAGAATTTGAGCAAGAGTGACTGACCTCATCGATGTGCTTCAGGAATGGGGTTTGCAGAAGAAAGCGAACTCTAACTTTTACAAACTGTGATTTGGTCATCACACCAGAGCAGTGGGTTCAGTTTCAGAGTGGTGTTCCCAGACACACAGTGACAGTCTTGTTTGAAAACTTGTTAGAGATGCAAATTTTTAGGCCTACCCAAGACCTACTGAGTGAGAACTTCTGGGCACAGAGCCTAGCAATCTGTTTTCACAAGCCCTCTAGGTGAATCTGACACTTCTTCAGGTTTGAGAAGAATGCTTTGAAAATGGCAGAGAGACCAATGCCCACAAGCCTCTCCTCTGTCACCATGGAAGCAGCCCCACATCGCACCACTGAAAGTCACTTAGACAAGCCTCTGCCCCATCTGGCTCTCCTACAGTGTAAGCACCCCTGGCTGTTTACACTAACTGGGACAGGAGTCACTGGTGTGGAGTGTGGAGAAGGCCATGCCCTGAGCCATACTCCCAACAGCTTACACATTTCCCAGCCCAATCCACTCTGTGATTGCCAAGAAGATACCCATATGATTTAGTTTACTGAAAAATCCATTAGTCATATTATAGAGATATGAATTTATAGAGGTTCCTGGTGATCAAATTAGCTCACATTTGCTGTGTTAATTACTGTACCGAAGTTTGGGGATCCTTGAGGACCAAGTACTTTATGAGAGTAAAGAACAGTTACTGCTGCAGTTTTCAAAATGCTTTCTCATGTATTACCTGAGTTTGAATGTTCTCTAAAGTTTGCAAAGAAAAAGAGTAGAAATGGAGTGATTTGACAGCTTATTTCTGGTGACAAAGCAGAGCCTCCTGACTCCCAGGATAGTGCTCTTGTATGGCATCAAAAAGCACTTCCAGAGTAGGGTCAGGAAAAAGAGGAAGGAGGAAGGCAAAAGACAGACAGGATCTGATGGTACCCTGAGAACCAGCCAGCATAGGGACAGACAGGCCAGGGAAAGTGGTGACCCTATAACCATTCTGGAGAATAACCTCTGGCAATTTTTACCTTCTAGGATTTGATGGACCCTGGAGTCCCGCACATACTGCTGAACAGCATAGTCCTTCAGGTAGCCATAGCCTCCATGCATCTGTAAAGCCTGGTTGCAGATCTGCAGGGAGATAGGGACTACACATCTCTGATTTTGGGAAGACTATGGAAAAGTGGCTTCTCCTTCCACCCCAGCCTCCTATAAACTAATATGAGGAAGAACAACCTACAGATAACCAGCCAAGCTCAAAAAGGGGCTCTGTATTCTGTGTGATTGGACAACAACTACTAAACTTACCAGTTCCCACCAGGCAGGCAACTCAGAAAGCTCTGCCTTTCTTGCTTATTATCTGCAGGGGAGAGGCTGCCCACAAGCACTTTGGCTGGGATTATGTGAAGTCATGGTGTCATCTAGTGGCAATGCAGCCTCATGTGGAAATGGCTTAGCACTTGACATTTTAAACAGCATAGTGCTAAATTTGAACAAGAGGCACTGGAAGGCTCTGAACCTTCTTCCAAAAGAAGTGTCTCATCTAGAACACAATCAGTTAACAGTGCCACAGTGGAGTGTGCAATGGCACAGGGCAGATAAAAAGTCAGCTCCCAAGCAGACCTCTCATTTGTTCATTTATATCCGTAAGCCCCAAGGCAATCTCTGCAGCATCCGAGGAGTTAACTAATGGTTCTCAACATCCCTGGACCCAAAAGCTGGTCCCTGTCCACCCAAGACAGCCAGAGGGCACCATCACGCACAGCAAAGCATTCGTCTGTAGCGAAGAGCTTGGCCATGGAGCACAGGGCCACTGCATCTTCCCGCTCCTCCTGCAGAGCTACTGCTGCACTGCGGATTATCAGCCTCGAGGCCACCAGCCTTGTTGCCATATCAGCCAGTTTGAATTGCAGGTACTGCAGCAACAGGGGAGAAGAGAACCAGACAAGATAGACAGGCTTAGACCAGCACCTGATCTGGGGACCTCCATAAGCCTTCTCTGATGAGGTACCTTTTCTAAGTGACCCCAAGCTTCAAAGTCTCCTTCAGACTTTGCAGAGAAATGTATCTTCTACAGAGAAAATGTATCACCTTGTGAGTTCTAAGACCACTTCGCTTGCCCTGCACTTCAATATTACCTCCTGAAAAAGATTACTGATAAAATTAGAACATAAGTTCTAAGATGGGGGCAGAATTTCAATGAGAAATCACAGCCTCACCCTCCTAGAGGATGTGGACCACAAAGCAGATCTCATACAGAGCTGAAAGCAAATGCAGGGGCATCTGGGAAATGACCTGGTTACTGGCCAGAGGCTCTCCAAACTGCTTCCGAACATTGAGGTAGTCTCGGGTGAGGATGACCGAAGCATGAGCAGCTCCTAGAGAGCAGGAAGCTGGAAAGGAAGAGTGCCAACATTTCAAGTGAGCCAGCACAGTGCTGCCTGCTGGATTCCATTACCTCCCTGCCCCATCCTGTTGTGTTCTCACCAACATTGATCCTCCCTCCATTCAGTCCTTTCATGGCAATGATGAAGCCCTGCCCTTCATCCCCAATTCTGTTGGCCATGGGGACTGCACAGTCTTCAAAGATCACGGCGCGGGTTGGCTGTGAGTTCCACCCCACCTGGCAAAAATCAGGGACTGTATGGCTGCCCAACAGGGCAGCATTTAGGGCACCGTTCTCTGTTGATGAAACCCTGTGAAGTACAGGTTCCATTATCCTGGGACTTAGACCTTGAGAACTTAAAATCAGAGACAATACAAAAGTTCAGACTTATACACTTGTCAATTGTCATAGATTGTTTTTTCAGTGAAACATTTTTTAACATATTATCTGCTTCCTAATGTCTATTTTACCAGACTAACCTATCCACAAACATTTCTCACAATTTCTTTGAGGATTGGGGCAGAACTGTCCTCATTTTTAGTGCCTCTACAAGTATATTCTTTTATTTAAAAAAAAAAAAAAAAGTTGGGGGGGGAGCGCCTGGGTGGCACACTTGGTTAAGTGTCCAACTTTGGCTCAGGTCATGATCTCACATTTCGTGAGTTTGAGCCCTGTGTTGGGTTCTCTGCTGTCAGCACAGAGCCCCTTTGGATCCTCTGTTCCCTCTCTCTCTGCCCCTCTCCTGCTTGTGTGTTCTCTCTCTCTCTCAAAAATAAACAAACATTAAAAAAAAACCATAGACAATATAAGGGTTGATTTGTCCTTCTATAAGGATAACAAGGATTATCAAGAACAACAGTCACACTTCTCCTTTTAAAAGCTTAGTGTTGGGCGCCTGGGTGGCGCAGTCGGTTAAGCGTCCGACTTCAGCCAGGTCACGATCTCGCGGTCCGTGAGTTCGAGCCCCGCGTTGGGCTCTGGGCTGATGGCTCGGAGCCTGGAGCCTGTTTCCGATTCTGTGTCTCCCTCTCTCTCTGCCCCTCCCCCGTTCATGCTCTGTCTCTCTCTGTCCCAAAAATTAAAAGCTTAGTGTTACTTCTAAGATTGTTATCATTAGATGAGAGGAATAACACTCACTGTGCTGGCAATACCTGGTTGAGTGTTTGGCTGCAGAGAGATCTAATGACGTGCTGTCAGCAGCTCACATGAGCCAATTACACACATCTTTTCCTAACGTGGCATTCAGTGATAACAGGTTGGTGGCCTTACAGATGAGTGTTTTGGTTTTTGTTTTTCCTAAAGAGCTGATTTACCAGGACATTGCTGAATATGTCAGCCACAAGCCCAGAGAGAATTCTAAATACCTAAGATGTAGTCCATGTTATGAAACTAACTAGCTGTATTTATCTCTGAACAAATCACTTGATTTCTTTGGGGCCTCGGTTTTCCTTTATGTAAGAGAACTGGACTGGAAAGCCAGCAGGGCCACTTTCTTCAAATAAAATCTTATTCAGAAGTCTCATATGTAAATAGATAAAGACCCTCACTACTTGATCCTCTTCATCTCTTCTTCAAGATATTTCAAGGTTTCAAAGAACTCTAAGGCTCAATGAGGCAGATTTTTAAAAGCACAAGACTACGTAAAATTTCCCACTTCTCGTATAGCTCTGTAAACACTACTGCCTTTACTTGACCATTTCTTTACATAAAAACACTCAATAGCTCCCTCTGTTGGCAAATAAACTTTATTCCTCAACCTTTCATTTAGGGTCTTCTACAATTTGGGCCGGTCCTTCTTTACCAGCCTTTTCTTCTATTGGTCACCTATTGGTAGTCTCAACTCAAACTGGTCTGTGTACTGTGCCACTAGGTTTTTTTCAATCCATATTTTGCTTATTCTGCTCTCTCTATCAAAGTCTGGCTTAAATGAAACCTCCTGAGGCCTTCTAGGTCACTTGAGCCAACACTGAACTTCTCTTTTAGGCTCCCATAATCTCTACAAGTCTCAAACCTCCCAATATTGGCCTGTATAGGGGTTACCTGAGAACTTATCTCCCCAAATAAACACCTGAAAGCAAGACTGAAACAAAAATTATTATTTTAATAATATTTCTAAAGAGCTCAGAACAAATACCTGCTACCTCTTCACTTCTAACCCCTTACTATAAAAACATCTACCTTCCTCCCCTATGCAGAGAATTCTTTTCCTAATCCTATCTGGGCCCCTGGGTAGCTTTAGCCAGTGAGAACAGATATCCCATTTCCCTTTCTGAAGGCCCTGAACTGCTGGGCCACTACCACTAGAGCCCATTCCTTCTGTCACTCTTGACTTCTGTCCTACATATTATCTTCATTTTCTCTCCTGGGAGTCCTCACTTCCAGCCCTCCCATGACAAAACTCATTCTTCTATGCAAAACCTTTTAACAATTAAATCCAAGATAAAGTCCTCATTACCTTCCCATAAAGCCAATGCAAAACTAGTAGTTTAAAGCTCTCAGCTATATAATGTGTTAAATATGCCAAGTCACAACCATCCTTGCAGGAAAGATGGCATGGAACAGGGAGAAAGGCTGGCTGCTTGGGTCACCAGAACAGTCAGGTCAACCATGGGGATCAACGGGTGACTCTTCATCTCGGCCTACAAGGCCCTGCTTACTGTCCAATTTCATCCTACACCTACACCTACACCATTCTTTTCTTTGCTCACTTCTCTAGGACCATACTGAACATTTTTTCCGTTTCCCAAATAGGCCATCTGTCTATTTGTTGTATCTGCCCAGAATTCTTCCTATGGTTGTTCCTTCTAATATACTTGGGATCTCATCCCAAAAGTCATGACGTCTTAGAGTTCAGGTCTATTGCAGAAGCTCCCAAGCTCTCCTCAATCAGTATCCTATCAACCTGTTTTATCTCCTCTGTAGCACAGAACACTTCCAGAAGGCACCTTGCTTATTCACCTGTCTGTGGCTTATCTCTGCTTGCTGGAAGGTTAATTCCATGGGGGCAGAGCTTGTCTTTGTTCACTGCTCCATCCCTACTGTTTAGAAGAATGCTTGGCACACAGTGGGCACTCACCAGCTGTCAAATGCATAAAGAGATGTCCTTCCAGATTTCCCTTGCATTGAAACATATATAAAGCAAAACTAATAATTAAAAAAAGACAACAAAAAAGAAAATGTATACACTTAAAAAGTGAGAGAAAATAGAAAATGAAAGGAAGAAAAGATATACTTTTTGTTTCTGGAACTTATTTACAACTTTTTTCTAGGCACTAAACTTGATAGCTTTGGTATTCTGTCAACAGAATACTGAGGTGGATACTACCCTTGTGTATTGAAACAATCATCACTACCTTTATAAGCACAGACAACCTGAATCAGCATAACTCAATCCTGTAAAATTATGTGCCAGACTATGTAAGTTGATCTATGTCATATGGCCCAAAGCAGACATTCCTAGAATTAAGATATCCTATAGCTGTATAACTTCACATACATTATACACGTGAGACAGCATATGTCTTATAATTTCAGACAAGGCTAGGAGTGACTTTTGTATCCTCCCCATCCCAGGAGCCAGCATCAGGCTTTGTACATGGCAGGAATCTAGTAAAAACCTATTATCCTATAAAAGATAAGGGGCACTGGGGCGCCTGGGTGGCGCAGTCAGTTAAGCGTCCGACTTCAGCCAGGTCACGATCTCGCGGTCCGTGAGTTCGAGCCCCGCGTCGGGCTCTGGGCTGATGGCTCAGAGCCTGGAGCCTGTTTCCGGTTCTGTGTCTCCCTCTCTCTCTGCCCCTCGCCCGTTCATGCTCTGTCTCTCTCTGTCCCAAAAATAAATAAACGTTGAAAAAAAAAATTAAAAAAAAAAAAAAAGATAAGGGGCACTAATACTTCTAACTCTTTGGCAGTTTATAAAATATCAGGAAGGCTCATGAAGGGAAATATGGAAACCCTAGGAGCTATGAAAGAAGAAGTACATTTAGGGGTCATTTCATTACCTGAATTCTCCCCCAAAGTCATAACTGTAACAGTACATATTGGAGGTAGATGACAATTCTGGTCACCTGCCCTAACAAATCTGAATGGTCTCATCTTACCACCAGCTACAGTTATATAATCATAGTTTTACTATTCATGGCCTGACTAGGGGATTTCTTAATCCTAGAAATGTCTTTCCAAACCACCTATGGAAACACCCTTCTTCTTACATTATTGAAATACCCATAATCATCTCCAATGAGTTTTATTTTATTTTTATTTAAAGAAGAAAAGTGGCTGATATGCTTTTCATTCCTGAGACCTCTAGTCACCAACAGATCTTCTGTAAGTATTTTTTCCTGGGATAAAAGAGTGCACTAAAATAAGAAGTTGGATAAAAAACACAGGTCAGGGGCTATGGCTGAGTGGCTCAGTCAGTTAAGCATCCAACTCTTGATTTTGGCTCAGATCATGATTTCATGGTTCGTGAGTTCGAGCCCTGCACTGGGTTCTGTGCTAACAGTATGGAGCCTGCTTGAGATTCTCTCTCTACCTCTCTCTCTGCCCCTCCCCTGGCTCACACTCTTCCTCTCTCTCTCTCTCTCTCTCTCTCAAAAATAAGTAAACTTAAAAAAATTAAATAAAAAAAACACAAGTCAAAAGTGGAGGTGAGGCAGACAATAGAGAAATCCCTCACACTAAAATGACAGGTGGCTTATGGAACTTACTGACAAACTCCACCATTTTTGCCAGTGGTATAGTATTTCTGTAGACATGCCCTATTTTATTTCACCTGCTCCTGTTGAAACTGTAATAGGAGCAACTGCCTCCAATGCAAGTTAGCAAGTATGTGAACCTATTCAAACAAAACAAATAGAACAGAGATAGGTCTGGCAGGTAACAGATTCTTGAATTGCTTGAACTTGAATTGCTTCATGTCCATTAGCCACTCACCTTTTTTTCCTTCTTGCCAAAGCTGAGGCCAGGGGTTCCCTTCTCAACAACTATACATGAGATGCCTTTGGGGCCTGGTCCTCCTGTTCGGCACATGACTATATAGACATCTGATTCACCTCCACCACTGATAAAGGCCTGGTGGTTGGAGAGAGGGTGCACAAGGATCAGAAAACACATGCATTCCTGCAGCAGCCTAACAACTGGGAAAACATAGGGATTCTCCCAACAGTAGGTTGCTAAGAGGTATATGGTGGCACAGAGAAATGAAGAAGGGGTAAAAAGAACCTGTGCTGACTGGGGAATCAGGGATCTAGCTGATGAAACTATAAAAAGGATAAACAAAAATGAGGAAAATTATCTGGACTCAGATCAGAAGAAAGAGAAAGCGGGGCATCTGGGTGGCTCAGTCGGTTAAGTGTTTGACTCGATTTCGGCTCAGGCCATGATCTCAAGGTCATTGACATGGAGCCCTGTGTTGGGCTCTGCACTGAATGTGGAGTGTGCTTGGGAGTCTCTCTCCTTCTGCCCTTCCCCCACTTGCGCTCTCTCCCCCTCTCTCTCAAAATAAATAAATAAACTTGAAAAAGAGAGAGAAAGTGAAGGTAAATAAAGGGAAATAGGTCAGAGGTTCTCTACCCAACATGTAAAAATCCCAGGAAATATTAACTCGCAGAGAGCAAGGATCCAGGTGCTATCAGCAGGAAGATGGGAACAATTCTGTAAGGTGGGTATGCTGGTACCTTGGAGCCATTGAGGATGTAATGATCTCCTTGTCGTTTCGCTGAGGTCAAAAGGGACGCAGCATCACTGCCACTTCCTAAGGCAGGGATCAAAAGGAAGAAGAGAAAGGTAGGAGAGAAAGTCAGTGAAGTTAAGGGACACTCAGCACAGCTCCACTTCCAAGGAAATCTTTCCTTACAACAAACAGCTCAGTGTTTCCTACTTTGAAACTCAGACAGCCAAAGGAACTCTCTGTATTTGGTGAAAATGGTGGACAGCAATCAGATCATTTTCCATCTCCCAGAACACCGGCTTGCAGTGAGCCTCCTACAAGGAAGTTCCAGTCGACAGCCTGGATAGACTCTGGCCTAGAGGCCTCTGAGTCTTGTGACATCAGGCCACAGGAATGGCTGAACTTCATGGTTAAATAAGGGTTATATGCTTTGCCTGAGCAGCATCTCCTGATTCATCTTGCTGGCAGCATGGCAAACCCACCTGGTTCAGTGAGGCAGTAGGAAGCAAATTTCTCCATGGTACAGAGCGGTGGGCAAAATTTGTGCCTCTGTTCCTCATTTCCAAAAGTATCGATCATCCAGACACACATGCTGACAAGTAAACCAAGAAGAAAAGACCAAAAGGGGAAAAAAAAAAAAAAAAAGAAAGAAGAAGAAACAACAATGACAGAGTTAATATGGAGAAAAAGACATCTGAAGGGGGAAGGTCTGGGGAAGGAGAACACAGGTAGCAAAGCAGAGTGAAGCAGAAGAGAGAGTGGGAAGAGAAAAACTGCCACTAAGGAAATTCAAATTTAAAGGAAAGGCCTAGGTTAAAACATACTCCCGGAACACACAGTTCCCACAGATAATCAGGATCAAGGTATTTCTCACTTGGATGTTCATGCTACTTCTAGTTAGGTTCAATAAGGTCCGTAAAAATCAAAGAGTTATATAGGTACTTTTGCAAATTCCTGGAGGCTTTGTCTTTGGGTTGAGGAAGAGGGGATCAGGGCCCTAACCACTGTCCTAGAGAAGTCTATTTGGTTCCAGCTCAATCTAGGATTTGAGAGAAAGCTGACAGACCTCATTCTCCAAGCAACATACAACATGACAGATTCCAGTCCAAGAGGCAATAGCAGGCCTAGTGTGAACTTTTACAGTTAGGTTCCTCAACAGCAATCAACCTTCAAAGATGAACTTTTCTCTCTTTATCTGAAAATTTCACAGTCAACCGGTATGAGCACTTCGTTGTGCTCACCAAGCTTTGGCACTCACTTGTGGATGCTTATATAGGCTGTGGTGCTGGTACAGCCTGTAGCCAAGGCTTCAAAGATGACAGAGGTATCGAGCCGTGACAGTCCAGACCCACCTACATCTGTTCGTACGTAGACCCCCCCAAAGCCTAGCTGAGCAGCCTTCCGCATCACATCTACTGGGAACAGCTCCTACAAAAAAACCAGGGTCATCAATAAGTGATTCACAGATGGACTTTTCTTTAAATGGCACAATGGGGGATTAAGATGTTTGCATTTGGGAGAGTGTAGTATTCCCTTAACATAACAGGCTATTTGTTACCTGTAACAGTTAAAACGCATTCTGGAAGTACTGGTTTTCTAGTGTTAAAGTTTCTTTTTATTATCAGAATTGCCTTGGTTTTAAGAGTGTCCAAATCTTTGTATAATTTAAAAAAACAAAAAACAAACTGGTCTTAGGCACCTGGGTGGCTCAGCTGGTTAAGCAACCAATCTTGAGTTAGGCTCAGGTCATGAACTCATGATGGGGAGATGGAGCTCCATATTAGCTGAAGGAAAGAGCCTGCTTGGGATTCTCTCTCTCCCTCTCTCTGTGCCCCTCCCCGACTTGCACACACTCTCTCAAAATAAATAAACATTTTAAATAATTAGTTAAAAAAAAAAAAACCAACAGGTCTCTACAAGATGATGAGGATGTTTCTAGGAAAGGAATCACGCCATTACCAGTACTCTAATCTGCAGTAAGAATTGTGCAAGGAGAATAAACACTGAAAAGTTAGGACTACAAGGAGATCTTGGTCACCATATGAGGCATTTTTGGAACATCTAGCCATAAGGAGAACTCCCACCTTCTGGTCCCACTCTGCCATATGTGGAGCCATCTCCTGGGCAGCAAAGTCAAAGGCCACTTTCTGAAATTCCTTCTGCTCTTCATTTAGTCCTATGGAAGCTGTGGGCAAGATTGTATATACTCAGTTCCAGGACAGGGGTCAGGGAAGGATATTGCCAAGAGCAAGAACCACAAAGCTGGGACAGTCGACCTAATACAGCATTTCTCTTACACAATAAGGTAAGTCAGGAACCCCAATCAACTTCAGTTATCCCACTGTAAAATGAGGGGGCTGCACTATTTACTGAGTAAATTTCCTCATCTGTAGAATGAGGAAAGTATACATAATGAGTATATATGTAATACATGATACATAAAATACAATACAAATCATAATTATCTTAATCACTTTTCACTTATTAAAATATGCAATGAAACAAAGAAATATTTGTTAATCACTCCCATTAATTTGATATTCTAATATGTGGAATGATACATTAAAGGACAATTTCCTTTAATTTTACTGATTGAGAGATACTTTCTTTTAAAGGTGAAAAAGTACCTCATTGGTTGAAGTTACACAACTAGCTGATGGAAGTACTCCAACATATTTCACTTATTTGTTATTTAATATTAACCTATTTAATATTTAATCTATTTGTTGCCAGAACAACTCCTTACCTGGCTTGGTATCCGCAAGGGTAATTTTGTTTACCAAATTCTAAATGCTAGAACAGGGCAGCAACTTATGAAGGAGTTTTAGGACATGGAGAAGAAAACAGTATTCTTTACTAGTGTATATTATAGATCTGGGTGTAATCTAAGGGATTCATCACCTATTCTACAATGAAGAAGTGTCATTTATTCGAAAGGTTTTTGTTTTGTTTTGTTTTGTTTTTGTTTTTGTTTTTTTCAGAAGAAAAAATGTGGTTAGGTACTTGACAGAATCACAAAGTGGCTGGGTATCTATCCCTAGTCAGCCTAGGCCCCTATCACTCTCTGTTCTTCACATCCAAATTATTTGGTACTTAAAAACATTCAGGTCTGTCAATTCTCATAGTTTCCCATTTGCAATAATAATTATTTTCCCTGCAGGAATTTCAATAGTAAAAGGTTTTAGGTGTTACATCATAAAATTTATGTGAGCAAATCTTGTGTCACATAAGGAAGGAGCATTCCTTCATCTAACACAACCAGCACCAGGCTTTTTACATTCTTACTATACCTTTATGACCCTTATATGACCTATGATTAAAACAAAATAAAATGAAACAAAGTCATGAGTTCCTGCACCTCTCTCTATATCCACTCCTTATCAGGAAGCAGGAATCGTAACAGAATCTACCTCAGAGTTGTGAGGATAATTGTAAAACCCTTAGTTACTGTTTTCACAAGTAAACGTATTAAATGTATCGAGAAGTCGATAATATCAACTACGTTTAAGGAGATTTGAACAATTAACAAACAGCATCAGCAGCAAAGATTAAGCTGTAACTACAAAGTATTTTCCTATCTTAATATATCTTTAGAGGGCCCCTGTGAAGTAGGCGGGAGGAAAGACAGGGCTTAAGCAGAAGGCCTGGAGCACAAATTCGGACGCCTGGCTTCCCGACCACGGAGGGGATGGGGTGGAAGAGTAATAGACGAGGGCCATGGGCGCAACAGATGGAAACAGCAGAGAGTGAGGGCGGCCAAGGGAAGCCAGCCAGGTGGGCGGGATGGGGTGACCCGCCAGCGAGGGAAGCCGACTTGGGAGAGGGCAGGTGGGCCTTGGGGTGATGACCCCGGTGACGGCCCACGACAAGCCAGGGGTGACAATGCGCTCTACGGGCGCGCAGACCACTGCATTCCCTCCCCGCACATCGGAGGAGAGACTTACGATCGATGCAGGAGACCAAGCTCCGGCGGCCGCTCTGGGCGGGGGCCTGCAGACCACCACGCAGGCAGATAAGCGGCCTTCCCAGCCTCCAGCAGCCTCTGCGCAACATAGTAGCCTCTGCTCCACGCAGAATCTGCAAGCGGGTTATGTTCGCTACTGCAGGAGCCAGGCCCGCAGTGCACCCTGGGAGCTGTAGTCCATCCAGCGACCCTCACAGCCCAGATTCAGGGAGGCCTGCTCCAGAGGCAGGACTACAATTCCCAGAGATGCCGGGGTCTCGGCGCAACAGAGCCGGGTCTTACTTGATGCTCCGGACTGGGACTCTGTGACCAGGTGCTGCATCCTGGGGTGGTTGGTTGGGGTTGTGTAGGCTGTGCGGTTACGTCAGTGTAGCGGGAGAATGGTGAATAAATGGGAGAAGGATCAGGTTACGAACCGAGGAGACGTTAGCGGCAGGTTATGCAAGATGGAGTAGATAACTGGGGGAAGAATTGACGGGCCCAAGTCCAGGTCCGCAAAAAACCCTCGGGACTGAAACTCCGCTTCCTCTCATTGTCTGCATCTTGCTTTGCACAGGTTTCTGGGGGCAGATTCAGAGTTGCCTCTTGTACTCTTGGTTGATTCCAGAATCCTCTGCACTTCAGCCCTCGCAGGGGAACCATGCCGAGACCCCGGAAGAGGCTGGCTGGGTCTGCCGAGCCAGCTGGGCCAGGTGAGCTGCACCTAGGCTGCAAAAAGGCGGCCCTAGTTTCTCTAGGACCTGTTTCGTACTGCTCACTTTCAACTCCCTGTCTGTCGGGAGAATCCTTTTGTGGATTTTCTGTTACGTTATTCCTAATTGACTTCCATCTTCTTTATTCTTCCCACCAAGCTTATACCCAGAGCTTCTTGTTTGTTCATTAAAGCAATAGTAGATAAGGGGTGGCTTGTACTAAGGTCAATAACATACAGTTCTGCTGGGTGGCTCAGTTCGTTGAACGTCAGACAGTGGCTCAGGTCATGATCTCACTGTTTGTGAGCTTGAGCCCCACACAGGGCTTGCTGCTGTCAGCGCAGAGCCTGCTTCAGATCTTCTGTTCCCCTCTCTCTCTGTCCCTCCCCAGCTCCCGGTCCTGCTCTCTCTCAAAAATAAATAAAACATTAAAATTATATATATATTAAAAAAAAAAGCCTAGTTCTGCTGTCATGGAAAATGCAAACAGACATGAGTGAAAAGGTCTAAGAAACTAGATGGCTAAGGGTGTGAGGGCAGTAAGGACTGCCAGAAACGGAAGTGGAACTTGAATCTAGCCTTAAAGAACGGGAAGTCTTTCCTCAGGCAGAGAAAATTCAATGACATTTTTATATTCACAAGAATGAATGGCATTCTAAGTAGATGAAGTGCAGAAACAAAGCAATTAAAGTACTTTTGGGAATGGCAGAAGCTCCAGATTGACTACAATACATTGTGTTATTTAGGAACACATAATGGTATTTGCAGTGTGCTTACCTCCAAAGGGACCACCTGATCAACTAGGCTAGGGAGGTTCTGAGTATTAGACACCCATAAATGATACTTAATGATGGCTGATGTAGGAGAGATGGGACTAAATTCAGAGGCAGTGTGGTACAGTCATTAAGGGTGGATCCAGATAGACCAGGGGACAGTTCCCGATTATATTGTTTACTAAGTGTGTAATCTGGGACACATTTAGCAGATGAACAGAATATCTCATTATACAGATTAACTGAGTTACTGTTAGGGTAACAAATAGAGCTTAGGGTCTGTCATAGAGTATGGATTTAACAACTCATATTAAGCTATTGAGTGCCTAATATGTTCCAGGAACATTTTCTCTAATTCTCTTGGAATAAAGTCATCTTTGCCAAGTCTACAAAGTACAGAATGAGCTGTTTTATCCAGCTTCTTCTGGCACCTTCAAGGAGCTGAAAGGAAGCAGGCCACAAAGCACAGTGAGCAAGCAAAAAAGAATTATGAGATGATAATTATAATAATAGCTCATATTTATTGAGCATTTATTATAATGCCAGGCATTGTCTAAACCCATTGTTACCACTATTGTACTTAATCTCTAAAACAAGTTTGTGGAGTAAGTGTTTGGTTTCCTCATTGGAGAGAAATAGCCTCAGCAAGGGCACAGAAGAGAGTGAGGTAAAGAAAGAAAATTACTTAACACAAGTCAGAACTCTGCTAGGACTGTCAATCCTGACCCACAACCAGGTAAGGTATTCTTATCCCACTGAATGGATAATCCAGAAGATACCCTGTGAAGATGGGCATTCCTGTCCCATTTTTATAGATAAACTGAAGTTCAGCAATTCAGTTGCTACTGCTAGTAATTGACAGATCCAGGATTTGAATCCAGGTCTGACTCCAAAGCATGTGCTTTCCTCACAATGCAACATTACTTCTCAGCCAGCATGACCAGTTTCTGCTGTTTGTTTCTATTGCAGACAATAAGGGACCAGCAGGAAAACGTACCAAGACTAAGAATCCAGTGGGGGCATCGGCTCAAGTGGTTAACTCCAGCCCTCAGAAGACTTCAGCCTCTAAAACCTGTGGGAAGAATCTAAGTAGTTACTGGCTGATGAAATCAGAGGCAGAAAGCCGATTAGAGAAAGGTGTAGATGTGAAGGTGAGACCAGGTACCTGTCTTTAATCCCTTCAAGCTGTTTTTTTAGATAAGAAATAAATATGGGACACCACAGAGTCCACCAGCTTCTCTGAAGGGTAGAGTTAAGGGAAAGATAATAAGGAAATAAGGAATAAAATCAGCAAGGTTTATTACCAGCAACATAATAAATATTTTAGGTTTTCAGGTCTTCTCATTGCTGTTGCAATTCTGCTGCTATTGCAAGAAAGTGGCTATGGACGACATGTAAATAAATGGTGTGGGTGTGTTTTAATAAAACCATTTACAAAATCAGGCCTAAAACCTGTAGTTTGCCAAACCCTGACCTGGGCAACATTTCAATCTTATGTTGCCTTACTCTTGCCACCTGCCATAATCCTACATATTTCTCTGCCAACAGCTAGTATTTATTCAGTGAATTAATATAAACCAATTTTAATAATAGCTTGGAGAAAAATATTATAGAAGAAATATATAGTACCTTAATGAGTAAAATACAAATAACCAACACATTATCATCTGGATTATCCATTCAACTGATCTTCTTAATTAACAAGGATAACAAGTTAATACAAGGCTTACTTGCATGTGCCCAACAGAAGTGGCTTTGCGGAACTACTTCCCAGTAAACTACATACTCCCACTATAGCAAGTAGCACCCTCAGTGTAGGGGAAGAAACTACCTACTTCCATATTATTTCCAGTTGGCTTCAAGATTGTTTAATGAATGGGTTCATTTCCTGTTGCCTAGTTCAGCATCGAGGATCTTAAAGCACAGCCCAAGCAGACAGCATGCTGGGATGGTGTTCGCAACTACCAGGTAAGAGGGTAAAAGCAGGGCCTGAGACCCAGGCGTTGAGTAAACGCCTGCCTCCTTCCATGACTTATTCAGTAGCAAAATCTCTTGGCCAACGGCCCAGATAATAAAATAGAAAATGTATTCAAAAATACCTTAATTACTCTGCATGCAGTTTGCAAATGGTCTGGATACAAGTCTGGGTGTTTCGGTAAAGGCAAGCTGCAGAAAAGAAAACCTCATCTAAGGAAAGCAGACTTGATTTCCACTAACAGCTAGTGTTTTCCAGTGGGTGAGGAGGAAGGTAGTTGTTTATTCTCCCCTGGGACAGGCCCGGAACTTCCTTCGAGCCATGAAGCTGGAGCAAGAAGCTTTCTTCTACCATAGCAACTGCAAAGAGCCAGGCATCGCAGGACTTGTGAAGGTCAGTTGTATAGGCATTGGTCTTAATCCCTCTCCCTTCAGGGAAACTTACTCATGTAGATATAAAAGAACAAAGCTTAAATCAGTTAACAAAAAAGAAGTACCCTCCTCCCCATCCCTGATGTCACCACTCAGGCCTCTTCAGTATGACAAGGACTATAACAAGGCCTTCATTTCAGGTCCCGCTGGTACAGACTTCTCATTTCTGTGCCTTGGTCTTTCACTCAAAAACAGGCCTGATGATAGCTCTTCCAGATCAGAAGTTACTAGGATAAAATTATGAACTGCAGGTGGAAAGACAGTGGCACCAATAATAACCTTTAATACTTGGTTTTAGAACATTACTTTTAAGATTTTATTAAATAAGATTGATTCCTATGCTTGCCTGTATATTATTTCCAGATATCTGAACCTTCATTGGCTCTACGGCACAGCCGAAGAGGTTAGAATGTGCAGGGTCAGAAGTGAAAGTCAGACTAGAATTAAAAATTGGCCCTGGAGGGGCGCTTGGGTGGCTTAGTCAGTTAAGCATCCGACTTTGGCTCAGGTCATGATCTCACGGTTGGTTCATGGGTTTGAGCCCCACATCGGGCTCTGTGCTGATAGGTCAGAGCCTAGAGCCTGCTTCAGATTCTGTGCCTCCCTCTCACTCTGCCCCTCCCTACTCATGCTCTCTCTCAAAAATAAATAAACGTTAAAAATTTTTTTTTTTTTTAAATGGCCATGGAGCTGACTGTACAGGCAAATGATTGGAGACTTGGTTTTGTTTTCAGATTGTGAAGGAGGCTTACCCAGACCACACACAGTTTGAGAAAAACAATCCCCATTATGACCCATCCAGCAAGGAAGACAACCCCAAATGGTCC
The DNA here is from genome assembly GCF_014898765.1 of Herpailurus yagouaroundi. Taxonomy (NCBI): domain Eukaryota; kingdom Metazoa; phylum Chordata; class Mammalia; order Carnivora; family Felidae; genus Herpailurus; species Herpailurus yagouaroundi. Next base: position 25,274,339 of record NW_024412402.1, on the reverse strand, counting down.
ATGGTAAAGATTACTATTTTTGCTATTTCATGAAAGGAAAAGAATGCACAAAGAGAGGGAGGAAGAAGGTGTGGGGTGTCTTTAGGTCAAGGTATAGAGTCCAGTTCTTACTCAGATGAGGTTACCCTGGCTTTGGGAATAGGAACAGAACACTGGCAGCCCTACCTATAAGAACCTCCCATAAGAAGCTAAAGCACACAGTGGACAGAATCTACCTGCATGTGTCTTTCTGTCCCATACACTTTCTGTCACATAGGTGGATGTACAATTTGTTCGGATGATGAAGCGTTTCATCACCCTGGCTGAGCTCAAAACCCATCACCAAGCTCACAAAGCCACTGGAGGCCCCTTAAAAAATATGGCTCTCTTCAGTCGCCAGAGACTCTCAATTCAGCCCCTGACCCAAGGTAAGAGTGGGCCCTTTCTATTACTCACATACTAGAATGACTACGTGAACTCACATTTATTACTGATTAAGCTTGGGCACAGTATTTAACCTCTTTGAGCCTGTCTACTCACCTATAATATCCACGAAGGAGGAAATAGGTCTGGAGTTACTCATTACTATGTGCCCAGCAGTGCTTGGCACATAGTAAAACATTCCATAGTTTTTGAATGAATGACAACCTACCTCAGTAACAATATGAAATGTCTGACACAACCTCCCTGTTTAAGAGACATACCTCCTAATTCTTTGCTTTCTTTTCCCCCTTTTTTGGTAGAGGAGTTCGATTTTATTTTGAGCCTGGAGGAAAAGGAACCAAGTTAACTGGGACCCTGTTGCTGGAATAGACAAGGCATTGTTCCAAAGAATTCAAGCTTTTGTAAGACAGAAGGAGGTGTGAGAAGGCTTTCTTGTTATGTTGACCTGGGGTTGTGTACGTAGGTGATTTTCATGTACCTTTTTCAATAAAACATTAATATCAAAGTTGGGAAGCTTTTCTTTTAAAGTAGCACTGGGTGTGGTAGACTACTCCACTGCAGATCTTCTGCCCATCAGTAAGGTGCAGGGTTACCCTCTACCATCTTCCTTTACTGTAGCAAATTCCAGGGCGCAGGGTTCTGTCTATTACCCCTACTGAAATGAACTTTTGTCTTTCTACACCAGCCTTCCTCAGATGCCCCTGAAGTCATCTGGGTCCCATAGGGCTTTAAACCACCAGCAACATCAGCACAGGTTGCCAGGTGAGAATACAGCTGGGATTCCTTTCTCAGCATATGCTTATCTAAAATGGGTGTGAATAAAACATCAGTGTTCGCCAGGGGCCACAGCCAGAGAGAGGGCAGGTGTCATGTTGGATCAGGGTGGGTGTCTGTCTCCCCTTTTGTGTGAGTATAAGACAATATAAGACAGGGGCGCCTGGGTGGCGCAGTCGGTTAAGCGTCCGACTTCAGCCAGGTCATGATCTCGCGGTCCGTGAGTTCGAGCCCCGCGTCGGGCTCTGGGCTGATGGCTCAGAGCCTGGAGCCTGTTTCTGATTCTGTGTCTCCCTCTCTCTCTGCCCCTCCCCCGTTCATGCTCTGTCTCTCTCTGTCCCAAAAATAAATAAATGGTGAAAAAAAAAAAAAGACAATATAAGACAGAAGAAACCACAGAACCTGGTGGACCATGGGCACAATGCCTCCAAGCCACAGGGGCTTCCTTTAATCAGAGAGACAATTGAAACAAGTGTTCTTTTTTTTTCTTCTTTTTTTTTTTTTAAAATACAGCCATTGAAAAGACGACACATTAAGAAACATGTAAACACTGCAGCTGCTTAATTACAAGTTGCACTGCTTGGTTTAGTACCTATGCACTCCCAGGTATGGGGACCTTTAAAGGAGGGGGCGGTCCCTCCTCTCACTTCCACAGTCGCATAGAGAAGTAGAGAATGGGGACAGAGTGAGAGAAAACAGAAGACCTGGCTTGTGCACAGCTCCTGAGAGAATAAAAGCAAATTCTATCTTCTAGTTCTCCCAGAAAAAAAAGTTTAAGATGTTAGGAAAGTTGGAAAATGAATTTGGGTTATCAGTTGGGAGGCAGAGGAACTTTCTAGTTAGAATACCAGCTGTTATGGGAGGCACACCAGAGCCTAATCTCATGATCTGGAAAAGACAAGGAGCACACAATTTACCCCCCCCCCCCCCATATCCTTAAACTCCAAACTTGATAATCCAGGGGCAGCTGGATGGGTGATTCTCTTCCCATGAGATTGTCCGTCGCACCTGAATTCGGGGTCCAGCATGTGGGGGAGCCACCTTACCTTCTGTGGTTCTGCTGTCCCCAGTCAACCTCTAGTGTCATCCCAGTGTCTTCTCCCCCCAGTCTCAGTCCTGACCCATGAGCCCTGCCCAGTCAGAGGCCCACGACTACACTGATTTCTGAGGAAAAGAGGAGTCCCCATTTTCCACACTAAAAGATGACAAAGGAACAAAACTCCCTGCTTTCCAAACTATAGAGAACTCAGACCCATAGATATTGGACTTATTGCCAATGGGGTCTGCTTGAAGGGAAGGAAGGCCAATAGGTCATTTCCAGATGAGGCAGAAAAGGATGTCAACACCTTTACTCCAATAGGCCCGAGCACAGTGCAACAGAGGGAAGGTCCCCTTTCCTTTCATGTAACAAGAATACCCACAAGAGTTTCTGTATGTTTTTAAACAAAAACATCAATGGTCCTAAAGTCTGGTCAGCCAACTGGTGAAGGTGAAGACATAATTTGGCAAGCAGAATTATTCTGAAGTTGTGTAGCAGAGTCTTCTGCTGAGGCTCTCCTCTCCCTCCTGAAACTCAGAGAATGAAGGGGCATGGGTGACAGTAAGAACAAAACTTACAAGCCCTACTTCCCACAAATTAAATGAAGGGAGAGCAAGGAGTGATGAGGATCCATTCTTAGGGAAGCAAAGAGATCGAGGCCTTCCCGGGATCTCTTAAAGGAAACACATGCCCTTATTTGGGCTTGCTGTGGCACACAGCAGTATCCTAGAGCCACCCAGCCCTCAGGGCTGGAGAGTGCAGTCATGGGGTGCAGGCAGACTGCAACCACACATAGTCACCATACTTCTGGCTTGGCCTCTTATATCCAACACTGCTGCCACCCATGCATGACACTAACCCCAGGTGTCTCTGTGCCCAGAATTTCTCACAGGTGAGGGGACAACAGCCAAAGGCCCTTCCAGAAGCTTCTGTTCCAGGACGTTACTGACAAGAGTCCGTAGAAGATGGAGAAGGGAGGTGCTTGGGTCCCAGCAGTGAGAGAAAGGCCAGAAAGGAGGTGGCTTGTGGAAGCGTCAAAGCACCACATCCAAGACTCCCAAAGAGGTAGCTTCCTGATCTTGAGTCTCCCTGCTGCCATTTAGGATGGGGAAGGACCAGCTTCTTTGGCCACTACCTCAGACACAGCAGAGGGGAGAATAAGGTAGGACTACCCCCTGGCCCTGCTGGCAGTTCAGAATCCCAGGGACATGCTCAGATCCTGTATCAGGAAGCTCAGAGACCCAGGATCCAAGGATGCCTACTCTTTGCTCCCCTACAAGATGTGAGGCAGCCCCCCATGGAAGGCCTCAACAAAAGGCTCTTTTCCCCAGAGAGACCAGCTACCAGAATGCTACCTCTCCCTGTTCTCACATCAGCCACAGAATCTCAAGGAGACTGCTTCCCAACCCAAGCCCCTTAGGTTCTTCAGAAAAAAAGAATTTAAGTCAAAACATGATTTGTTTTCAGGTTGCAAGTAACGGGTCAGTTGAACATCACACCGTCCTCCCCTCCCCCAGCCGCTGGTGTTTGGTAGACGGGGGTGCTGGGTGGAAGCCCAGCAGCTTCTTGGCCCTGGGGGCCTACTGCCTGCTGTTGTTGTCAGACAGCTGGCTGGGGGTCCGCATCTCACCCAGGGAGGTTGTGCCTTCGAAGCGTTGTGAGGCAATGGCTGCCTGATGGGACATGCTCTTCCGTACAATGTCACCCTTCCGCCACAACACCACTTCCTGCAGAATTGGGAGAAGGAGGTGACATGATATCTTGAGAGGGAGGCATGAGGGTGGGGTTCCCAGAGGCTCTAACTTTCTCCCAGGAATCTTAGCAAAACCTCCTCTGCTCCTCTCTCACCAAAGATAGCCACTGTCCACACCACCAAGGGCTCCTTCTGGTACGGGCAGGAAGGGCAGAGTGGTCACTGGCCTTGGGCCTGCGAAAGCGAATTTGAGGTGTCAAGTAGGGACCCTCATTCTTGTCATGGGATTCCCTCTCAGTGAACCAACAAGTGGCACAGAGACTAATAAACTCTCTCCCCTATACCACTCCACTTAATCCGTCAGAAATGGAACCTGATCTTCACAGGGATGATGCCCTTCCTGTGCTGGCTCTAGGGCAGCCAGGGGTCTCAGGGAGGTACCTGGGCCTCACCTGCTGTTTGAAGTAGCGTCGTTCCTCCTCGTCTATCAGCACCAGGTTGAGGTAATAGCGCACGGAAAACTTCTTGTTGATGTCCCGCATGGTGGGGGTGAGCTCGTAGCCCGCCAGGAAGAGCCGGATCGGGATGGACTCTCCTGGAAGGGCCAGGCAGAAGTCAGAGCAAAGGGCAAAGTGACCCACCCTACCTTACACCAAGTCACTCTCTGCCCACAGCAAGGGAGGCGCCACCTAAGCGTGTCATGGCACACTCAAGGGAATGCTTCTAGACTTTGGGAAGTTGCATTCTGTGGCTCAGTGATCTTCTGAAGCAAAAACGTGACTCTGCAATTCGATTCCAGGTCCTGTTGCATCTTCTCTCACTGTTCCAACATAGAGACCAGTGAGTATGAACAGCACAGGATACTACTGCTAAGCATCTTTTGATTATATGTAATGTGTCTAGTTGTTGTGTTTTAACAGGCCAATTGCCAAGCCCCAGCTAACTCATCATGTCAGTCAGCAATTTCAATGCCACCTTCCTCCAACCTAAATGGTGTATGCCCCGCAAAACACATCCCACTCTAAGATGGATAAACAGGGTGGTATAGTGATCTGAAAAAGAGAAAATCCTCATTCTGGTCCCAGTTCTCCATTAACCAGTTGTATGACTTCTGTGTAAGTCCATTGCTTTCTCTGGACCCTAATTTTCTCATGTGGAAAATTGTGGAATCAGACTACATGATATTTTAGGTCCCTTCCAGCTCTAACACTGTGCCTTTCCTAATTTAAGAGAAATGAAATTAGGACAGTAATTCTACTGAGAAAGGCCAAACTTATAATGTAGCCTAAGCTAAATATAAATGCACTTTTAATTATCTACTGTTTTGTCTTATTTCTCAGGGGAAATGACAAGTGGGTTTACTTGTACAGCTGGTGAAAAAAATGGAACATGCAGAGAGTCAGGAGAGTTCAGTCCTATCCCCCCGCAAGGACCTAGAATGATGATGCCCAAGAATTGGCTGTCATTGTCCCCTCCTTCCACATGGAAGACATGTAGGAATAAACTGAATAAAACCTTGGCATCACCAAGCACTTCTAAATGAAAAAATATATTCTTCATCATCAATGGCTGCAGGGCCAGAAGAACATAAATGATTGCTACTCCCAAATAATCACAGACTCCCCAAATAACAAAGCTTGCAACTCCATTCACTCCAGATGTAATGTCAGCTCTGGGGTGGGTGGGGCGGAGGCGCACTGTTTCTGTCCCGTTCCTGGTGTGGTCTGTGGCACCTGGTAGTGCTGGATGGAGTATGTGCACTTGGTGAATGAATTCAGAGAATGAGTCATTTCACAAGAGCTAGAACTAAGGAACAAAAATGATTATTCTGCATTAATATCTTGCTCCCTAGTAGCAAAGAATGTCAGTAGGTAAAATGTGCAAACTATCTGCTAAACCAGTACTTTTCAAGCTTTTGTTGTTGTTGTTGTTGTTGTTGTTTTTAAGACGTGTAACTCTTAAGATGAAATCTCCAATACAAGCTCAATGTGTAAACGAGGCCAAGGTGGAGCTCTTCTGGGTGAAGGTAGAGAAGGAGCTTGGAGTTCCATATACCCAGCCCTTCTTTTCCTCTTTATTGGGATCCACAATAAACAATTAGAGATGAGAAATTATAGGTGAATGGGCAATCTTACTTTAGCAGTATAACCACCCCAGGCCCCTCCATAATTCCATGCTGGGCCTGGAGAACAGGGGAGGTGGCTGTGGGCTTGGGGGCCAGGATGCTCACCTCTCACGGGCGCCCCATCCATGATCTCATACTTGGCTATCGTGTCGTTTTCATGGTACACATTGGGGCCTGTGCCCGTCGTTTCCCGCTTGATGATATCTATCTCCATGTGCTTGATTTTGATTCTCACCAACAGGAAGTAGATCTTCCCTACAATGACATCTTTCAAGTGGTATCTGGGGAAGAGAAAGCACAGAAAACAAGATGTGTGTACAGCAGCTGACCTGTGCACATTTCCAGGCCTTCTGGGTTTCAGGACAGGGGCACCACCATACAGGCTGGCTAAAGATGGGGAGTCACGGTGCACACTCACTCATATTTTCACCACAACTGCCACTGCAGAATGATTTCCCACTATGCTCTTTACTTGAATCACAGTAGTCCCTATCCCTTCCATTCTTCCGTATGTAAGCACAGGACATCTTTCCTGCATGTTATATGCTCATCTGATCTATCTCCCCAGTGCTTTAATTCTGTTTATGTCTTGTGTATTTGTGTATGTGTTGTCTCAGATGTCCTGATGTATGGGAGTCCAGCCCCACAAATACAGGAACCAGGTCTTGCTCTCTGTCTCTGAACTCCACAAAACATCTTTTGGGAAGTCGGCCTTGGTGGCCTGCAGCAAGCAGCTTCGTCTGCTGTGGATGTGACAGGCCAGGGCATGCATACTGCTCCATGGGCACCTTCTCTCTGGGCCCTATTGACATGGTGTGTGCTCTGTGAGCTGTTGTGAATTCGGCCATGCTGCACGATGCTTTCTGACCTTTCAAACTTTTGAGTCAGTCTGTAGTACCAGTGGTCTGTGTGTGCACATGCAGGCAGAGGGGAAAATCTTCAAACCTGAAGCTCAGAATCATGGATGTAAGTATTGGCAGGGACTTTAGAATTCAACCTCCTTATATTACAGGTGAAGAAAAGAAAGTTCAAAGAAGATAGAACCCCTATCTTGAACCCCTGGTTCAAACCTGCACCAGATTTGAGTAGGGGACAGACACAGGGTGTAAGCCCAGGTGCCTAATTTCTAGGCTTGTCTTCTCCCCTATTTCATTCTGCCTTTCTGCTTACAGTCTAACTGGGAAGACTGCAGACACTTTCAGAAGATAACCTAAGAACACTTACAAAAGAAGCACGTAGGCCACTCCCAGCATTTTAGAAGGAATGCTGAGAGATCATAGATTCTAGGGGTTTTCAAATTTTGAAAAACTAAACATTTTTCTTCTAAATCTTTTTTAATGTTTATTTTTGAGAGAGAGAGAGAGAGATAGAACACGAGAGGGGGAGGGGAAAAGAGAGAGGGAGACACAGAATCCGAAGCAAGCTCCAGGCTCTGAGCTGTCAGCACAGAGCCCAACATGGGGCTCAAACCCATGAATCTTGAGATCCTGACCTGAACTGAAGCTGGACTCTCAACTGAGCTACCCAGGTGCCCCTGGAAATTCCTTTATTCTCAATGAAATCCTACATGGAAGCACTAAAATGTGAAAAACATGAAAGTATCACTCCTTTGGAGGGCCTAGAACCCTGGTTCCTGGCTCTTCTTTCACTTCATCCTTTCTGTATGTGTTTGAAACCCATTATCCTGATCCAGGACTCCAGTTTTCAGGTGAGAAACCTGAGGCATAAAAGTGTTACCTGCTAATCTTACCCCAAGGGCAATCCTTAAGGGCAGAATGGGATTAGGCTCTCCATTAGACTGCTTTTGCACAGCACAGCCTGCTGAGAGGGCAGGACAGGTCTGAACACCCAGTTCTTGATATTATGAAATAGACTCCCTGAAGTGCCTTTCACATACCATGCTTGGTCCTGAACATATTGCTGACTGACAGCTATTTTGAGCTCTACAAGGTAGCACTGCCTGCCAACTACCCCTTTTACCAGGTGGCTGGAGCACTGGTGGGCATGCACTTTTGATGGCTCCTTTCCAGAAGGCCCAAAGAGCCCTGAGACTGTGAGGAGAAAGTGGAAGAAGGCTGTTTCCTTACATGTCCTTGCCTGGGGCAGATCAACACCCCCTCCCAGCTCGCCTCACCCCATTCCATAGGTGGGACCAGCCAAGCAGGGCCCATTCTGGGTCACAAGTGGTTCCAGGCCAGAGGGCAGGGGAAAAAAATATGCCTTTCCCTCACCCCTGTTCTAGGAACCATGTATGTTGCTAGTTTTTTAAAAAGCCCTGTTCCTCTCCCTTCACAGGAGAGCCAATTGGCTCAACAACACCCCCCTGCCTCCCCCCGACAACCCTGTTGCTCTTGAAAACTGGGTCTGATGTGAGTGTCTCCCTAGTGAGAACCCTAGTTAGAGACTCTAATTTCTTTTTTTAGTTCTCTGTGAATAGAATACACTTTTACTTTGCATGTTTGATTTTCAAACGTTTTCAGGAATGTGTATACTGAAAAGAAAGATGTCTGTGGTACATTTTTGAAGTGTCAGTAAGTTTTGTGATTTACAAGCACTTAAATAGTTTCACGTTCAGACAGCAAACATAGTTTAAAATAGACATGGCTTCCCAACTTGCCAGCTAAAATTTAAAGACATTTATAAAGAGGTGTTCTTTGCTACAATTCATTTAAGCTCAGGAGGAAGCAACAAACTGTGGCCAGTGTTTGGTTTCTTCACATTGATCTGTAAAGACATATTGTAGATCAGACACAAATGATAACAGGAATGGTATTCTGAGATGCTTCGTGGTCATCAGTAGAAGGCAAGAGCTGTACCAAAACAACCTTAAAGTTTGTCTAGCTTGACTCTGAAAGACAATGCGGGGTATTTGACTTAAATGTACCTTTTTAACTGCAAACAGTTTAGTTTAAGTAGAATGAAGTTTGATTTCCTACTCTATCTACTTTTCACCAGCCTGGCACATATATTCATGGTACCATGTCAGTGAACACGTCACTTCAAGCCAGCCAAGGCCAGGACTCCACCAGCTTGCGTTCTCATTAAGTACTATCTTATTAACCTCCCTCAATAGTTCACAACCATGAGGCCCCAGATACTTACTTGGACTTATTATACTCAAACTCAATGTGCAGGCAGTCCTCAATCCCAACCTCCATCTTGATGGAAGAGTTCAGCTCTGGATATGTGCTGAGTGTATGAACTACAATGTCCATCTCTTTGACAACATCATTGAGACGGCGGCTGATGGTGGCTCGAAGGAAATACCTATAGGAGATAGACGTATTGTGAACACTTCTGGTTTCTAGATGCTGCCTTGATTTACTCACCAAACAGGGCCACTGGAGAAAAGCCCTTACGGTGGTTCACCTTTGGGGCTTTGTATTCCTTTGAGAATTTACCTCAGTAGACCCTTCTCCCAGAAAAACAAACAAACAAACAAAACAAATAAAAATGAACATATGCATTTATAACATGAAATTTTGTAATTATAGCTCCAGGGAGTTCAAAGACCTTCCCTCAAATCCCTTTTCAAGCCCATCCTCTGAGCTGACAACACTGCCCTAAATAAAAATGGTTTCTGTTTTATATGCCTATAGCAAGTTATCCTATGCCTTTCATGCTCCTTACCACTGCCTACCATGTGTATTTGTGTATGGGTTTTACTTCTTCAACTAACTCCTGGCTCTTCAGGCACAGGGATTTGTCTTACACTCTTCTATTTGCATGCCTGTTTACTTAACAATATTCAATCAATAAGCATTTTTCAAGTCCCTCGAGTTAAATGGGAGAAATAGGGAATGGAGAAAGTAAGTCAGCTCTTCATTCAGCAAACGTTTATTGTTTGGCACAGGATGAATAAGATATAATCTCATGGGAAGCTCACGGTCCACTGGGGAGGGTGGGTCAACAAACAGAAAAATTAGAACACAGAGCAAGTGCTAAATCAGATAGAGGAATCGAGTGCTAGAGAGAGAGAAAAGGGCACTCAGGCAGAGCAGACCTTACAAGTAAAGCAGCAGAGGTGGGAGAGGTCCTGAACAACGATAGTCTCTGGCTGAACTGTGGATCCTTGGGGAGGTGTTGCTGCAGTAGGAGACAAGTAGGGAAGAACAGAGAGACATGGTCCCTGAAGGGCTTAGTAAGCCAAGCCTGACCTCTCCAGTCAGCCACCCTAGTGCAGCCGATCCCCAGCATCCGTGTCCCCTGGACTTACTTTGTGCTAATACCCAGTGAATGAACACCCTTTTAATATCTTCTTCTAAAAGAAACTTAGATAATCTGCATCACCTGTCAACTGTTCCTGGAGAAAACTGCTAACCAGATCGACTGCACATTTAGGCTACTCTCCTCTGTGTGGCCCTAACTGATGCTTGGCAACCCTTTTATTCATCTCAGTAACTTCTGCCACATTACCCTAGACTTATTTGTCCCTAACCCTTTTCTAATTGTTCAGGCTTTCAAGCCTCCTCTCCCCTTCTCTGTGGGATTCACAGCTTTTACTCTACTGAGAAGAGGAAGGCCTTCCAAGTCAAGATTTCTAATTCTCTCCCTTCTCTGCTTTGTGCTGTGTCTAACTCAGGGCTTAAATGTGCATCTGTGTCTTTGCCCATCCTTTCCTCCTTCCAACGGCACCTCGGTCTCTCAAGACCTTTCCCCTCCTCCATCAGGCAGAATGATTTTCACTCTGGGTGCACATTATAATCACCCTGGGGGGGGGGGGGCAGCTTCCAAAATCCTGATGCCCAGGCAGAGCTGACATGTAACTGCTCCACAGAGGGACATAGGCATCAACATTTTTTAAAACCACCCAGGTGATTCTAATACAGGAGCCTTGGTGGAGAACCACTGTCTGGTATTTTGACTCTTCAAGTTTTCCAATTTTCTCAACATATTGAATCTCTCTCCAATAAAGTCCTCCTTCTTTGAGTTTATACAAAGTCCCAATCTCATCAATTCCCCAACATTCCAGGTCTTACACTCTTGACCATTCTTCTGGAACAGCTGTCACTGAGGGGTCCTGTTCTAACTACTGCAGCTTCTTTCCAGTCACTACTACTCACCCCTGGCTTCTGTCTCCACCACCAGAAACTGTCCTCCTGAAGGTAACACATGGTCCCCTAGTTTCTAAATCCAGCGGTCTTTTCTTTTAGCTTGTTTCTACACTGGCGTGTATAATACTTCCTCCTCTTCCTTGAAATGCTCTTCCTATAGTTCCACAAGAGGGCTTTACCCTGCTTCTCTCCCCACCCCACCCTCTTATCCCCCCACCAAATGCCCCAATAGATCCTGCCCGGGCTCTTCTCCCTCAGCTCTCCTTCTTGAAAAATGTACCAGCTTTTACCCCTGAGCAGAGGACTCCCAACAGTGCATTTCTCTGTCCTGAGTGCCAGGCTTGCATTTCCAACTGTCTAGTGAACTTTCACACATTCTGCCAGTGCTGCAGGCTTTAAAATTGGATGAATCATTTAAAATATAAATCATCTCTTCTTCCTGATAGCCATATGTTTGCATCTCCACTCACTGGTCAATTCTATTGATATCTATTAAATTCTTCATTTTCTGCCTGGTCCCATTGTGTCTACTAAGGTAAGATGCTTAGGAAGAACCTCATACTAGCCTTCTAACAATTTTGTCTCTGCACCATTCATCAAATAGTGTGGGTTGACTTTAAACTAATTGTCCAAAAGAACCACTCCCTCAACCAAATATAAAGAAAGAGGAGTCCAGAATGATCTTTTCATGTTTTCCCTCTGCCTGATAAGATAAAAGCCCTTAATCTGGAACTGAAATTTATAAACTTCCCTTAACTAATTTTCTCTTCTTGACCTCCTCTCTTTCTCAACATGAATCCTGAAGTCTTCATCTAATTGGACAGCAACACTTTTTTCTCTTTTATTCATTTTGTGTGTGCATGTGTGTGGTAAAATACAGAAGGGATTTATCGTATGCCACTCCAAAATATGCCACTCTGGTATAGGATTATATACAGCAATAAGAAGCAGACACAAGAAAAACTCTCTGCCCTCCCCACTCTCTAGCAGGAAGAGCAGAACATTCTTAATCATCAGAGACAACTGTTATCAGCCCAGAGACTGCACTAGAGAAATCTACATAACAAATCTTACTAAACAAACTCTTACTTTCCATTTGTTTCCCCCATATATTTACCTTCCCAGAATTTGTTGCCCCTAAAAGCTCAAAGTCCCTTTCCTTTGTTTCGTCATTTCTCTGTGAAATTATTATTCTGTTAAGATGCTCATGTAAGCTCCGAGTTCTAACCACCCGTTGCATGACCAATCGCTGTGTGTATGCACAATGCACATGTGAATCAACTGGTCTGCTTTTCTCTTGCTAGCCTGTCTTCTGTCAGTCTGATTTGCAGAACCTCAGCCAGTCGACCTAAGATCGAAAAAGGGAAAAAACCCTTTTCCTCCCCTACAATATATACAGCAAAATTTAACATTTTAATCATACTTCAGTGGCATTAAGCACATTCACATTGTTGTGAAATCATACAGTATTTGTCTTTCTATGCTGGCTGATTTCACTTAGCATAAGGTTTTCAAGGTTCATCCATGTTGTAGCATATGACAGGATTTTCTTCCTTTTTTAGAGCTGAATAATATTCCACTGTATGTGTATCCATTTATCTGCTGATGGAACTTACGTTGGTCCACCTGGCTATTGTGAACAATCTGCTATGAGTGTGGGTGTACACTGATGTTTGAGCCCTTGCTTTCACTTCTTTTGGGTGTGTACCCATGAATGGAATTCCTGGATCATATGGTAATCCTATTTTTCATATTCTGAAGTATCACCACTCTTTTCAACATCTTTATTTCTGACTTAAAAACATTTAAGAGCAATCCACTGAAGATACTAAATTAAATAATAGTAAGTCCCACAGGCAAGTTTAGGTGACAACTAGACAGGCTACTGTTGTAGCCTTTTCTGAATGCAATTAGGAAATACTGTCTTTAGTTTGGGTAACGTCAGTGTTTAGACCTCTCTGCAAAGATTGAAAAAGAAGAGCCTACAATCACTCTTCTGACAGAAGAGGGGAGACCAGGGAGACAGAAGGAGAGGAAAGGTCCTGCTGTAGTCCGCACCATCCGAAAACCAGGCCTTGAGGTGATAAAGATGAGCTGATCTTAAGGTGGCATCAAACCCGGAGCCAGGTGTCCAGAGTGATGGAGGAAGTTGGCTTTAGCCCAGTAACTTCACATAATCTCAAGTTACATCCAAGAGTCTAGAGCTGCTCTGGATTTTTTAATTTTTAAAAAAATTTTTTAATGTTTATTTTTGAGAGAGAGAGAGAGAGACAGACAGACAGAGGGTGAGCAGGAGAGGGGCAGAGAGAAAGGGAGACACAGAATCTGAAACAGGCTCCAAGCTCTGAGCTGTCAGCACAGAGCCCCAATGTGGGGCTCAAACCCACGGACCATGAGATCATGACCTGAGCTGAGGTTAGATGCTTAACCAACTGAGCCACCCAGGCACCCCCGGGATTTTTTTTTTTTTTTTTTACCCAAGAGGCCCCTGGAATCAGTCCCTATCCTCAGAAACCAGAAGAATAAAAACAGTCCCATGTACTTAAATTGTGTTTATTAAATTTTTTGAAAATCTGTGTTATGTTTTATTCTCCTGTCACCCCAAAAGGTGGAGGACACACCTAGAACTAGAATCCAAATCTATTACCTACTTTTCAAGCAAGAGCTCAGGATCCCACTGCTGCTGTGTGGCAGAGCTGGACTGAGGATTCGCAGGTCCTGATGTGCAGCCCATGGTGTGCTTGGATACAGCTCATCCCAGTGTATGAAAGCTGACTATTCAGTTTTCAGGAATTTTATAAACTGGTTGTTAAATATAGCAATTTTTAAACATTATCTAAACTTGGGGTGCCTGGGTGGCTCAGTCGATTGGGCGTCTGACTCGGCTCAGGTCATGATCTTGTGGTCTGTGAGTTTGAGCCCCATATTGGGCTCTGTGCTGACAGCTCAGAGCCTGGAGCCTGCTTCGGATTCTGTGTCTCCCTCTCTCTTTGCCCTTCCCTCCCTCCCTCCCTCCTTCTCTCTCCCTCTCTCTCTCTCAAAAATAAACATAAATTTAAAAAAACCTAAATTACCTAAACTTAAATGGATTCTATTAAAAACAAAGGTAATACATACTCAAAACTCATTGCTTCTTAATAATCTTGCTACAGTTTACCGATTTTGTCTGCTTTTAGGAGAATTAAAATCTAGTGTCTGACAGTAATGCTATGTAAAGGTGATTACCGTACATCTCTCCCCAACTCTGTAATCAGGCACCTCAGGTTGGGAGCTTGAAATTGGCCATGGTAGGAATATTTACATGACAGAAACTGACAAATGCTATAAACTAGGGCTTCTCCTCCCAGAGAGTCTATTGTTAAACGTTTACCAGCATGCCACTGCTCTCAGTTCTCTTCCTTCTCAATACCTATATAAAAAGACTCAAATGTAGACAGCTTCAGAAGTGAGGTGGGGAAACAGCAGGGACAAGGTGGGGAAACAGCAGGGACAAGGTGGGGAAACAGCAGACACAACTTAACAACTTACCGGAGCTTCACATTCTGGCCTGTGTATGACTCATAGGGCTTCTCCACGTGGGTGAATTCAAAGTCGAAGGCCTGTGATTGGCTAATTTCTCCGGGCCGGGCCAAATCCTTCACCAGGGACACAAACTCATGGTGGTTCCCACGGTCATAGTAGAGCTCTGGAGAGAGAGCATCAGCCTCTACAACCGGACCCCAAGCTACACAGGGCTTAACAAGGGGGATCCCAGGCTGCAGGACCCCCGCTTCTGAGAGACCTCTCTCCAAAACAAACTTCCCCGAGCCTTGTTTTTGACTCCTTTTCTTTTCCTAATTCCGCTCTTGCACTGCATTCTCCATATGCTGGTCTCCTTCTCTCCCCACTTTCCAAACACTCGGTTTTATATAGAGAAATTCTGTGGCACAGTAAAAACCCAATATAACTCTGCTCTAGCACATCAGGCTGGTACTTTAAGAGATATATCGGGGGAACCGGTAACAAAAACACCACACTGTTTTAAAAACATTTCTAAAACCGTTTCTTACTTTTGAAAGCATATTCATAGTTATTTAATCCTATCTTCCTTGCAATAATCTTCTGAAGTATCTAGGACAGGCCTTGTCACCCATTTAACAGAGACGGAAACTGAGACATAGCATGGTTAAATGATTGGCTTAGAATCTCAGAGTTGGCTGCAAAGCTGAGATTAGAGATCTCCTGCTAGAATGAATCTGTTTTTATGACCTGGTACAATGGGAGTAATAACATAACCCACTTCATAAGGTTCTATAAGAATTAGAGGAAGTAATGCAGGTAAAGGACTCAGAATAGTACCCAATAGATAGTAAATACTCAAAACATATTAGCTGCTGGCTGCTATTATCCCTCAAGGGAATCCATGTGGCCAATTTGACGCAGAAGTTTTAATGTTATTCCCTCCATCTAAATCAGGGGTTCCTCTACTTCAGGGAGTGCCAAAATCACTTGGAGAGTTTGTTAAAACCAGATTGCTCAGCCTCACTTCTAGTGTCTGGGGTGAGGCCCAAGAATATGCATTTCTAACAAGCCCTCAGGGGATGCTAGTACTGCTGGTCCAGGGACCACACTTTGAGAAGCAGCACTGCTCTAAATTCATCCTCCTCTAGAAATAGTTCTGGCATTCAAGTCTTAATTATAAGTTCATGTTATCAATTTATCCTATATTATTTTGTACCTATTTGTACTTTGCTATTTGAGGATACTCTATATGCATGGTCTTTAGAGATAAGGCCTATATCCCCAGGTTCTTGGCACCTCCTCAGTACCTGGCTGTGCAGAGGGGACACTTAATATTGACTATGAGTATATATGGCCACATTACCAAGGTACCACATCTCAAGCATTTCTGGGCCCCGGTCCTATGTGAGGCTACAAACTGTGATAGGGCAGACCAACTGGGAACATGGAGCAGGTGGAGTACACTCACTCCTTCTGCTATTGGCTGCTTGGGGATAAAGAAACAGGTCCATGGAGAGGAGTGTCTGGGACAACCGCCTACCAAACCAGCTCCCATATCTCCAGAGCACAGCAGGTAATCTCTCTCAGGGATAACCAGAGCATCAGGGCAGTGGGGCAGAGATGCATTTGCTCGGGTCAGCCTCAGACAGCACAAGATGTAAGCCCTGATCAGGACTGAAACTTTGGGCCCAAGAAATGCAGTGTCCAGCCCTGCCCCAGGGGAGAACCATGCCCAGAAAGAGAAAATGGTTTCAAGCAGTGCTTTCAGTCTGAGTGCAAAATCAACCCCTTGCTGCCCGAGGAGCTGGTTCTGACAAACCTATTCCATGAGAAGTCTTTCCCCCCCACCCCAGACAAGGAAGCATTCTAAAGCAAAGTGGGCTCTGTCGTTAAGATTTATGCAACTCAGGAAGGTGGCAGCAGCATAATCCCAAACTAGTGCCACTTCTGCATTAATTTACATTGTATTCTGTGATTACAGCTTGCTGCTGATTTCCTATGTAGTTACACTTTGATCCACTTTATATTACAAACAATCCATTCTCTCTTCCAAACACTAAATGGAATCAGTAGCAAGTAGCATTCTGGGTGGTGAGTAATACTCCACAAAGTCACTTAATGGGAGATGACACTTACAAACAATAAGGGAAAGGACATGGAAAGGTGAGCAATCCATTGCTAGTTTTAAAATCCAAGAACTGTGCCGGGCGGGGCCCCCCCCCCCCACATAAATGCAAGGAAGTGCAGTGAGTAGGTGGGAAGAGCCTCGGTGACAAGGGCACCTTCACTTACTCTCCTGGATCTGCTGCTATACAAGTCCTTGTTGATGGTCCTGGAGCCTATGTGGGAACTGACCCCTTAACTGGGGGACCTGGTGTCTTAGCTCCCAAGCACTGGACTCTGCCCATAGTTTCAGGGTACAGAAGCAGGCAAGGTAGAGACCTAGTATCCATGATCTTTAAATGAGAAATCCCAGAGTCAAGAAAAGGATGGAAAGAGAAGGATGGAAAAATATACAACTGTGATCACAGAGCCCAAAGGCAACATGAGAAACAGAACAGAGAAGGACCTGAGAGCGTTCAGAGAACATGCAGACTGCCAGCATCTGGGGATCCTAGCAACATTCTGCCTGGCCCAGCAAGGGCACCTGGCTGTGGCCACCTTTGGTAAGAGAGGTCCTTCCCTGCATAGTGTCACATTCTCCTTAGTGCTTTTCTCCCTGGACACATGTTAATACTAGCTCCTACATTAATTGTCATGGAACAGTGGCCAGTGTGTAGCCTGAGTGGGGCTGGACTGGGCTTTTTAATTTATAATTTATAAGCCATTTGCAATGCTTTTGCAAACATTGTGGTGCAAAGGGGCAGAAATAGCATCCATACTTCACTATTTGCCAGAAAGTCTGGTTTTCTCTCACATAAATTAGAACAGAAATCCCAATGCTGTTTTAGCAAGAAGTTTAAGCTGTCAAGAGACTATAAATGGCCTGTATCTATTTCAAAGATGCAGTGACAATTCATCTCTAGTTCTCTCCAAACTCCAAAGCCCTCAGCAACAAGCCATCTCAAGCTAGAAGTAGGAACTGGCCATGTTTTTTGTTGTGGTAACTTCCCTGTCTTGATTGTCTTTCTGAGTCCAATAGGAGGAAGTAACTTTTGTAGCTGGGATGTTTTCATGATGAAACTTGCCACCAACAGATAAGGAGTGAATTTGCCACTTTGGAAGGAAATTGAGCCAGCTTTGCATCACAGGGTCACCATTAGAGACGACCTGAGACCTGCTACAGGGCTGGAACCACGTCTGGTCCAAGCTTCACGCAGGTCTTAGAAGAAAGTTAAGTCAGCAAGGGCAAAAAGACTTCCAAAGAGCCTTGTCTTCATCCTGATTTTCCCAGCCACTGTTTGCTGACTGGCAATCCAGTCAAGATTCACGCTGGCCACATCCACCCAGATCTCCCAGACACTGGAGCAGTAACAGCCCTGGGCTCCCCATCCCCAGCAAGATATAGCTCTCCAGGGCTCTCTCAACAACTCACTACTAGGCTACAATCAATCCATTTAATCTCAATTGCCTTTTACTTAGCTTTTCATAGGTTAATGAATTAAAATACAGAAAGCCTCTGGAGTTTTTAGAAGTATACACTTAACTAGTACTGATGGGTTCAGATCCATCTAGTGGCATTAATTTTAAAAACTTTTTTAAAAATCCAAATATTGTTTATTTGGCTTTGGAAGACAGGAGTAATCATGTCTGTTCTCCCTTGTAATTTTGACCTTCTAATTACCTTTGGTTTATTTAACCCCATTAGTCTCCAAGGTGGTCCAGCTCTGCCTTATGTCCTGCGTTAGAGTCCCCCCAAATGAGTGCAGCGGAAAAATGGTCTCTCTTAACAATTAAAAAACTTCCCTCTATGCTCCTTATATACCACACTGAATTCTTCTAAAAATGTAGGGCACCTGTTGGGAGGAGCACTGGGTGTTGTATGGAAACCAATTTGACAATAAATTTCACATTAAAATAAATAAATAAATAAATAAATAAATATCTCATAACATAAAAAAAAAAAAAAAATGTAGGCCATTAGCTGTCACAGTGACATGGGAGATGCCCTCACCACACATTTGTTGGTTTTGTTACAACAGACCAAGCCATTGGAAAAAGTATACTAGGTACAGGAAGAAACCCAATATGTCTCAAAAACTTACTGAAAGTAACAGAAAACATATACAACACAGGTGAATAAATAAGACCTTCTTATACTCTCAAGGGGCACCATTCAAAGTGCAACATCCAAGCAGTTGGTGTAGGACTGAGTGGATCACAACTCATATTTTCTTATACTCAGGGAGAAACCTGCCTCAACTTGGAATAAGAAAATTTGATCAAAGAAACATGCAAAAGCAAGCAAACTGACACCCGTTTTAATGTTTCTGTACCTAGTTCCCTCAGTGAAGATGCTGTGCATGGGTGACTGTCAGAGGATAAGTCATCTTAGTTCTCAGTGGCCTGGAGTAAGGGCCACACCTAGCTCACCAATGCCTCAGCCACCAGCACCAGCAGGAAACCCTGTCTCGTAACAGTAAGCAGCAAAGCAAATCTGCACTCTCCCTTTCCTTCATTCAAGTAACTCTGGTTTATCTAGGAGGAGTTGGAAGAAAAAATCTGGAACACAGCCTTTGATTCCTAGATCTGACCATGTACCATTAGCAATTATTTACTGAGCACCTACTTTGTGCTAGCCACTGAGACTAGAGATTAGCTACCACACTGGTTTTCAGTGAGGAAGGCCTGTAGAAGAACAGTGGAAGAAAGGCTTAAGTCATCTGGATATCATGTTTGCTGGGGGCTTTCAGAATGAGTATGAGCCTGGGAAGAAGGTCATACCTTGCAGAAAGATTTTCGCAAAGGGAAGATGCCAAGATTCTAAAAGAAACATATTCTAAGGAAGTTACAAGGGTGAGGATGAAAGGTAAGGGAGAGATGAGGCTGGACAGAAAGGCAGGGCCACTCAGGAAGGAGCTGGGTACACTTTTGCCCTTCAACCAATAGAAAGTTGATGAGCAGAATTTTAAGGAGGGGACTGACAATGTCAGAACTGCCTTTTAGAAAGTTCATTCTTACTGAACTGAAAGACAAGAATGAACTGAAAGATGAGGGAGGGAAAGGCAGGAAGGCCAGTTAGGAAGGGGCTGTCAAAAGAGTTACAAAAGGCAGTAGCATTGGCATGGAGAGGAACCACAGAATAGGGACATATCAGAGAGTTGTTGGAGAGCCAGCTGGGCATGTGGGAGGAGTTAGTCTAAGATGGCTTCCAGATTTTTGAGGCTGAATGGACACAGGTGACATAGGCCACAGTGGAGCAAACAGGACAAGAAGCAGGGCTGAGGCTGGAGCACAGAGAGAAAGGGGTTTTGTTTTGGATGTGTTTCAGAGGGACCTATGGGGTATCCAGGTGGAGGTGCCTAGCAGGCAGTTGGAAACACAGGCATGGAACTCAGTAGAGTTCAGGTCAGGACAAAGAAAGAGGTTGGGAATCATCAGAATATAAGAGTGCGGATGAGGCTGCGAGAGCAAGTTATAGAGAAGGGAGAAGAAACAAAAGTTACCCTCTTCCTTTTGGAGGTAGGACCTCCAAAATCAAGACTGAGATAGCAGCTTTTCTAAGTAGGGTCTGGGCAACTATGAGGAATGGGGTCCAAAGAGGTCCAATGTAACAGAAGGCCAAATAGCTGTCTCAGCAAAGACTCTGTGTAGAGTCCCTCTCATAGGTTTTTACTTGCACTAACACACCTTTCAGAAAACAGTGGAAGGCAATGGTGGGGAGACAAACAAGCAGACCAAAGGGGAGGCAAACCTGGTCCAAACATTTCTTATGGATGGTCTGCACAGAAATCAGGGTGACTGCAAGGTAACATGTGTTAAAGGTCTAGTGCCTGGAAACTTCTTGATGAGTCAAGAGAAAATGACAATGATCATCTTAACTCCCTTTTACTGTGTACCTATGATGTGTGCCAAGACCTGCACATCACGTATATTATCTCTGGTCTTCACAAGACCCTAGCAAAGACTGTGCTATTATAAACTGAGCCCTATCTAATTTAAGTCACCCTGTCTGCTTGACCCTTAATCATGTACCAGTCTGTCCCTCAAATGAATACACAGGTGGGACAAATATATATTCATCAGGAGGAAAAAGAAATTAATCATAAAGATAAAAAGGTTAATTATGTAAAGCACTTGATTTTCAAGCTGTGGAACTGTTCCCTGTAAGAAAGGAAGGAGAGAAGGAAAAAAGAAAGAAACAAACCCAAGAGACTATGGTTTACAAGAATGCTTTTGAATTAAAATGGAAATCAACAAGGAAGGTGAACAGAGCACAATGATATCAACTTTCTTACTCCAGTACAGTAAAATCTATACTGTATGTCACTCATAGAGCCAGACCAAGGAACTCCACCAAAGGTCCACCCAGTTCATTCATAGTCAAAGATGCAATGAAGGAGAAAACCACGGGACCACAACCTCAGCAAAGTTACTCACTAGCCTCGCTCTGGTGCCCTGAGGTCAGTAGACTGTCAACAAAAATAGATCATACTCTGCATGAAGAAGAATCCCTTGACAGCTCAACATTATTCTCACAAGCTGACTGTTATTGCTGCCTTACAGGTGAAAAAGCTGAGGCCCAGAGAGGGACACAGCTTTCTCAAAGTCACAGGGTTAACACTGCCCACAGTGCTCAGAGGCTTGGGAAGAGTTATCAAGGAAAGATAAAAGGTTGGTAGAAAACCTGGCAGGGCTGCTGTCCTGGGATTCAAGGAGTTAGACAAGACACCAGGCAGGGCAGGCCCAGCAAGCAGCTTCTGCAACTTCCTTTCACTTGAACTAGAGGGAGGCCTTGTCCCCATTCCCCAAGAACAGCTCATGTCACACTGCTGGGTGGGGGACATTCTGATCATCTTTCACGTATTGATGAGGTATCATCACCTGTAGTGATGGTATAAGACACAGAGTGTGCCTGTTTACACTTGTATTACAGAGCCAAAGAATCCATGCAGTAGCTTTAAAACTACTTGAAAATACAGATGCTCAGTAGGCAAGGACTTCTCAACTATCTCATACAATATGCTTAGCATAAAATGCTTTGGATTCACCCCATATACCTAGTGGTCCTTTACTAGATGTGCTTTTACTCTCCACGGGATATAAGGCAATATCTCAAGACATCTTTGTGGGTGCCTTTTAGGGGTGTTTCTGGTATCTGGTGGGTTGAGGCCAGGGTAAATATCCTGCTAAATGTCATGTGACAACAAAGAATTATCAGGCCCAAAATGTCAACAGTACTACTGTTGAGAAACACTATCCAAGCTAGAGGCAGGAAAACAGAGGGCATAAAATTCACTCTCAAGCCCCCTTCAGCTACATAAAAGGCCACTCATATTCTGGATTTAAAATAACAAAAAAGTTTCCTATGTAAAGAGCCAGTATTTGACCTGATTTCATTTTCTTAAATACCAGAGGAAAATACTTCAGCCAGAGCACTATCCACACAGACTCTTTTTCCCAGGATTCCTCCTACTTGTGCCAGTGTTTCCTGCCTCTGTAAAACAGAGAGAACAGATTCTTTGTTGAACTCTCAGGATGTGAGAGAAAGTATTTGACGAGCTTTCTCAGGAAGTCCTTAAGAACAGGGTTACACATGCAGAGTGTGTTATATAGGGTATGAATCCTTTGACAGAAGCTTTTTTCAGCCCACAGGAGTATTTACTGTGAATCTACTCCTGACCTAATGACACAGACCATGCATTTCAGAAGTACCTGAGAGTTTTTATTTTTTATTTTATTTTTTTAATGTTTATTTATTTTTGACAGAGAGAGAGAGAGATGGAGCATGAGCAGGGGAGGGGCAGAGAGAGAGGGAGACACAGAATCGAAAGCAGGCTCCAGGCTCTGAGCTGATAGCACAGAGCCCGATGCGGGGCTCGAACTCGCAGACCCCGAGATCGTGACCTGAGCCAAAGTCGGACGCTCAACCGACTGAGCCACCCAGGTGCCCCTACCTGAGAGTTTTTAAAAACACAAGACTTCAAATAGTCTTAGCATTAGAGACAACCCCACCTTCACTGGCAGCTTCCAAATCTTCTATATTGTTACCGCCTTTTAAAGTCTAGTTTTAATTATTAATAATCATGTTTGAAGATTGTTAGAGCATCGAGAAATTATGATTTTTTTTTTTTTGAAGGAGAGAGAGAAACAGAGAATGAGTGGGGAAGGGGTAGAGAGAGAGGGAGACAGAATTGAAGCGGGATCCAGGCTCTGAGCTGTTAGCAACCAGAGTCTGATGCTGGGCTTAAACTCGTGAACCGTGACATCATGACCTGAGCCAATGTTGGTCACTTAACCGACTGAGCCACCCAGGCGCCCCGATCATTTAATTTTGGACTTAGAAGGATCATTTCTTTGTAAGAAGAAAATTCGTCAACTGAAAACTAGCATTCTAATAAATCTTAGAAACACTAGCTAAGTAGACAGAAAGACTGAAGACTGCAGAGCTGTTTTCTCAAAACACCTTTCCTTAGCTTTGAGATAACTTTTTTCTATCTCTAACAGAGGGGATCAGAGCTAAGGTGAGACAGGAGAAGGGTGGGGAGCCCTCTCCATCACCACATCTAAAAGGAAAAGTGGGTGGATGGGAGTGAACTTAGTGAGGCACAGAGGACCAACTTAACTTGGATCTGACAGCTGTGGATGTCCAGACAATGGTAAAAGCAGTACTGGATCAAGGTCTCCCCCTAACAAACCCACCTGGCAGGCTATGGCAGGAGAGCGTCTCACTCGGAAATCCTGGAGGCAGGAAGCAAAGCTGAGCGGCAGTTTGAAGGGACAACTAGAGTATCTCAGGGCAAGGTACCCACAACAATGAGGCTCTCGGCGGGGAGGCTCCCTGTCTTCCTCAGCCACCCCCACCGCCCTCGCGGTGCGCTGTCACTTTTGGCAGGGAAGCCGGCAACGCAGGGGCTGTCGCCGGCGGGCGGGCCTCAGACTGCAGTGGACAAGAGACTCCCACAGGCCTCATCGGAGCTGGGCCCCGAACCACCCCGCTCCCCCCGCCTCCAAGTCGGCGCTCTGGGCCGGCGTACGCGGCCGGGAGGAAGGCCCGGGTGCCCAACTCACCGATCTGCCCGATGAACTCGATCTTGATGCCCTGGTGCTCCAGCCGCTTGTTGGGGTTCTTGAGTGCGAGGCTCACCTTCCCGGAGACCGTCTCTCCGTCGTAGAAGAGGAAATATTTCTCCTTCTTCCCATCCTCCGTCTTGTGCTCGGCCCGCTTCCTACTCTCCGCATCATTCAGCAAGATTTCCACCTCCACGCTCTGCCCGAAGCCGAAGAAGCTCATCTCACCGCCGGGCTGGGCCGGGCCGGCCTCGGTAAGACCGCTCCTCTTTGCGGATCAGGGGCCCTAAGCAAAGGCCGGAGGGCTGGACGCGGGACCCAGCTCCGCTGCCAGACGGCGGGCGACTGCACTACTCCCGACTCCACGGGGAGGGGGGAGGGCCGGCTGCAGCGCCCCGGGTACCAGTGCACCGCTGCTCGCCAGTGTCCAGTGAGCCCGAGCCGCCGGCGGCAGTGAGGGGCGAGGGCGGTCAATGCAATTGGAGGGGGGCAGTGCAGATCCCTGGCGTGCGTGGCCACAGCCGCCCACCGGGTGGGGTGCGGAGCTGAGCAGCACAGATAGCCAGCCCTGGCCTCTGGAGGTGCAACGCACCGAGGTGCTTCGGTAGCTTCGGGCGGAGGTGCAGAGGGGGGCGCAGTCTCCAGCCCGGACGCGCTGAAGACACCGCGCGCATGCGCTCGCCTCCGCCTCTGTAGCTTTCACCACCCGGCTGCCGGAAGGTGTGCTCACAGCGCATGTGCAGTGGTAGAAAGGGCGGCCGGCCTTTCCCTTAGTTGACATGGCAGTTACGGCGTTTTGCCAGAATTTGGGGCCAGACGTCCGGTAGAATTAAAAGAACTGCAGATACACTTTCTGAGTGCTTTTTTGTTTGTTTTCCTTTATTGTTTTAGTTCGATAAACGTTAGGCTACCATCCACATTCGAATATACACAACGTTCGATCGCTGTCTGACAGGGTAAAGGTAGCCCTTTGACACTCACGGGAAATGTCGCTTGATGGGGGGCAAAGGTGACATTTAATACACGAAGGTTCCTGTCTTAAATTCTCCTTAAAGAGTCGTCCCATTAAAAATATAAGGCGAGAAAAACTCTATTAAGCTATAACTTAATTATTGACCCCCGCCCCCCCAACTTAAAGGGAAACCTAAAAAATCACCCCGTGGAACCTTGGTTCAATCTACAGTCCCTTATCCGCCCCATTCTTTGCGCATGCGTTAAGAAGACCTTGTTCATTGGTTAATAGAGTGGAAACGGCTGAGCGCTATGATTAGTCGGTGGGAAATTCCACCACGTTGTGATTGGTCCGCAGGAACGTCTTGGAGCGCGCGCGGGAGCGAGCTTTGAAAGTTGACCACCGCGGTGGCTAGCCGGTTCTTGGGAGATGATGGTGGCTCTGCCGGGCCTTGGGAGTGGCCTGCAGCCCTGGTGCCCGTTGGATCTCAGCCCTGGTGAGAAAACGAGGCCGTGAGTCTCGGGGAGGCCGAACTGTGGTGCTTTGCCACTGCGGTGCTCCTCTGCCCGGGCTTGGGGTGGGGGTGGGGCCCTCCTCTTGGCAGACTCTGGGATCTCCAGGTCTGTGCACTCTAGGGCATTGGCGAGCCAGCTCTTGAATAGGGGCTCAACCTAGTAAAGGAACGAAAAAAAGGGGGGGGGCTTATATTGTCTGGTCTTTTAGTTCTTTTGCATGTTTGCTCGGCCTTGCTTATTCTGCAAATCTTCACCGACAGCCTCATCCATTTTTGTGGTTTTACATAACAAATCTATTTCTTCGTTCAGACTTATTTCCTGAAGTTCATGTTCGTTGGTTTAAATGGATGTCTCACAGGCACCTCAAACGTCACCTGCGTGAAACTGGATTCCTGAAGCCAGCTAATGGTAGCAGCCAATCCACAAACCTGGGAGTCATAACATTCTTCCTTCATCTTTCATGCTTACAACCACCGGTTGTCCTCCCCTCAGAGATGTCTCTCGGGTCCTCCTTGCTCCTTTTCCTGATGCTGCTGTCCAGCAGCAAGCCCTTATTATGGGCAACCTATGCAATTGAATTATCCAAGCAGCTTTCTCATGCTAACTCTTCCAGCCCATTCCCCGCATCTCTACTGGGGTCACTTTTGAAAACACCAACGTCACCCTGTCAGGTCTTTAAACCTTTAATGTTACCCTTATATTTGTTAAATAAATACCAAATCTTTGGCATACCCTGTAAGAGCTTTCACCATTCACTGCAGTGTTCTTTTCTAAGAGCTTAACCTTTTGAGTCAAAATAGTGGGTGGGATTGGTTCCATAGCTTACCATCTCTGTATCACTGGGCAAGACGCTTAACCTTGCTAAGCCTTAGTTTCCTTACATGTCAAATGGGGTTTAAAATAATATCCACCTCACAGTTTTGTGAAGATTAATTTAATACCTGGCACATAGTAACTGCTGAATCCTAGTAATGACTCTCCCCCTTCACGCGAAGACTGAGTGCTATAACTATTTTGTTCATTTTTAAACAGGTTATACTTTCTTTCTCTTAGTTCCCTCTGTCTGGGATGCATTTTTTTTTTTTTTTTTTTTTTTTTTTTTGCATTTCTTTCCCTGGTAAACTCCCACATTTAGGTCCAATTGAAGCAGAATCATTCTTCCCACCTCTGTCATCCTTCCCACCTCTCCCATAATATTTTCTGTTATGCTGTGTAGTGTTTTACATACCTGTTACTGTTTTAACACTGATCCATCGTAAAAATAATAATAGTAGCTATCATTTATTGAAAAAAAAAATTTTTTTGAGAGAGAGTACAGGGGAGGGGTGGAGAGAGAGGGGCACAGAGGATCCAAAGCAGGTTTTGTGCTGACAGCAGCGAGCAGCCTGATGTACTCAAACTCACGAACTGTGAGATCATGACCTGAGTTGGACACTCAACTGACTGAGCCACCAAGGCTCCCCTGAATTTTTTCATTTCCTGACACCAGATCTTTTCTTTTTTCATTGAGACTTGGGTAGGTGTAATCCAGAAATAAAGTAAAAATACTGGTATATGTTTAAAAATATGCATATAAAATAAATGGGAGAATATATGAAAGAAAGAGACAGGAAAAGATAGAACGTTTTTAGGAAGAAGATCGTATTTGTTAGGAGAATGATTAGGAAAGAGTGAATGAATAATTAAATTGTGGTAAACTGTCAGTTGTTTCACATGTCCCTTTGTGCTTATACGCTTTATTTGGGTTTATTAACTTGATTGTAAGAGTTTCACACAGGGACATCTGAGGCATTCTTTTATTAACCTCTCTTTCTCCAGAATGAACTTATGGGGTAGCCATATCATTAGTGTTTTGATGTGTCATTCCATAAGGCTGTCATATCTAAAATGTGTGTTCCTTCTTGATAATTTCAGAAGATGATCAATCTTTTAGCAGCTGTCAGTTCTGATTTAAAAAATATTTTTTAACCTTTTCTGCTTTCGTTTAATTATGCTACACTTCTATTGTATAATTCTGGGTGAATTATGACTAGTTCCTTTTTTCTTTTTGAACGTGCCTGGTGTCTAAAATGATTGGTGTTTTACTTGTGATAGAAAAGTTATTGATTTCATTGCATTTTCCCACTAGAATGGGTGGACACAGTGTGGGAACTGGATTTTACAGAGACCGAACCTTTGGATCCCAGCATAGAAGCAGAAATCATAGAGTCTGGATTGAATGCATTTATAAAACTATATGAAAGTGTTTTTCCCTTTGCTACTGAAGAACATGGATCTACAGAGGTAAAAAAAAAAAAAAAAAAAATCGAACCAGCCATCTTTAGGTGTTAGAAGTGGAAGATGAAAGTCATTATAATCTGAAGCTTAGCCTTTTTAGTATACAGTTCATAAGGAGTATGGTAAGGATAGCATAAAGAATGTGGTTCGTCTGTTAGGAAATCCTAGTAGCTAATAGCTAAGTCAAGTGGGGAAATTCAGATTTAGGCTTTGGAATGTGAGATTCTGTTAGGAAATTCTTAGGGAGATGTAACGGGTCACTGGAAATGTGAATTGGAAGACTAGGAAAGAAGTGAAGATTTAATAAAATAGATAGAGTCCTCTCAATTCTGAGTCAAGGTGATGGATGAAGTGCAACAATGCATGAGGTCAGGAAGGAAGAGAAGAGGACAGGACAAGTTTAAAAAAGCTGGTTGAGGGTGACCTATAGGTGCACAGTCGGAGTGTGGAGAGTGTTGATATGAAGACCAGGAAGTGGCCAGGTATCACGTGCTGCAGAGGTCATGGGCAGGCACAGTCACCCCTCAGAGGTGATTGGATCATCCTTGGTGACCTGTAAGGTCACAGTTACAGGGAAGTGGGGTGGAGCTGAAGTGGCATTAGGAATGAGGAGGTAACTACTATAAAGGTAGGAGGTGATTTCTTCCAGAAGTTTCATGGTGAAAGAATGCAGAGTACTGACAGGATTTTAAATGGGCTCTTCCATAAAAGTGGCACATGCTAACTAGTGTAGCTAAGCCAAGGCATTACTTGCCATTTTCCCTGTCTTCAGGGGAGCAGCAAGTATAGGGTCTGATTGCTTGAACATCCGTGGGCCTATGTTTTTTTCAAGGTACTCCAGGATAAATCATATTTAGTTCCCTGCTGTTTGGTTTATAGAAATAACCCGTTTCCTTATCATGTGTTTAATTGGCAAAACATGGAACCACGATACAATTAATAAACTAGTGGTTTATAGTCTAGGGTATATTTCCTTTCTCACCTTGGCTACTTATGAAATCTGCTGAGGGAGAAACTTTCAGGTATTTCTTTTCCTGTTCCTGTTGCCCATAGAGATTTACATTTAAGTAAACGGCTCTAATTTCTTCATTTAGTAATTAGAGCGATAAATGATTTTGAGTACATTTAATATAGCTGGATAGGTAACTTCTTTGAGTAAACACAAATATAGGGTGTCCTAAAGGTCTTACTATAGTTTTTGGCTATGATAATTTCAGAAATATATATGCTTCAAACCTATCCCCGAATTATTTTGATATCTAATTATTTAAATTTCTTATGTACTTATTTATTTTTATAATTTTGAATACTACATTTTAATTTTTTTTCAATCCCTTAGAAGATAGCAAACATTTAGAATTAGGAGCCAGGTTGGTCTTTTTTTTTTTTTTTTTTTTTAATAAGGTACTAAATACTTGCAAAAATTAAATAATAGGAGATTTTCCAATTTCTCTAATTATTGGCTTTTATGTTTCTCCCTCCCCACAGAGCATATGGACCTTCTTCATTGAAAACAGTATTTCTCACAGGGCACTGGTGGCATTGTTCTATCACTTTGTTCAAACAGTCCATAAGAAAAGTGTCAGTGTGCAATATCGACAGTATGGCCTTCATGCTGCTGGGCTTTATTTTCTGCTGCTGGAAGTACCAGGTATGTATATATTTGATCATAAGATAAATATATTTTTGTTTTAAATTTCTACATTGTTTTGAACTCTTGTATTTCTTTTTCTCACTTATAAAATGAGGCAGGGGCAACCCATCTTATAGAGTCGTTCTAAAAATTAAATACAATGAGTCTGTGAAATACATGGCTTGTTATAGGTGTTCAAGAAATGTGTTTCCTTTGTTTCTTTAAATTTTTTTTTTTTTGGTGTTTATTTATTTTTGAGAGAGGCAAAGACAGAATGCAAGTGGGTTAGGGGCAGAGAGAGAGGGAGACACAGAAACAGAAGCAGGCTCCAGGCTCTGAGCTGTCAGCAAAGAGTCTGACGTGGGGCTCGAACTCACGAGCTGTGAGATCATGACCTGAGCCGAAGTCAGACACTCAACCGACTGAGCCACCCAGGCGCCCCAAGCCTTGTTTCTTTAAGTGTGTTTGTTTTGTAATATGCTGTGTCTATAACCTAATACGATTAATATCAGAGGGATAAGGCTGAAGGGGTTTGTTTCCAAGCTATAAGAGCTCCATTCCCACCCACCACCATCTAGTATAAAAACCTGATACCACCCACTCATCTCCTGACTCCCCGTCCAGACTGAGAAAGACTGCCGGAGAGTCATTGTGTTATATATATCTCTCTTTCCTATGCAGATATGGAAAAATAGGTTAAAACCATTCTAATAAAGAAAACATGAGAATAGCTAGTAATGCTTGATGAAGGAAAGCACAGGAAAGGAGTCTATTTATGAGCACTGTTCTACTTCCCTTATTGTCAGAGCGCTCAGGTGGCTGTTCCTCCTGTGTGCAATAAAGGAGTCCCTTCTACACACCCCAAACCTAAGGTAAGAGAGGCTGGAACAGAGGGAGATGTGGCTGGAGAACCTAAAGTTCATATAGACAAGAAAATCACAAGATTAGTCAGCATTTATGCTGCTTGTCATAGTTTACACAAGTTCATTTGTAATGAATGTTAAAGATTTATTCCATGTGATTGGGAATTGGTAAAAAGACATATAAAGCCTTGGACACTAATTTATATTATTGTTAAAGCTCCCAATCATGACTTTTGAAATAAGTTCCTAAAGACTTTAGTTGCTAAGCAATATCTCAGTTGGAACTGAGTTGTCTCACAGAAGAGTGGTGATTTTAGGAACCCAGTTTTACTCTTCTCTTCCCTTGCTAGATGCAGATCCTTCTGATTAAGGTTGAGATTTATGCCAAAGCAAAGAGTGTTGTTCATTATTGGCTACTTGCATCTTTCCAGAGAGTGTTTTTGCTAATTACCTTCTGTTTTTAAATGTTTCCAGATTATGGTTGGGATGCTGTTGATACTTAATTTTTAATCATAGTGTGTTCTTTTTCAAGATGTTTTGGTTATTCTGGGTCCCTTTTATTTCCATGTGAATTGTAGGAGTTACATGTCAATTTCTGCCCAAAAAAAAGGCTTCTATGATTTTGACAGTTACTGCACTGAATTTATAGATCAATTTGGGGAGTATTGCCATCTTAACAACATTACGTCTTCTGATCCATGAACACAGGATGTCTTTCCATTTAGGTCTTCTCTAATTTGTTTCAATGACATTTTATACTTTCCAACGTACACTTACTTGGTTAAACTTATACCTGAGTATTTTATTCTTTTCCATGCTATTGTAGATGAAATTGTTTTCTCAATTTCATTTTCAGATTGTTTACTGGTAGTGTGTAGAAGTACAATTTATCTACTTATTTAAGTATAGTCAATATACAACGTTATGTTAATTTTAGGTGTACAATATAGTGTTTGGATAAGTCTGTATGAAAAGTCTGTACCCTATGCTATGCTCACCACAAGTGAGGCTATCATCTGTCACCACTCAATGCTGTCACAGTACCATTGAGTATATTCCCTGTGCTGTGCATTTTATCCCCATAACTTACTCATTCTGTAACTGGAAGCCTGTACCTTCCACTTCCCCTCACCCATTTTGCCCATCTCCCAACCCCTCTCCCTTTTACCAACTACCAGTTTGTTCTCTGTGTTTATGAGTTGTTTCAGCTTTTTTTGTTTGTTTTGTGTTTAGTTTTCACTTATATGTGAAATCATATGATATTTGTCTGACATTTCCTTTTTATTTTTTTGTTTTTAACATTTGTTGATTTTTGAGAGACAGAGACAGTGTGAGCAGGGGAAGGGCAGAGAGAGAGGGAGACACAGAATCTGAAGCAGGCTCCAGGCTCCAAGCTGTCAGCACAGAGCCCAACCCGGGTCTCGAACTCACAGACCACGAGTTCATGACCTAAGCCGAAGTCAGACGCTTAACCCCCTGAGCCACCCAGGCTCCCCGTTGTCTGACTTATTTCATTTAGCACATACCCTCTAGGTCCATCTGTGTTGTTGCAAAAGGCAAGATTTCATTCTTTTTTATAGCTGAGTAATATTCCATTACTTCCATCTCACATTTTCTTTATCCATTCATCTATTGATGGAATCTTAGATTGCTTCCATGTCTTGACTATTGTAAATAATGCTGCAGTGAACATAGGGGTGCATTTATATTTTTGATTTAGTGTTTTTCTTTGGATAGATACCCAGTAGCGGAATTACTGGATTGTAGGGTATGTCAATTTTTAATTTTATGAGGAACTTCTGTGCTATTTCCTCTCCATGGTGGCTGTACCAATATTACCACCAACAGTGCATGAGGATTCCTTTCTCTCCACATCCTCGCCAACATTTGTCATTTCTTGTCTTCTTGATTTTAGTCATTCTGGCAGGTGTGAGGTTATATCTCATTGTGGTTTTAATTTGCATTTCCCTGATGATTAGTATTTTTGAACTTCTTTTCATGTGCCTATTGGCCATTTGTATGTCTTTTTTGGAAAACTGTCTATTCAGGTCTTCTGCCTTTTTTAAATCAGAAAAGTACAGTTGATTTTTTATTACTGATCTCATACCCTGCAACTTTGCTGAACTCATTTATTGTTACTAATAAGATTTTTATATATAAGATTATGTTGCTTGTAAGTAGACATAATTTTACTTCTTTTCCAGTTTGGGTGCCTTTTATTTCTTTTTCTTCCCTAATTGCCCTGGTTAGGTCCTCCAGTATAGTACTGAGCAGAAGTCAGGAGGTGGGCATCTTGTCTTGTTCCTGATCTCAGAAGGAAAACTTTCAGTATTTTGTCCTTAAGTATATGATATTTGCTGTGATTGTTGTAAAAATCACCTTTATGAGATTGTTGTTCCTAGTTTGTTGAATGTTTTATTATGAAAGGATATTAGATTTTGTTATTTGCTTTTTTGTATCTGTGGGTTGGTCTTGCGGTTCTTTATTCCAATAATAGAATGTATTATGTTGATAGATTTTCATGTTAAACTAGTTTTGCATTTCCTTGATGATAGTGTATAACCTTTTTATGTGTTGTCAGATTTTGTTAGCTAATATTTTATTGAAGATTTTGCATCTGTATTCATAAAGGACATTCTTTTTTTGATATGCCTTTGTCTGGCCTGGGTTTCAGGATACCAGTCTCATAGAATGAGTTGGGTAGTGTTCTTGCCTTTTTTGTATTTTGGAAGTATGTGAAGAACTGGTTGTTCTTCTGCCTTAAATTTTTGGTAGAATTCAATAATGAAGTCATGTAGGCATGCAGTTTGCTTGGAAGTATTTTTGTTTGCAGAATCTATAGTGATATGTCTTCTTTCATGTCTGATTGATAATTTGTATTCCTTTTGTTGCTGTTTTCATCCCAGTAGATAGAGGTTTATTAATTGTATTGATCATTTCAAAGAACCACTTTTGATGTTATTGATTATACTCTATTCTTTGTCCATTTCTTATTTCAGTGATTTTGGTCTTTTATTGCCTTCCATCTTACTTTGGTTTAATTTGCTTTTATTCTGATTTCTTAAGGTGGTTGCTTAGATCTTTGTTCTTGCTTACTTCTCTTATCTGGCAAATTTCCCTATGTACTGCTTTATCTGCACCCTGCAAATTCTGATGATTTGTTTTCATTATCATTGAAGCCAAAGCAGTTTTCTGATTTTTCTTGTGATTTCTCCTTACACCTCTGAGTTATTTAATAGTGTATCCAATTTCCAAATATTTGAGGACTATCCTGAAATGTTATTACAGGGCTTAGGGGTACTGACCTCTCCCGCAGTCAAAAATCCCTGTGTAACTCTTGACTCCCCATAACTTAACTAATAGCTTACTGTTGACCAGAAGCCTTACCAATAACATAAACAGTCAATTAACACATATTATTGTGTATTTATTTTATACTGTTTTCTTACAATTCAGTAAGCTAAAGAAAAGAAAATGTTATTAAGAAAATCATAAAGAAAACACATTACAGTACTATACTGTATTTATCGGTACCATAAGTTTACATTATTTCTTTACAAGATGAATTGTCTTGCTGTGAGTACCTATATCAGTGTTGTCTTATGGGATACAAAACACTTTAGGTGTTATATGTATTATTAACATTAGACAAAAAAATAAAAAGATAACATGAAAAAGGAATTCATATTTATTTATAGGTATAACGATTCATGCATTGATAAGAAGCAGCAAAATGATTGCTTTATGGGGTCCTGGGCTATACACTAATGAATGAATCATTATGAAGTTTTTATGGCATACAGTATTACAGCTGTATTCATAATGCTGCATTGGAAACATTGTTACATAAAAAAAAAAAAAACACCTGTGATGATAGGCTGATACACAGTTTCTTCAGTTACCAGAGAAAAAGAGATACTATATAGTAATGTAACTCTTTGAAACTGAAGTTCTTTTTTTTTTGTTTTTAAGTTTATTTATTTTCTCCAATGTTTTTTTTTTTTTTATTATTATTTTGGGACAGAGAGAGACAGAGCATGAACGGGGGAGGGGCAGAGAGAGAGGGAGACACAGAATCGGAAGCAGGCTCCAGGCTCTGAGCCATCAGCCCAGAGCCTGACGCGGGGCTCGAACTCACGGACTGCGAGATCATGACCTGGCTGAAGTCGGACGCTTAACCGACTGCGCCACCCAGGCGCCCCTAAGTTTATTTATTTTGAGAGAGAGAGTGAGAGAGCACATGGGGGACCAGGGGGAGGGACGGAGAGAGAGAGAACAAATCCCAAGCAGGCTCTGCACCGACAGTGTGTTAGCCCAATGTAGGACTCAAACTCACGAACCATGAGATCATGACGCGAGCTGAGATCAAAAGTTGGATGCTTAACCAACTGAGTCACCCAGGCTCCCCTGAAACTAAAGTCCTTTTTAAAGTTTATTTATTTTGAGAGAGAGCGAGAGAGCAGGAGAGGGGCAGGGAGAGAGGGAGAGAGAGAATCCCAAGCAGGCCCTGCACTGTCAGTGTGGAGCTTGACATGGGGCTGAAACTCCCAAACCATGAGATCATGACCTGAGCCAAAATAAGAGTTGGATGCTGAACCAACTGAGCCACCCAGGTGCCCCTAAAGTTCTAAAACAGTAAGAAAATTAACATATTGTTAATTTTATGTTAAATATCACTCACCTTATACCTATGTAAGAGTAGGCTGTCCACTTCTACTCAAATCTTGCACATGGTGTCCTACACCGTGAATACTTAGGTAATGATGATGAGAACACAGAAACACCTTGTATAGTTCTTGCTGTACACTTATTAGATGTTCACATGAAGATAACACATGCACAGCAGATAAGATCACTGACTGTACAGCATGATGATTATTTGTTGTTCATTAAGCGGAAGTGGACCATCAGAAAGGTCTTTATCGTCGTCTTCATGTTGAGTAGGCCGAGGAGGAGGAGGAGAACGAACTGGGGTTGGTCTTGCTGTCTCAGAGGTGGAAAGAGAGGTACACACAGGGTCATTTCACAGAAATACATTGTAATTGGTCTGAATTTTTGCTTTTTCATTTCTCTAAAAATGTTTCTGTATGGTACCAATCCTTTATCCATCATTTGTTGTAGTTTCAGTGCCCATATCATAGAAGAGTCCATGTAATAAAAGAAAGGAGTGAAAAGCAGTCTTAAATGATCAGAACCTTCTGCTAGATTGTCTAACATCGATTTGTTTTCTGGCACTTCTTTTTTTTTTTTTTTTTAATGTTTATTTATTTTGATAGAGACAACATGAGCAGAGTAGAGGCAGAGAGAGAGAGAGGGAGAGACAGAATTGCAAGTAAGCTCTGCACTATTGGTGCAGAGCCCGAAGCAGGGCTTCATCCCACGAACCATGAGATCATGACCTGAGATGAAATCAAGAGTCAGACACCTAACTGACTGGAGCTACCCGGGCACCCCTGTTAGTGTCTTCTTTCTCATTGTCTGGCACTGGTTCAGAGGCACATCATCTTCTGTTCATTCCTGTGGTGTTGGGCCTGTTAGCTCTTGAATTTCTCCAAGATCTATATCTTGAACCCCCCCCCCCACACACACACACTTTTTTTTGCCAAATCCACAATCTCTTTCATGATTTCCTTGATTGGCTCTGTCATAAGTCCTGTGAAGTCATACACAAAATGTGGACACAGTTTTCTCCAGCAGGAATTTATTGTTTGGAGCTGGATGGCTTTCATGGCTTCTTCCATAACAACAGTGGCATCTTCAGTGGTGTAATCCTTCTAGACTTCGATGGTATGCCCTCTGTCAGGATTGTCTTCCACAGGGTTGACAGTCCTTTCCATGGAGTACTGTGTGTAATGAACCTTAAAAGTCTTTATGACTCCCTATCTAGAGATTGTATTAGAGATGTGTCCGGGGACAAGTAGATCCCTGCCTTTTGTCTTGAACTCATGGGGTTCTGGGTGGCCAAGGGCTTTGTCCAATATCAAAAGAACTTTAAAAGGCAGTCATTTATTGGCAGGGTACTTCCTGACTTCAGGGACAAAGCATCAATGGAACCAATCCAAAAAATGGGTTCTCATTATCTAGGCCTTCTTGTTTTAAAACCACAGGACTGTCAACTAGTGTTTATCTTTTCCCTTCAAGGCTCTAGGGTTAGCAACTATATAGAAAAGTGCAGTCTTGATGATAAACCTGACTGCATTTGCACAAAACAGTAGAGCTAACCTATCCCTTCCTACCTTAAATCCTGGTGTTTGCTTCTCTCCCTCAACTAATAAATGTCCTTTGTGATGTTTTTCTCCAGAATCAGGCACTTCTGTCTGCATTAAAAACTTGTTCAGGCAGATGTCCTTTCTCCTCAGTGATTTTCTTAAAGGTGTCTGGGAACTTGTCTGCTTGCCTTTTGGTTGGTGGAAGCTGTTAAAAAAGCTGACACTTTTTTAAGCCAAATCTCTTTCTAAAGTTATTAAACCATCCTTTGCTGACATTAAATTCTCTTACTTTAGATCCTTCACCTTCCTTTTGCGTTAAGTTGTCATATAATGACTTTGCTTTTTCTTGAATCATATAGGTATAGCTTTCTAATAACAATCCTGCACCCA
The DNA here is from genome assembly GCF_014898765.1 of Herpailurus yagouaroundi. NCBI lineage: Eukaryota > Metazoa > Chordata > Mammalia > Carnivora > Felidae > Herpailurus > Herpailurus yagouaroundi. The sequence goes on along the minus strand of NW_024412402.1, from coordinate 25,237,720 downwards.
CATAAAGCTGCACTTTCTTTTCTTTTCTTTTTTTTTTTAATGTTTATTTTGAGAAAGAGAGTACAAGCAGGGGGGGTGCGGAGAGGGAGAGAGACAGAGAATCCGAAGCAGGCTCTGTGCTGTCAGTGCAGGAGAGAGACAGAATCCGAAGTCAGGCTGCTCCTTGTAATGTCATGAATTCTCTTTGTTTCTTGTGAGCACTTCACTAGTGGCACTTCGTATGGGCTCCATGGTGTTGTTCACAGTTTGCAGCACTGGACTAAACACAGTGAAAAATACTCAAAAACTGCGAGAGATCACTTTTTCCTGCAATACACAGTTTACTGTAGAGACAATCTGCTTATACTGAGATGATTAGCATCAAATGGTGTTAAGTGGGTACCCACAGTATTCAAGCTCATTGCACTATGAATGGGAGGTATAAAATTATGACAGTAGTACAGTAGCTGTATGCCATTATAACTTAACACTGCATTTTTATGTTTATATTTCTCTCAACCATGCATTTCACCACATACAGCCTGTAAGTGTTGTGTGTGTAAGTTTTGATAAACTGTAACTTTTATGATAGATTTGTATGTATTTCATGGTAGTAAATTATAAAACAGACTAGTGTCTACATATATTCAATGCATTAATGACATCCTTTTTTAAAAATTCTTTTTATTTTTGGGACACCTGGGTGACTTAATCGGTTAAGCATCCAGCTCTTGGTTTTGGTTCAGTTCATGCGTGATCGCGTGGTTTCAAGAGTTTGGGGCCCGCGTCAGGCTCTGCACTGGCAGCATGGAACTTGCTTGGGATTGTCTCTCTCTCCCTCTCTCTCTGCCCTTCCCCCACTTGCACTGTCTCTGTCTTTCTCAAATACGTAAACTTAAAAAAAAAAAAAAAAGACAAATCTAACCCACTTTTATTCTTTATGAATAGGCAGTGTAGCCAATCAAGTATTCCACCAGGTGATGTTTGACAAATGTATTCAGATTCTAAAGAAGAGTTGGCCTCAGGAATCTAACTTGAATCGGAAAAGAAAGAAAGAACAGCCTAAGAACACTGAGGCTAATCCAAGAGGAAATAGGAAAAGAGGAAAGCCACCCAGGAAAGAAGATATTGAGGTAAGAAGTAAGTAGAATAATAAAATGTATCTGTACCAACACATGATTGTGATATAAGAGTTAACTTTATATTAAAATATGGTTTCAGGCATTGTGATTATAACCAAATGATCCTAAAGCATCATCAGGTTTCCAGTGTGACTTTAAGTTGCTTCTCAGGCTTCATTTACTGCTGAGAATATATATCTCTACCTTTTCATCTTTCCAGCCTCCCCATAATCTCTCCCCAGCCTTGTTCCCAGGTATGCTTGACAACATCCGAACATGTATATTTGCACATCATCTGTTGTCATCAGAGAGGATGGTTGAAGTATCCTGAGGACTCATGTCCATAAGAGCATAATGGAATAACATTAATTCCAAATTCTTGTGTGCTGACTAGGTAGAGAAAACTTTCAAGAAACATAAGAATTCCCATTGACACAAAAATGCAGAGCTCAAAACTACTGTACAGTCATCTAGTCCAATGATTTACTGTTCTGGCTGTGGAGACAGAGCAGTTAAGGGACCCGATCAGGGTCCCATAACCTCAGAAGCTCAGCAACCACCTGGAGTTTAACGGACTTGATCTGAGTACATTGAAAACCATTGGACAGGGGCGCCTGGGTGGCGCAGTCGGTTAAGCGTCCGACTTCAGCCAGGTCACGATCTCGCGGTCCGGGAGTTCGAGCCCCGCGTCAGGCTCTGGGCTGATGGCTCAGAGCCTGGAGCCTGTTTCCGATTCTGTGTCTCCCTCTCTCTCTGCCCCTCCCCCGTTCATGCTCTGTCTCTCTCTGTCCCAAAAATAAATAAAATGTTGGAAAAAAAAAAATGAAAACCATTGGACAAAGTGTTAGGCATTACTATGCAGTCACCTATATATTGCTTTATGATCTAGGTGGATGAACTAGAAGAACAGGAAGATGAGGAAAGTATTTGCTTTTCTGCCCGAGACCTTTGTCAAATTCGAAATGCCATCTTTCACCTATTGAAGAATTTTTTACGGCTTCTGTCCAAGTTTTCCCTGAAAGAAAAGCCACAGTGTATACAGAATTGTATAGAAGTAAGTGAGAATTCCAAAAATCCTTGGGGCAACCTCAGAAGGGCAGAGATGATGGCTAATACTTAATGAATAGGAATAATCAGGCCTCTTCTTCTATTTTCTAGGTCTTTGTTGCATTAACTAATTTTGAACCAGTTCTTCATGAATTTCATGTTACACAGGCCAGGTGAGGCTCTCATTCTTCCAATGCTGAAATTTAAATGTAATGTAATAAATTTTGATCTCACAGAAGTATAAATGGTATTTTATCCTAATTGGCACATAGATAGAGTTTATTCATTTGGATGTGGTTGATTATAGGGTTAGTGAATATTCCAAATAAAATCATATCCGTTAACTAATCTTCTGTCTTTTTCTTTAGAAGCCTTAACCAAGCAAAGTACATACCAGAACTGGCCTATCATGGATTGTATTTGCTATGCTCCCCAATTCATGGAGAGGGAGATAAGGTAAAGGAGACAAGGACTTAATTTAGTTCCTAGTTGAATTGAAAGAATCTGAATCATAATGGAAAACCATTGGCAGCATTTGATGTGATGCCATTTTAACTAGGTCATTTTCACGATTCCGTATCATGTGTAGCATAAAAGGCATCACCACTTCTATTTGCTGCCTATTCTTCATAACCAAACTGATATTCAAATACTTGGAGGCCATGGCAAATTATTGTTAGGTTTCATACATAAAAAATGGTTCCAGTGTAGATTAGGTAGGAAGAACACTGAACAGGGTGTTGTATTTAGAGAAATAGTTACCAGGTTGTTCTGAAAAGACTAGACAGTCATGGAATTTTCAAGTTTTCCTTGGCAGTGCTTGGCAAGTTTCATGTGCACTTCAGTATTTCTAAAATGTTTATATCATTTTAGTTGAGAATTCTACAGAAATATTACTAGTTATCATTCCTGGTTAGTACTCATATGTGGATTTTGCCCCTTGAGCTGCCTTATCAGTATCACTATCTAAACATTGGAGTCAAGGATGTTTTAGCATTATGGTGTTAATACACTTGTATATCATTAATAAAACAAGATCATGCCAAAAATGTGATAGACTGAAGTCATATGACTTTTGGTGGCTGTGCTACACATAATTTCTAGGGCGAGTTACATGGTGGTTAATAAGAAGGTTTGAGGCTCTCGCGCCAGGTTTTGTACACCTGTGTTTCAATTCTGGCTCCACCCTGTCTAGCTGTGTATTCTTGTATGAGGTACTCAGCCTTTCCAAAGCCTCAATCTTGTTAGGTGTGTCAGGAGGAGTAAATGAAAGAATGCCCTTCAGATGCGGAGCATAATGCTTGTTGTTTAGAAAATGTGCTATATTTTATAATTTATTATACCGTTATCATTTCTGTGTTTAAAGTATGGCTGTGTTAGAACTCACATGAATGCTTTCAATTTCCATGCTCTTGATAACATTGGAAAGATTAGCTGGATTGGGAAATTTATGCCTTTAGGTCCACAGTGCCTCTAAAGATGTAGGATTTTTTTAATTGTGAAAGTATTGACTTGATGTTAGACAATGTCGGGTTCAGCCAGACTTTTAATCACTTGACTTTGGGCAGTTCACCTTTGGAATCTCTTTTATTAGGTGTAAAGTGGAAATAATAATACATATGAAGTAGGAATGCCTTGCTTACCTCCTGCAGTTTTTGTGAGGTTTAAGATCAAATATAGTAAAATCTAGTAATAAATATGACTTAACACAATGCCTGCCACATATTTGGTTTTCAGTACATGTTTTATTTACAGAATGAATGAATTGGTTAGGTGAGTAAATTATATGAGAAATGTTGGAAGGTGCAGTGTAAACTTCAGGAAAATTCAAGTGTACAGTATTCTTGTTTCTGTAAGAGATTCTGTGAGAGATTATCAGTAGCATTTTTTTGCCGTTTAGAAGTGACAATTAATTCTCTATTTGCCCTAATTTCAGGGCTGCAGTTTGAGAGGGTGAGGAGAGAAACTAAATGATATTCCTGTCATTATCTATAAGCAGTGTTTTCATACTGTTTTCATCATGTGTTGATTGAATACTTGGTAATTGTCCAAGAAACATTTCCAGTGGTCACCCAAAAGCTGTGTTAATCTGACTTATCTTCTTGGAATGGTTTACTGTGGTCTGCATGTCTATCTTTGAGGCTCTTGAATTCTCAATCATGCCTTAAATAGAATTTTCTTCTCTTCCAGGTTATAGGTTGTGTTTTCCATCAAATGCTAAATGTGATATTAATGGTAGAAGCAGGCGAAGGAGCCCATCGTGCTCCCCTTACTGTTACATCACCAGTGATCAACAGTAGAAACCAGGCAGTGCAGTTCATCAGGTGAAGCACACACAGCTTGGCATTTTACTCTCTTTATCACTCTCCCTTAAGTCTTCTGGGCCCTGTATTACCGAGGTTACTGACACCTATGGAAACTAACAGATTTCTGTCCTGTTGTGGTTTTGGGATCAAAGTAAAGTACCTCAGAGCTCCTGTGGTTCATGTGGTCTAGGTCACTGTTGGTAGCCTTTGCACTGGGGCTTTGTTGAGGGATACAGAATCTAATTCATGGGCTAGCACCAGCCTCCAGCTTGATTCCCACCAGCCTGTAAGGCCAGGCACTGAGCAATGACAGTTATTTCTTTTATGTTTTATCATTGCCTCGGTGTTTGCCTCTCTTACAGGTCTGTCTTGTTTTTCCCTTTTCTATTTCTGTCTTCTCTGTGTCTCTTTCTTTTTGTTCCTTTGCACTTTTTCTTGTTTCTTCTCACTTTTCCATCCCCCCTCCCCCTACAGGCAGTACTTCCTAAAGGGAAGAATTAAGTTGATTTTTACTTCTCTAGTAATAATTGATAGAGCAGTTTTCTCTCATGAATCACTTAGCTTCACCTAAAAACTTCTGTGTCTCAGCTTTATTGGGGAAAACATATTTGCTATGTCATTGGCTTTTCTTTCCCTCCTTCATTGAATATTTGGCATGCAATGTGGAGGGAGTGGAATGAAGTGGTAAGTATATGAGAGTGTGTATATGCCTGCCGGTATTCAAGGAATGCAGTGTTGTTGGAGATACGGGGTGTGGTTGGTGGAATCCAAGTATAGACTGTCACGTGATCATTGTGCAACTATCTCTTGCTAGGTGTATTTTTATTTTATTTTGACTACAGATTTTTTAAACATTAAGTACATAAGATACTTTTGGTTCTTCCATCAACAGTTTATAATGTCTCCAAGTTCAGTAGTATACATCCAGTGGTACAGATAAACTTAGCATAAAGATGGGTCACATCTGGGCGTTATGTAATCTTGGGTTAAAGTTTGGCAGGTACTGTTACAAATCCAATGAAATGTAGCATTTCACCGAACTACCACACGGTGGTGCTGTGTCTTAATCTATTATTTACCCTGAAAGGATATACTGTATTTCAGTATTAATGTGAAATTCAATAAATAGTCAAAAGAGTCATTCAAAAATTACAAATTTGCTCCTCTCTGACTGTAGTTGTCTGCTTGGCACCAGCTCTCTAAAACAATACATGGGACGTGGTGAATGGTTTTCTGCTGTGACACTGTATTCTTTATTCACTGAGGCACTGTTTGCAATACAGGGTAAATATTTTCAGTATTCAGGCTTTCTAAAATATAGGGGTCATGGTATTTGAGAACAGAGTCAAGAAAAATTGCTATTTTATGTAGTCATAGGTGTATTGTAAACAATGTGGTTTTTATTTATTTATTTTTTAATAGCTCACTTGTGGATGAACTAAAGGAGAATATATTCCCAGTCCTTCGTATCTTACTCCAGCACATCTGTGCCAAGGTACCATTTGTTTTAATAGTATTAGTAATAATAATAATGAAAGGGCATCTGGGTGGCTCAGTTGGTTAAGTATCCAACAATTGATTTTTGCTCAGGTCATGATCTCACAGTTTGTGAGTTTGAGTCTTGCGTCAGGCCCTGAGCTGATGGCACGGAGCCTGCTTGAGATTCTCTCTCCTTCTCTGCCACTCCCCTGCATGCACTCTCTCTCAAATATAAATAAATAAATATTTTTAAAAAAGATTTCTCCAAAAATAATAATAATGATAAAAATATATGTATGAAGGTAAATATCTGTGTTTGGTTTTTTTGTTTGTTTTTTTAATAAGTTTTTTTTAAGTTTATTTATTTATTTATTTATTTATTTTTTTGATTTTTTTTTTTTTAACGTTTTATTTATTTTTTTGGGACAGAGAGAGACAGAGCATGAACGGGGGAGGGGCAGAGAGAGAGGGAGACACAGAATCAGAAACAGGCTCCAGGCTCTGAGCCATCAGCCCAGAGCCCGACGCAGGGCTCGAACTCACGGTCCGCGAGATCGTGACCTGGCTGAAGTCGGACGCTTAACCGACTGCGCCACCCAGGCGCCCCTTAAGTTTATTTATTTATTTTGAGAGAGCACACAAGCAAGCAAAGGAGGGGCAGAGAGAGAGAGAGAGAGAGAGAGAGAGAGAGAGAGAATCCCAAGCGGGCTCCATGGTGTCAGTGCAGAGCCTAATGCGGGGCTCGAACCCACAAACTGTGAGATCATGACCTGAGCTGAAACCAAGAGTCAGACATTTAACCAACTGAGCCACCCAGGTGCCCCATTTGTTTGTGTATATATTTGTTTTGGGGAAGAGTCTGTTATCGTTACTGAGAGTAGTTTTATTTAATATTTTCACTACATGTTACCACGACAGAGTATTCTATTTTGGGTGAAAAACCCTTTTTATTTTGGAAAATTTCACATATATAAATAGAATAGAGTGATGTGTACCCATATTCAACAATTTTATGGCATTAATACACCTATAAGGTATAACTTCCCCAAAACGTATGAACTCCAGGGGGTTTTTTTTGAAGCAAATTCTATCATAACCATTGATAACTTAAATATTTCCTATGTGTCTCTAAAGGGTAAGGACTCTTTAAAAACATAACCACAAAATACACCACACACCAAAGAAAATATATAATAATTTCTTAATATCAAATATCCAATGTTCAAATTTTTATGATTATCCCTTAAATTTCTATAGCAGTTTAGACAGAGGATTCTTACCTTGAACCCAGTACATTGTAGGAGGTCCATAAACTCTCTGAAATTATGTGCTAAATTTGCATTCCTGAGGAGAAGGCTCATCAGTTTCCTATAGGTTAGTTTTCAAAGGTGTCCAAAACCTAAAATTTGTTAGTAATTCCTATAACATTTAAAGATTCACCAAATAGTTACATTCACTAATTTTCCACTTATGTCACAACATGTGTCTCAGTTGTTCTACAGGTAGATATTGGCTGAATGGCCTCTCACTGTATGTTTCAGGTGATTGACAAATCAGAGTACCGGACCTATGCAGCCCAGTCCCTGGTCCAGCTGCTCAGCAAACTTCCCAGTAGGGAATATGCTACATTCATTGCTTGGCTTTACAGATATTCACGAAGTTCCAAGGTAGGAGATACGTCTGCATAAAATCTTGGTTCCTGACTCAACAACCTCCTGACAGCCAGATCTGAATATGCAAGGAATCCTTTGGTATTTATTCCTGTCTGATGGAGATTTTTATGATTTTGTTTTATCAGATCCCACACAGGGTTTTTACTCTGGATGTTGTCTTAGCTCTGTTGGAACTGCCTGAAAGAGCGGTAGATAACACTCTCTCCTTGGAGCATCAGAAGTTCATAAAGCATAAGTTCTTGGTGCAGGAAATTATATTTGACCGTTGTGTAGACAAAGCACCAACTGTCCGCAGCAAGGCACTGTCCAGTTTTGCACACTGCCTGGAGGTGTCTGTTACCACTGCATCAGAGAGCATCCTGGAATTTCTGATTAACAGTAAGTGTGGTGACAGTTGTGACAGGGAGCCTGTCTTGTGCTTGTGGAGAAACTGGACTGTAAGGGAATCATTCTTTGTTGTTGCAAAAGTAATAGATACAATATGATATACTATTAACCTCATAAACCTGTATCAGTATATTTTATGTGAATAACTTTTTAAACATAGTCATACCTTGGAGATACTCTGAGTTTGGTTTCAGGCCACCCACAATGAAGTGTACGTTGCAATAAAGCAAGTCAAATGAATTTTTTGGTTTCCCAGTGCATACAAAAGCTATGTTTACACTACACTGTTGTCTATTAAGTGGTACTAGCATTATGCCTTAAAAAAGTACATATCATAATTTAAAAGTACTTTATTGTTAGGGCACCTGGCTGGCTCAGTTGCTAGAGCACGTGACTCTTGAACTTGGGATTGTAAGTTCGAGCCCCACATTGGGTGGAGAGATTACTTAAAAATAAAATCTAAAAAAACCTAAAAAACCTTTATTGCTAAAAATGCTAACCATCATGTGAGCTTTTAACAAGTTGTAATCTCTTTGCTGGTGGAGGGTCTTGCCTCTGTGTTGGTTGCTGGAGGGTGGTTGGCTTTGGCAATTTTTTAAAGTAAGACAGTGAAGTTTGCCTCATCAATTGACTCTTCACAAATGATTTGTCTGTAGCATGTAGTGCTGTTTGATAGCATTTTAGCCACAGTAGAACTTCTTCCAAAATTGGAGTCCATCCTCTCAAACCCTGCTGCTGCTTTACCTACTAAGTTTATGTGATATTCTAAATCCTTTGTTGTCAAAGCTCTTTCACCAGGAGTAGATCCCATCTCAAGAAACCTCTTTCTTTGCTTGTCTGTAGGAAGGAGCTGTTCATCTGTTCCAAGTTTTATCATGAGATGGCAGCAACACAGTCACATCTTTGAGCTCCACTTCTGATTCTGTTTCTCTTGATATTTTCACATCTGCAGTCAGAACACATACACCATGTATTAAGTTTGCTGTGTTGTATGGGTATGGTTCATGGTACCTGAAAACAATTATAATAGTAAAGTCGAAGATCACTAATCACAGATCACCATAAATATGAAAAAGTTTTAAATATTGTGAGAATTACCAAAACATGGCACAGACACAAAGTAAGCAAATACTGTTGGAAAAATGGCACCCATAGACTTGTATGATGTATGGTTACCACAGACTCTCAATTTAAGTGTAGTTTCTGTGAAGCACAATAAAGGGAAGTGTGATAAAACAATGTATGCCTGTAGACAAGCCTGATACATTTGAGAGGTCTTTTAAAGTATTTTAGATATTCATGTTTTAGAGGTGAGATTGTTGGCTGCCTATACACTACTTTGCATTGTTGGGTAATGGCTGTATTGTGCCTAGTATCCATTTCAAATGCATACAGAGGAGAACATTATTACTTTTCAGCAGTTTGGAATCTGTCTTATGTTTAGGCCTAATTATCTTGATTTTGATTACTTTGAATATTTACTTGGGGATTATGATACTATGACATTTTTCCCTCTTATGTGTCTGCTTATTTTTAGGTCCTGCAGTTTCAAGAGCAGACAGCCACCCTGGTACCTTACTGAGAAATTCAGCAGGTAATGGGTCAATATATTTTCCAATATTGAATAATTGTCTTTTTATTTAAAGGACTTGCTGGGTATTTGACATGCTTTTTTCTGTCTCCATATTTACCTATTTTAATATTAAACTTTTTTTCTTTTTCAAGGAAATCGAAATTCATTTCAGTAATATGTAATTTAAATGTGTAATATGTCAGGCTTATATTATTAAGAGGTATAACAATTTCTTACCTCAATGACTGAGCCTTTTTTAAAATTTATTATTTTTAAGCTTTTCCCTATCAGAGGCAAACACTTAACCCTTCTGGAGGCTCAGGAGTGATCAGTATAGACAACAGTGGTGAAACTGATGGATCTGGGGGTATGTCAGATTTTATCACTGTCAGATGAATGAATAATAACTGTTGGATTTCAACAACTGTAAGTAGAGTCTAAAAAACTTAGAATTTTTTTCTGACTAATTTATCCTGAAGAATTTTGGGACATCTTTCTTTCTTCTTAAGAATGGAATAATTTTTATTTTATTATATCTTTAATTGATATCCTTGCATTCTGTTTCATCTTAAGGTAAAGAACAAGCTATGTTCCACTTAGGACGTACTGAACCTCAGTATTTCTGTAATACTTAAGAGAATATTAGCAAATATTTTATTTATTAAAGACAATTGTGAACTCTTGGGATTGCTGACCAAAAAGGGACCAGCTACTAGAGAAAGCACAGCACAGATTAAATTTGTGTTTGTAGAAAAGTCATCACAAAAAAAAGGGAAAAGATGAAGAATATTATTCTACCCAGTCTTGTTCCTGTTTTTAATTTCTTGTACTTTTTTCACTATGTCATCTTGACTCTGATTAAGGCAACCCAGAGTTCACCTTTAATATATAATATGGAACTGTAAATCCAAGCTCCCACTGAAAATGACAATTCAGAATTTAGATTATAAGTTCTCTTCATTAATATTATGAACCAAATTTACTACATGGAATGGTTGTGGGGGTCCTCTCTCCCATGGACTCCAGCACAGGATTCTGAATACGAAGGATGCCTGATCTCCTTCATTGACTTACTGAACCCCGAGTAATCTGGATAGCTTAAGTGTTAATGTGATTCAGGAGGGAAAAAAACAAATATGGACTAGATAGTAGGTAGACCTGGAGCCTACTCCTAGATTCTGTTTCTGTCTAGCTGTGTGATCTTGAGAAAGTCACTTTACTTCTCTGGGCTCCTTATTCATCTGTGAAATGACATAGCATGAAATAGTGGGAAACACACTAGAAAGGAGAGGCAGTCTGAGTTCTTGTATCAATTCTGTTGCTAAATAGCTGCTTGACTAAGACATGGAAGTCAGCAAAGCACCCTAATTGTCACTTTCTGAATCTGACACTTTCTCCACCTTTCACAGAGGGGTGTTGTCAGTCTATGAAAATAATGTTAAGAGAAGTGGTTTTTCAAGATAGATAAGTGAGAAAACGTGTATAGCGGTTTAATTATATAATTAGATTAATTTATTCTGTTAACATTTATTTGGTCCCTTCTAATCTGTGCTAGGCATTGTAGATACTGACTTTAATAAAACATAGTTCTATCTGTTGGGGAGCAATGGGAATAATAAATATACATGTATACAGATTTTACATATTTTTTTATATATATACAATAGTAAGGTGTGAGATAAGTACTGACGTCAATCTGTAAAGTGTCATGAGGATAATTATTTATTTTGGCCTGAAAGATTAGCATGGAATTGGATTTATATGGCTAGATATTAGCATGTGTTATTCAAATTATGAGCAGTAATTCAATTTATATATTATCCGAGTTTCTAAAATATAAAAAAAATTATTCTGGAAAAATGTTGAATGTGTTGACTCCAGTCTTAAGTGCTAAGTGCTTTCTTTGTGGTGGGTCTTTTGTTTTGTTTTTGAGATGTAATTCACATACCATAAAACACCATTTAAATAAAGTTTATGATTTAATGGTTTTTAGTGTATTCACAAAATTGATCAATTTTCAGAATATTTCCTTTGCCAAAAAGAAACCCTGTACTCATTAGCATTTACTCCCCATTCTCCCCCTCCTCCAGCCTTTGCCAATCACGAATTAGCTTTCTGTCTCTATCAATTTGCCTGTTTTTGACATTCCATAAATGGAAGCATACAATATGTTTTTTTTTTGTGGATGTCTTCTTAGCATAACATTTTCAAGGTTCGTTTATCAGTTGATGGACTTGGGTTGTTTCCATCTTTTGGCGATTATGAATGATGGTGCTATCAACATTCCTGTGCAAATTTTGTATGTAAATATTCATTCCTTTTGGGTGTGTACCTAGGAGTGGAACTGCTGCTGGGTCATGTGCTAACTCTACCTTTATCATTTTGAGGAACTGCCAAACTGTTTTCCGGAGTGGTCACATCATGTTTCAATCCCACTAGCATGTGTAATAAATCTTATTTCTCCACATCCTTACCAGCACTTGTCATGTCTATTTATTGTAGCCATCCTAGTGGATGTGAAGTATGTCTCTCACTGTGGTTTTGATTTACATTTTCCTAATGACTCATGATGTTAAGCAAATTTTCATGTGTTTATTGACCATTTATATGTCTTGTTTGGAGAAGTTCTTTGCCCATTTTTTAAAATGGATTATTTGTCTATATTTTTGAGTTGAAAGGGTTCTTTATATATTTTGGATCCAAATTCCTTATTAGATATATGATTTGCAAATATCTTTTTTTTCTCATTCTGAGGGTTAAATTTTCACTTTCTTGATAGTGTTCTTTGAGGCATGAAACATTTTAGCCTTCATGAAATCTAGCTATCCAATTTTTTTTTTTTTTTCTGGTTTGTGCTTTTGGTGTCATAGCTAAGAAATCACTGCCTAATTTATCACAAAGATTTACATTTATGTTTTCAGAGTTTGGTAATTTTAGCTGTTATGTTTTGCTCTTTGATCAATTTTTAGTTAAATTTTGCATATAATGGGATGTGGGGGTCCATCTTTTGCATGTGAATATCCAGTTTGATGTAGCACCATTTGTTTAAAAGACTTTTTTCTCCTTTGAATGCTCTTGTCACCCTTGTCAAAAATCAGTTGACCATAGACACATGAGCTTATGTACTTTAAGTTCTCTTCCACTGACATTCCATTGTCTTTCTTTATGGCAGTACCGCACTGTGTTGATTACTGGTACTTTATACTAATTTTGAAATCAGGAAGTGTAGGCTCTGCATTCTTGTTCTTGTTTTTCTAGATTGACTTGGCTATATTGTTTTTCTTATATTTCCATATGAATTTTAGGATCACCTGTCAGTTTCTGAAAGGGAAAAAAAACAGCTTGGATTTTGGTAAGGATTGATCTGTAGATCACTTTGGGGAGTATTGCTATCTTAACAATATTAAGCCCTTTTGTCCATGAACATGGGATGCCTTTCTCTATATTTAGATTTTCTTTAATTTGTTTCACTGATGTTTTTCAGTTTTCATTGTACAATTCTTGCTCTTTAAGCGTGTTCCTAAAATTTTATTCTTTTTGATGTTATAATAAGTTACATTGGTTTCTTAGTTTCATTTTCTAATTGTTCATTGCTAGTTTTTACAACTGATGTTTGATGATTTGATCTCGTGTCTTGCAACCTTGCTAAATCTGTTACTAGCTCTAATTGTGTGTGTGTGGATTCCTTAGGATTTTCTGTATATAAGCTCATGCCATCTGTGAACAGAGTTTTTTTTCTTTCTTTTCCATCTGGATGTCTTTTCTGTCTTTTCCTTGCCTACTTCCCCTGGCAAGGACCTCTGTACAATGTTGAAAAGAATTGGGGAGAGCAGACATCCTCATCTTTCTTCTGTACTTAGCTTTCAGTCTTCCACCATTGAGTGTGATGTTAGCTGTGAGTTTTTTTCAGAATGGCTTTTATCAGTGTGACAGAGTTTCCTTCTCTTCTGAGTTTGTTGAGTGTTTTTATTATGGAATGGTGTTGGGTTTTACAAATGCATTTTCCTCATCTGTGGAGAAAATCATGCGGTCTTTGTCCTTTATTATATTGCTGTGGTTTTTTATTACATTGATTTTCATATGTTGAGCCAAGATTTCATTCCTGGTATAAATCCCAAGCATGGTATATAATCCTTTTTGCATCTTGCTAGATTTGATTTGTTGATATTTTGTTGAAGATATCATGTGTGTATTTGCAGGAGATTTTGGTCTATCATTTACTTTTCTTGACATGTATTTATCTGGTTTTGCTCTCAGGGTAATACTGGCTTAATAGAATGAGGTAGGAAGTGTTTTCTACCGTTTTTTTAAGTGTTTATGAAGAATTGGTGCTCATATTTGTTTTAACATTTGGTAGAATTCTCCAGTAAAGCCATCTGGTCCTGGACTTCTGTACATGTGTGAGAAGGTTTTCGATTTCCAATTCAATCTCTTTACTTGTTATGGGTATATTCAGACTATTTCTTCTTGAGTCAATGTCCATAGTTTTTATCTTTGTAGAAATTTGTTCATTTCATCCAGATTACTTAATATAACATAAAATTTTTCATAGTATTTCTTTGCAAATCCTTTTTATTTCTGTAATGGCAGCAGTAATGTTTCCTCATTCTTTCCTGATTTTAGCAATTTGAATCTTCTATTTTTTTTCTTAATTAGTCTAGCTAAAAGTTTGTTGATTTTGTTTATCTTTTTCAAGGAACCTACTTTTGATTTCATTGGTGTTTTCTATTTCCCATTATTTCGTTTTGTAACATACTTCCTTATACATCAGCGGCTCTCCAAGTAGTTTGGGATCCCTTAGCTTCTCTCAGCCAATCCTTCAAATTAATATTGTTTTCATAATAATAGCATAATATCCTTTAGCAGGTCCTTGAAGTTAATATTTTTTTTCATAATAATATCAAGACTTGTACTCTTCAGCATTATGATTTTGAAGTAGAGATGAGAATCTAGATGTTTTTTATTTAGCCAGACATTAAAGAGTTTGCAAAGATGTAAAACAGTGCTATTATTTTCACTAAATTTTTTTTGGAGGGGAAATACAGTTATTTTTTATTTAAAAATATACTGTGCATAGTGGCATATCTTCCTTTTTTAAAATGAACTATTAAATCTCTTTACTGGAGATTTTTACCAAAAAAGCCCTTAGAAGTCTTCAGTGATTTTTTAGTAGTGTAAAGGGGCCTGTGATCAAAAAGTTTTAGGGGCACCTGGGTGGCTCAGTTGGTTGAGCGTCCGACTTGGGCTCATGTATGTCATGATCTCACGGTTCGTGAGTTTGAGCCCCGTGTTGGTCTCTGTGCTGACAGCTCAGAGCCTGGAGACTGCTTAGGATTCTGTGTCTCCCTTTCTCTCTGTTCCTCTCTGCTCACACTGTTTCTCTCTCAAAAATAAATAAAGATTTAAAAAAAAAGTTTTAAAGCTGCTATTTATCTTTAGTCTTAAAAAAAAAATTATGATTTGGATATTCCTTTTTTGTAGATAAATAAAATAGAAGAGCCAAATAATTCATTCAGAATTTTAGATGTAAGAGCCAGGATTTAAAACTGAATTTTTAATATTTCAGAATTTGTGCCCTTTTAAAATTATAATACTGTGCCCTATTGCATTATTGAATACCTAATTATTTGACTCTTCTTTTTTTTTTTTTCTACATTATTTCATACTCAGATTTCTCAGGATTTAAAACAAGCTAATTAGTCAGTTTTTTAGAGTATTTTCTCAGAACTGTGTGGTGAGATGTTAGATGCTATAAATATAGTTTTTCTCAGACTGTATAATGATTCTTTGGCATTTCCTCAACAGTGAGATGTGTCATGGGAATGCTGAAAAAGAGAATCAGGGATGAGAAGACCAATGTCCGGAAGTCTGCACTCCAGGTGTGAGTTTTTCTAGGTATTCTTGAATGTGCTCTTTTTTCAAGCACTAAAAATCTGGAAATATTTCATAAAAATTTTGCCATGCTCATTATTTAACTTGTTTTTCACCTAACATTTGTTCATTTTGATCCCATTGTATGTATAAATTACAGAGATGAACTAAAAGGTTTATCTGTTTTTAAAATTCCTGCTGGGTTGTTGACTTTAAGAATTGCATATTTTGGGGCACCTGGATGGTTCAGTTGGTTAAGCATCCGACTGGTTCAGGTCGTGATCTTGCGGTTTGTGAGTTCAGGCCCTGGGACAGGCTCTGTGCTGACAGGTCAGAGCCTGGAGCCTGTTTCGGTTTCTGTGTTTCCCTCTCTCTCTATGGCCCTTCCACACTTGTGCTCTGTCTCTCTCTCTCTCTCTCTCTCTCAAAAATAAACATTAAAACATTTTTTTTAATACAAAAATTTTTAAAAGAATTACATATTTATATTCTTAATTTCTCATTTTAGAATAGGGATTCTTAATCTGGGGACCATGAATGAATTTTAATAGGGTGCATGTAAGCCCCAAAATGGTTTGTAAATACTTGTTTATATAAATGTATGTCAGACTTTCTCCAGAGAGAGGCCTGAGCTTTCATCAGATTCTGAAAAGGTGGGATGTTACTGGGTGGAGGGATGGATCTGTACCTCAGAAATGTTAAGAACCACAGACTTAAGTCTTATTTTTGTCTACAGTGTGTCTTTTTTCTATACATAAGTCTTTTTTCTATACATAATTCATGTTACATATGCTTCTTCTAGGTATTAGTGAGTATTTTGAAACACTGTGACATCTTGGGTATGAAAGAAGAGCTATTGCTTCTGCAGGACCAGTGTCGGGACCCTGCAGTGTCTGTCCGAAAGCAGGCCTTACAGTCTCTTACTGAACTTCTCATGGTGAGAGACAGTGTGTTTTTATATTAAAAATAATTCAGCATACAGGGTGCCTGGGGGGCTCAGTTGGTTAAGTGCCCGATTCTTGATTTTGGCTCAGGTCATGATCTCAGGGTCATGAGTTCGAGCCCTGTGTCTAGGCTCCATGCCCAGTGGAGCTTGCTTAAGTTTCTCTCTCCCTCTCCCTCTACACTGCCCCCTGTTCACCCCTCCTCCTTCTCACACATGTATAACTTTCTCTCTTTCTCTCTCTCTCTATCTCTCTCTCTCTCTCTCACACACACACACACACTAAATAAATAAGTAAATAAATAAGTAAGTAAATAAATAAATAATTCAGCCTAATAATTGCCTCTTGCAAAATATTAAATTGACTATTGGAAATTCTACCAGGTCTACTGAAGGACTATACAGTGGAAGAGAAGAGGTATGTTTCAATTACATATGATTATGTCTCATGTTGATATAATTATGGACTCATGCTAGAGAATGCTAGTGTTAGCCTTTTCTTGACTTCAGCTTAAATCTCACATAGAAATATGAGTGGTAAAATAGATTTGGTTAGGCCAGAGGCCTAGATTAATTTTTGAACATTAAGACCTATTAGATGATACTGTCAAAATAGCAGATCCACTAATCTAATATATAATTTACGTCTGCCAAATAATGAGCTTTTGAAGAATTTTTAAAGCCTGTTTATTTCTTTATTTTGTGATAGAAAGCATTAAACAATGCATACTTTGACTTCCTCTGTCAGCATCTATTTTAATTTCTCTTTGGGATAAATATTTTTTATTTGCTCTTGATCTTAAATTATCAGGGCACCTGGGTGGCTCAGTTGGTTCAGTGTCTGACTTTGGCTCAGGTCATGGTCTCACCATTAATGAGTTTGAGCCCTGCGTCCGGCTCTGTGCTAACAGCTCGGAGCCTGGAGCCTGCTTCGGATTCTGTGTCTCCTTTCCTCTCTGCCCCTCCCTGGCTCTTGCTCACTCACTCTGTCTCTCTCAAAAATAAATAAATATTAATAAAAATAATTTAATTACCAAAAAGTGCTGATTTACTGTAATAATACAGTAATGACTGTCTAAATTTAAAATTTCAGTATTCACTGATATACAGTAACTGGAGATTGAACTTTGTTTTAATATATATTTCAAGTGTTGATTTTTTTTTTCACTTGTTTATTTGTACTTGTGTGTGTGACCACACACAAGTCTCAAAACATTGACCACAGCCTCACTGCTACATGTTTAGACTTCTGCTAGCATCAGACTTCTTTATGATTTCATGATGTTTAATTCCTAAGGCCCAGCCTGGATGTGTCCAGATACAGAAAGCCTGGCTAACAGGGATCATTCCAGCTGTGATGGACTGTGAGAGCACTGTGCAGGAAAAGGCTCTGGAATGCCTTGACCAGCTCCTGTTGCAGAACATTAAGCATTATAATAAATTCCATACTGGAGACAACAGCCAGGTACTGGCTTGGGCACTTCTTACTCTCCTTAGTACAGAAAACCAGGAACTGAGGTATGTTAATTGTGTGATTTGTTTTCCTTATAGAAAGCCATAAAAGTTGTTATTAAAATTTCTGTATTAGGGGTACCTGGGTGGCTCAGTGAGTTTAGTATATGACTCTTAATTTTGGCTCAGGTCATGGGATTGAGCCCTGCATAGGATTCTGTGCTGACAGTGCAGAGCCTGCTTAGGATTCTCTCCCTCTGTCTGCCCTTCCTCCTCTTGCACATGTGCACGCTCTCTGACCCTCTCTCAAAATAAAAAAATAAACATTTTTTTAAAAATATTTCTGTATTGATCTTGGCAAATCAGCTTTCCAAATTACTTAATATATGTGAAGACTCAATTTTGGTCTTTTTTTTTTTTTTTTTTTTGACCCAATTCAAATCTAGCATTTTCATGAGGACAATTTTCTGTGAAGCCTTTGATCTCCTCCTTTGCTTTTCTCTGAGTGATTTTAGTTTTAATTGATGTCTTAATATATAGCAGAAAGCACTGATGGATATGATGTATTAATTTTAACTTTCCATAATACTAGTTTTTATGAAAGATGACTTCTTAGTTCTTAGAAATTAAACTTCTGACATTTTATTGGATTAGTTGACTTAATACCACTGCAGTATTCTTTCCCGTTAGATAACATTTGCCGAGTGTACACTATACAGTGAACACTGTAATGAGGAGTTAGCACCTATAACAGTGTATTTTAATCTATATTGCAGTAATCTTACAATCAGTTTGACTATTTTTTTCCTTTTTTTTATCATGTAGGAAACACTTTCCTATTTATTTACATGTAGTTATGGAGGAATTATACAATAGAAACATAATAGATTTTTTTGATCATACAATACTGTTCTGTGGTCCTGGCAAAAATCACCTAATCTCTCTGAACGTTGGTTTTCCCATTTGTAAGAGCAGCCAGTTGGATTACATGATCTCTTCAGGTCCCTTTTTGTATTAAAACACTATGACTGAAAGCATATTCATTCATTAAATATTTTCTCAGTACCAGCTATATGCTTGGCTGAAATTCTTAGAAGAGAGGAGAATTTAGCTAGCAATAGAATCACTTACTTTTTTGATTTTCTTAGGGACATCTCAGTAAGCAACCCCAACATATTAAAATTCAGCATAAAAAGTAGTAGCCATTCTTCACAAAAAAGCAGGAGAGGCCTACTATATATGTAGCTCATGAGATGCTGTTGGGAGGTTTATTTCATTTATTTTTATAAAACTTTTATACTGGAATATAACATGCATAGAAAAGTATAGTAGGTCAGTACATAGGTCAGTAAGTATAAAAAAGAAGATATACCCATGTAACTACCTCCCAGGTCAAGAAATAGAACATTGCTAAGCCCAAGTAATACCCTCACACTCCTTCCCATCACTGTCCTTCCCTTGTCAAAGGTAACCACTGCTGTGATTAGTTTCCTCTGTTCTACAACTTTATATAAATGGAATTATGTGGTATATATTCTTTGTGTATCTGACTCCTAATACTCAAAGCAATAGAAGGCTCATTCACGTTATCGTGTGTAGCTATAGCATATTCACTTTCATTGCAGTTGTGTGTGTGTGTGTGTGTGTGTATGATTTTATGAATAAAACATAATTATCCATTCTGTTGATAGATAATTGAGTTGTTTCAATTTTTAAAATATTATATATAATGCTGCTATGGATATTCCTGTACACATCTGTTGATACACAGGTACATGCATTTCTGTTGGGTATATACCCAGGAACAGTGTTGTTAAGTACATTTTTAGGCACCTCTAATGGATACTGCGAGGAAGTTTTCCAGAGGGTTCATACCAATTTACATTGCATTCTAGTAGGTGTGGGATTTATAATGTTCACATTTATGAATTACCTACTCAGGTCTCTAGCCTTCCTTTTATTTTTTTATTTTTATTTTTTTAATGTTTTTATTTATTTTTGAGACAGAGCATGAGCAGGGGAGGGGCAGAGAGAGAGGGAGACACAGAATCAGAAGCAGGCTCCAGGCTCTGAGCTGGCAGCCCAGAGCCTGACATGGGGCTCGAACTCACGGACTGTGAGATCATGACCTGAGCTGAAGTCAGACACTTAACTGACTGAGCCACCCAGGTGCCCCACTGGCCTTCCTTTTAGACTGTCACTCTTTTGCTTGTTCATCTGAAAGTGTTCACTATATATTCTGTAGACAAGCCATTGTTATATGTATTGCAAATGTCCTTTTCTACCTCATGATTTGCCTTTTTACTCTCCTGATGGTATCTTTTGATGAGTTCATTTTGTCAGTGGTTTTCCTTATGGTTAATATATTTTTTAGAGAAGTTCTTTTCCTACCTCAGGGTCATATATTCTCCCATATAATCTAGAAGTTTGTTTGTTTTTTTCTTTCTTCCTTTTATGTTTAGGTCTTTAGCTTACCTGCAATTAAGATGTGCCATAGTTTCCTTCACAGGCCTTGTTTTTTATTTTCACATAAGGGAATGTGCTTATATATATTTGAAGTCAGAAGGAAAGGGGGAGATAGAAAATACTGAAGATGAATGAAAAGAATACTTAGTGGAGTTTCTTGAAAAAGAACAATATTATATGAAAGGACTTTATAAGGTAGAAGGAGAGAACTTCAGAAATAAAAGGAAACAAAAAAATACAGGAAGGGGAGCACCTGGGTGGCTCAGTCAGTTGAGTGTCCGACTCAGCTCAGGTCATGATCCCACAGTTTGTGAGTCAGAGCCCCACATCGGGCTCTGAGCTGACAGCTAGGAGCCTGGAGCCTGCTTCAGATTCTGTGTCCCTCTCTCTGCCCCTCCCCCGCTTGCACTCTGTCCCTCTCTCAAAAATAAACATTGAAAAAAAAAAATACAAGAAGAAAAGTACAAAGGAGGAAATCATATGAACGCTAGAGCTTCCTCGCCTTCTCTTCTCAGTACAGTGATAGAATATTTACTCAGTACAGCAGTGTCAGAGCATTGTACACAGTAGCCAGAAAGGTGGAAATACCCCAGCTGTCCATGGATGAGTGAAAGGACAAACAAAATGTGGTATATGCATACAACAGGATATTTTTCAGCCTAAAAAAGTAACAATGCTGATGCATGCTACACTCTGGATGAACCTTTAAAACATGCTGAGTGAAATGGGCCTAATACAAAAGGACAATTAATGATGATTCCACTTATTTGAGATATATAGAATAGTCAAATGCTTAAAGACAAAAAGTAGAAAGGTGCTTATCAGGGGCTGTGGAGAAGGCAATGGGGAGTTACTGTTAAATGGGTACAGAGTTTCAGTATGAGGTGATAACAGAGTTCTGGAGATGGTTAATTGCACAACAGTGTGAATGTGCTTAACACCACTGAACTGTACACCTGAAAATGGTTAAAATGGTAAAAACTCTATTATCTATTTTAACACAAGGAAAAAAAAAAATATTTGCCCAAAGTTAGGAAGGAGAGTATAGAATTAGGGTCTTAAGTGCAAAGAAGTTTTGGAATAGCCATTATAGAAAATGAGCTATGGTACAAATTCTCAAAGTGTAATGGATGGATTCATGAGCTCAGACTGTTTTGATCATAATATTAAAGTGATATATGCCATTTTTCACTTTTATTCTTTCACAGAAGTACAGTACAGTTTTCCAGAACCGTATGATGATATTGAAGCAAATTGAATGCAGAAGCAGTTACAGTAATCCACCTGTCTTCTATTTAAGCCAGACTTTAAATAGATTTACGAAAGTATAGAGCAATGACACTCTTTTCACCAAGTTTATTTTGTTTTGAGAAAGATTGTTAACTTTTTTTTGTAAAGCAGTGCATCTATGTTTACATGTAATTGGCTTGTTATTATTTTTAGATTAATAGATAAATATTTTTAAATTTCTCAGTTTTAATTTTGGCACAACAAATATTGATAGATATGATGGCCCACAAAACCAAAGCTCTTCAAGGTGGTCTGTAGGTTTTGAGTTCAAAAGTGCCCAGAAAAAAAAAAAAGCACCCATAAATGAAAAAGTATGAGAGCCACTGAACTTGGGAATGAATTTTTCAAAAAGGAGTATTTTTTTTTCAACGTTTATTTATTTTTTGGGACAGAGAGAGACAGAGCATGAACGGGGGAGGGGCAGAGAGAGAGGGAGACACAGAATCGGAAACAGGCTCCAGGCTCCGAACCATCAGCCCAGAGCCTGATGCGGGGCTCGAACTCACGGACCGCGAGATCGTGACCTGGCTGAAGTCGGACGCTTAACCGACTGCGCCACCCAGGCGCCCCTCAAAAAGGAGTATTAAGAAATGTGAGGGCTAGCAGAATAGAGTTCTATAAATATTTGTAAACAAAATTTGTTACTTGTTCTTTGATAAACAGAAAGTAACTAGAAACATCAGCGAATGTTCAGGAAAAGAGACTTCACAGAACAGATGAATTTTGAATTTGAATCTTGAAGTTTCATAAGGGGGCAAAAGGGTATGTCCATGTAAAAGAAACAGCTGGTGCAAAGCCATAGAAGCATAAACAGTGTGCACTGTTCAGGAGCCAGAGGATTTCACTGCTGGGGAAATGGGGCTGCCTGGATATAAAATGAAACTGGAGAAGTTAAGCAGAGCCCAGATACTGCAGAGTTGTAACATTGCATTCTGAGAAGTTTGACTTTAGAGAAAACAGAGTGGGCAGGGGGAGGCTGCTGGTGAATATGAAGTGGATGGGTAATACAGGGTTTTATGTTTTAGGAAGTGCTAATCTTGAAAATAAAACACCCAGTTATTTTACCAGCAAAATGGGTTTATATGGAAGTAGCACAGAATTGCAATTGGAAACAAGCACACTGTGACAAACCACAAGAAAATCTGGAAATCAAAGGAAAGAACTGTTCTTAAAAAAGAGAAAGTTGGGAGGGGCTGCTTTGAAGAAAAGTCCATTGAAAGAAAGTGAGAGTTCAAGGTGGCGATGGTTTCTCAATGGCAGAGTTGTGACAGACTCTCATTGGCTGGGCTGTTGCTGGGCAAGAAGAAATCCTTCCTCTTGCTGGAGTAGTAAAGGGCAGCTTGTTTGTTCCTCTTGGGTATGGGAGTCCTATCCCTTCCTGTTGGGTTTGCAGTTGATGACCAGTGCATGAGAGCTCGCCATGCTGGCCTCCCAGCTCCACTGCCAATGAGGTTTCCTCTATTCAGTTTCACAGGAAGGGTAGCAAAGGTGCTTATGTTGGGTGACCAGGAGCTGACTAGAATCTAAGAAAACAGGCTACCACTGAAGTGATTTAAGTTAAAGGTGATGAGGGCCTGCATCAAGGATAAGGCAGTGGGCATGAAGAGAATGGGGTATATTTAAAAATGTTTAACAAGGGGAAGTACAGAGGTGGTAAAGGTTTGATTTGAGGGTTGAAAGAGATCAGTGTACTTCCTCTACTCAGGTTGCTCACAGTCTAGTGGAAAGAGACAAAATAAATTCACAGTTTTGGTAGACTTTTAGGAGGAAAGAGGGAGGGCATAGAGCAGTTTGGTAGTTTTTTGTCTTTGTTTTTGTTTGTTAATCTTTTTCCTTGTTTTAGCTATTAATGGTGGCAAGAGGTGAATTATTCCCAGAAGTGGAATAAATAGAAATTAACCAGGCATCCATAATAGAGTTTCCAGACAGAAAATAACAATGCAAAGGTTTAGAGGCCTGAAGGCTCCATGAGGCTATCCAAAATAACTGGTCAATGGGATTACTGTTGACTGAGGTATGGAAAGCAGAGGCAGGAGATGGAGCCCAATTTAAATGTGTGCTTGCGGGGCGCCTGGGTGGCGCAGTCGGTTAAGCGTCCGGCTTCAGCCAGGTCACGATCTCGCGGTCTGTGAGTTCGAGCCCCGCGTCGGGCTCTGGGCTGATGGCTCGGAGCCTGGAGCCTGTTTCTGATTCTGTGTCTCCCTCTCTCTCTGCCCCTCCCCCGTTCATGCTCTGTCTCTCTCTGTCCCAAAAATAAATAAACGTTGAAAAAAAAAATTTTTAAATGTGTGCTTGCAATGCTTTGACATGTCTGAGTGGAGAGCTTTTGGTAATGGATGAGATCACCCAGCGTTCAGTTGTAGATAAGAGAAGAGGACTAAGAATAGAACTTTTCAAAATCAGCCATAAGAGTGATTTGAAAAAAGGAACTAGTGAAGGGAACAGAACAGAGATCCAATAAGTAGACCAGAGTACAAGGGCAGAGAGAATGGTCAATAATGTCTAGTAGAGGTGATGGAAAATGGAGACTAAAGATAGTGGATTGATTTTGATACTAGGATAGAGGTCAGTGGTGCTATACAAAAGACACAGGTTGCTCTCTATTGAAAACATTCTGACTTGGTAGGGAGTGGCTTATGATCAACAATGGGGCTAATTGAAGGGTAAGCTAAATGAGGGAGGCTTTGGAAACTGTTCAACTCATGTGGAAAGGTGTGAGTTGTCCTAAGAGCCAAATTTGAGGTTTCAACTGGAAGAGAATTTTTCCCCATTCTATTCATGTCTTATAGTAAACATTACTTAATATTTTGTGTGATTCTTTTTAATAAATTTTAAAATATTTACTGATTCCATGTGTTGTTTTTGGACCATAATCGTATATGAGTTATGAGTTACCTGCAGTAAAACTCTAGATGTTTATAGACAGATTTTTTAACAATAGATAATTTATTAAAACAATTTATATGGGCATGCTTATTGTATATAGATGTGTTTATTTTGTTACAGTTGCCTTCTGATGCTTTTAGAATTCCTTTTTTTCTTTTAATGAGAAAGTCTTGGGGTGTGTGTGAGCGTGTGTGCGCGCGCGCATGTGTGATCACATGTGTGTTCCTAGCAGTCTAAGGAAAATTAATTGTGGGAAGAAGTGTATTTTTCACTTTACTTAGATACATAACACTGCATTTGTGCCATGGGTAATGTTTTCTCATCCAGTGCTGTGGGAGGAAGTCAAATAAATTACTTAAAACAACAAGTGACATAACACAAGCACTTTAATATACCAGAAGTATTTTTGTTTGTTTGTTTTACTTTTAAAGTGTTTGAAATATGTATTTCTGAATGGTATTGGTGGGTCATGGCAAAGTTTAGCTTGTTTAATATCACCATATTTAAATGCTAGGGTGCCATTTCTATCCATTCCTTCCATTCAAAAAACAACAGTGTCTACATTTTTTTTTTGTCACTAAAACCCTATAAACTGTGGATGTATTTGTTAGTGGTAACCTATTCCTTAATGTTTGTATAGAAATTTGGGAGGGAATGAGGATAAGAAGGGTCTCAAGTGAATTACGAAATTTTATTCTTTGCTTTAAAAAGAAATACTTTAGAAGGGGAGAAATAAATGTATCTTATTCTGTGTAATAAAAATTTTAAAGATACCTGATTTGTTATCAAATATGTCACTAGCCAGGAACTTCTGCATTGACTTCCATGTGCCAGGGGAGTCCTGGAGCAGCAGAAGTTGATAACCTTTCACTGAGGGCTGTTCTGAACAGTTTTGTATATTTACAGTTACAATTCTGCTTTCCCATCTTTTTTCCAGCCGCTATTTAAATAAGGCTTTTCATATCTGGTCCAAGAAAGAGAAATTCTCATCCAGTTTTATAAACAATGTGATATCCTACACTGGCACAGAACATTCTGCACCAGCCTGGATGCTGCTTTCCAAGATTGCTTGCTCATCACCCAAGCTGGACTATACCAAAATAATAGAGTCCTGGGAGAAAATCAGCAGGTTTGCATGCTTGTAACATAGTTGTTGATAGACACTAAAGATTCTTGGAAACAAAGCTCATGCCTTAAGGAAGTGGGCGTTTCCTAACTGTTTGTATACACAGGTCTTTAAATTCTGGCATAAAAACAAACATGAAAAATAAGAATCAGTTTTAAACTTTCAGTTTTACCCTTTGTCCAAGTAAATTAAGTGCCTTAATGCTCCTACAACTTGACTCCTAAACCATGCTTCCTTACATTCCTCCAGTGTTAACAATCCAGAGAGTATTTTGTTGGTGGCAGTGTTTTTTTGTATGTTGATATTCCTTATGCCTTTTTCCTAGTCAACAGAATCCCAATCCAAACACCTTAGGACATATTTTATGTGTTATTGGGCATATCGCAAAGCATCTTCCTAAGAGCACGCGGGACAAGGTGACTGGTGAGTGTGTATTGGGGAATCTTGAAAAAGCTTTGCCTCTCACTTTAAATATATTTTAAGCAGTTAAATTTTGAGGGTTTTAATTTCTTTTTAGATGTGGTCAAGTGTAAGCTGAATGGATTCCAGTGGTCTCTAGAGTTGATCAGCTCAGCTGTTGATACTTTGCAAAGACTCTGTAGAGCATCTGCAGAGACACCAATGGAGGAACAGGTACACTAGAAATTCTCCTGGATATGTTTGTTGTTTATCTGTACTTGGACATGTTACTCTGTTGTGAAGTTTGAGGAGTGTTCTCGGTGGAGAACCTGTAAGAAATGGGTAGTCCCCAGCAGCTGATACTACAAGGAAACATTTATGTGAAAAGCAGTTGACATTCTCTGAGAAGATCTTGGCTACTCATGACACACGGTTCCCTCAGGAAGTCACCACCTTGGTTCTGGGTACAAGTGCCTTCTAGGAAGGCATGCCTTCTGGGCATATATTTTCTAATGAAAACTGCGTAGCTATTTTTTAACAAGTTGTAGCCTGGATGCTTACGATAGCTTTGTATCTCCTCCTCCTTCACTTCTACCTCATCCAAGAAGCTTAACCAATGATTCTCCACCTAGGCAGGGCGTTCCCTCCAGATCAGAAGATTTCTGATCATTTGATAGGTCATTCTCCTGGAAAATAACCTGTCCTGTTACTAGAAGGCTAAGTTACTCTAACACCTCTTGCTTTATCGGAGCCTACAACTGATGTTCTCTACAGATGCATACACACAAATCCAAACCAGGGTTTTGTGTGAGAGCATTACTTTGACTCCCTAAAAAGGTATCCATATCAGTTTTAATAATAAATTATTTTACTGCCATGTATCCTATTTTTATCATGAAATATACTCCTAGACAAAGCTAATCATAATGAAAAATTTTAGGGCTTGGGTGATAAATGATGATTTTAGAAGTCAAAGGTTAATTTAAATAATCGCTGGAATATATTTAAGGTTCCCAGAATAAAAATACCTTTGCTTCATCTGAGCTACCCAGCTACATTCCTTTGCTTCCTTTTCTTATATAAGTTCCTTAAAGAGAGTCCTTCCTTGATAAGTTACATCTTCTATTTGTAGGAACAGATATAATAAGAAAGTATATTATAACTTTTTTTTGCTTAGGACTTAAAACAGGTTAAAATGTACTTACCTAAAAATGCCCAGCTCTTTCCATGTAAATGGTGTCTGGTGTTTTCCTGGCATGTACCTTTTGGCTCATCTAATGAAAGGGATGCTTGTTTTGTTTGATTTTTCTAGCCGTTTATCTCTTGATCCAAGAAAAACTTTTAAATAAGGAGCATTACCTAAGTAGGGAGCATATTTGAATAGCAGAAAACAGGTCAAAACAAAGCAAAAAGGTGGTCGCAAAGAAAGAATGATATAGGAAAACTGGGGAGAAATTTATATGGCAGATTATGAACAGTCATCCCGCATTTCTCAGTGGCACACATCTGATTAATGGCAGAGCCATGCCTAGAACTAAGGCCTCTGATTGTCTTCCCAGTCTTTTCTTTACCAGCACTGGCTAGAGGAAGAGTGATCTATAGTACTTGGGGGGAGTCAGGGCCAGAAGCCACTGGCTTACTCACTAATGGCCCATAGTCGTTAGTTACATCGTTAAGAGTCTGTGAGGAAGACAGAGTTATCTTAACATTTAAAAATTGAGAACCAGAGGGGTGCCTGGGTGGCTCAGTTGGTTAGGTGTCCGACTTTGGCTCAGGTCATGACCTCAAGGTTTGTGAGTTCAAGGCCCGCGTTGGGCTCTGCTGACCGCTCAGAGCCTGGAGCCTGCTTTGGATTCTGTGTTTTCCCCTCTCTCTTCCCCTCCCTGACTTGTGCTCTGTCTTTCTCTCTCTCTCAAAAATAAATAAACGTTTAAAAAAATTAAAAATTGAGAACTGGAGAGAGATTCTTACTATGTTAGAAAAAAGGCCACAATTGTAGCTTTGGCAATACCGCTTCCCTTGGTAGTAGACACTGGACTAAGGCCCTGAGATTTTCCAGAATCTTAAGATATTTTATTTTTTTAAACACCTTTTTAACGTTTACTTATTTTTGAGAGACAGAGACAGAGCACGAGTGAAAGAGGGGTAGAGAAAGAGGGAGACCCAGAATCCAAAGCAGCCTCCAGGCTCTAAGATGTCAACCCAAAGCCTGATGCGTGACTCGAATCCACGAACCACGAGATCATGACCTGAGCCCAAATGGGATGCTCAACTGACTGGGCCACCCAGGCGCCCACAGAACCTTAGGATATTTTAAATCTGTGTGACCTGGTTGTTTCCCCTAAACATACTTCTCTTTTTCTTTTCTCTATAAATGAACATTCTATATTTTACTGCAAAAAACAATTGCCCAAAGAACAGATGATCAGGATCTAGCTCAACAGCACTGTATATGACAAGACATAGGTTTGGAGGCATTGTTGCTATAAGCTTGGTACCAGTTAATAGTGTTTTGTGACTGGGGCACCTAGATGACTCCATCAGTTAAGCATCTGGCTCTTGATTTCAGCTCAGATCATGATCTCACAGTTCATGGGATCGAGCCCCACGTCACACTCCTCGCTGACAGCAAGGAGCCTATATGAGATTCTATCTCTCCTTCTCTCTGCCCCTCCCCTGCTTTCTCTCTCTCTCTCTCTCAAAGTAAATAAATAAACTTAAAAAAATAGTGTTTTGTGGCTATTGAACAAAATCTATGAGATCTTGGACTGTATTAATGGAAATAGTGTCTACAGTAAGAGGGGTGATGGTCCTCTTTATATTGGTAAAATCTAAGTCATATGCTCTTTTAAAAAAAAGTTTATTTATTTTGAGACAAAGAGACAAAGAGAGAGTTTATTTATTTTGCATGCTCAAGTGGTGGAGGGGCAGAGAGAGGGAGACAGAGAATCCCAAGCAAGCCCCACACTGTGAGTGAGGAGCCTGACATGGGGCTCAGTCTCATGAACAGTGAGATCTTAACCTGAGCCAAAAAAGGGTCAGATACTTAACTGACTAAGCCATCCAGGTGCCCCTAAGTCAGCATGTTCTAATTTAACTCCAGTGGCAACTCTATAGAGAAATGTTGATAAAATTGAATATATTGATGGGAGAGCAATTTGATGAGGTGATTACAAAGCAGGTTGTATAAGGAACAGCTAAAGGTCCTGGGTGTTTAGCAAGAAGGGAACAACTATGTGGGATAGGCTGCCTAGCTAAGTTAAAATACAGGAAGGACCATAAAATGAAAGAAGAATTAAATTTATTTGGCATCACAGAGAACTGATTTGGACCAATGACTGGAAATTGCAAGGAGACAAATTTTGGCCAACCAAAGAAAAGCCATACAGAGGTCTGCCTACAAAGGAGGGATTTGCCTCAAAACATGTCCTGAGTAATTGGAGGTGTTCACAGAAAAACTGAACAACTTGATATGAATCCCGTGTGGAGAGAATCCCAGAATTAGATGACCATTACAGTTCTCTTCCAGATTCTGTTATTCCAAAAGTTTCTAGTCCAACCACCCAGCCCAGTTCTAGGCTTGAGGCCTCACATAAGTTAACCTTTGTCTTCTTGCCAGGGTAGAGCATATGGATTTCAGAAGCTCTCTTGCCCTGGCTGTGCAACCTATTAAAATCTTAAGTGCAATAATTCTTTAAAAAGTAATAAAGACAATCATTTTGAAACATTTTAGGCCAAGTCAGACTAAAAAACATTTGGATCATAGTGAAAGTTTCCTGCAATGTTAAACATTGAACACTGTTTTGCGGTAGTGCTGCTGGGCCCCACCTCCTCACTGACAGTGTGGAACCTGCTTGAGATTCTCTCTCCACACTCTACCCCTCTCCCCTGCTCATGTTCTTTCTCTAAAATAAAATAAATAAAACAATGTCTTCCTAAGTCACCCACAGCATAATAGGGCAGACACACATGGAAACAGGTGATTTCAACATAATATGTAATATAATTATTAGGAATAATATAATCATTCCTAAAAGAGAAATGAACATAGGGTAATATGGAAGTCTTGGGTTGGAGCCACTTAGTTCAACCTGGGTATTTTGGACTGGCCTCCTACTGGAAATGTAGTCAGAGTTGTAGAATGTGATTCAACTCCCTTGCTTAGCATAGAAGTTTTGTGTACCAGTAGTGGTGACCCCTTGAGGTTATTTTAACTAATAAAAAGCACTGAAAACTTGTCTTTAAGGAATACATTTCAAAACGATAACAAATGTTTTTTTTTATTCCATGTCTTTAGAAAATATACTATTTACTGTAGTAGTTACTTCACCATCTACACATACTGGACGAATTGTGATGTTTTTCTCTATTAAAGGAGCAGCACTGCTATTACAGAACTCTTATCAATTAGGGTGCTAGATCTTCCCAGATATTTGCCTTTTGCTCTTAAAGGGCACATGTAGAAAGATATGATGTCTACACACACACACACACACACACATATTTATGGCATCTATATATGTGTGTGTATGCTGTATATATGTACTGTTCTTTGTAAATTCTGCTTAGTCCTTATAGGCAGATTGCTAAAAGAGCAAAGATCCAAAAGCATGATGGCTGAGGCTTCTCATAAGGCTTCTTATGGTTTTTGCCTTTGAAGACCATAGAGTTTCTTCTGAGACAATTGTTTCATGGACAGTCTAGTAGATGTGTGGGATCCTTCAGAGATTACCTTTAACTTGCTGCAGGAATTACTGAAGCGGGTGTGTGGGGATGTCCTCTCCACCTGTGTGCAGTCTCTGTCCAACATAGTTCTGAAGGAAAGTGGCCCTGGGAATGTGGATGAAGACCTGTTCGTAAGTAATTACTTTTCTTAACTATTGTTTTCCTTTATATCAGCTGGGATTTTCTAAAGATGACTTTCTAATGTGTATTTTTAATACTATTGGCAAGAAAAGGATTTTCTAGCCTAGAGCTTACTCTTCTAAAAAGAAGAATTTCTGTGTTGGTGACCGACCTATTCATTTTTCTTTCATGTTCTTATTATCTGGGGGAAAACTTGATGGGATATACTTCATCCAGTTAGAGCCTGTGAGGTGCCTAATCCATTAGGGAAAACACAGGGCATATTATGAAATAATAGGGCAAGAAAAGAATAAAGTGAGGGTGCTCCTTGTTCTTTTGGTTTGTTTGTTCAATATGTTTTTAAATTCTAATGTGTCTGCTAAGCTGTTTGAATATCAGATTGTAGAACTAGGGAATCATGTGGAGCCGTTCTGAACCATGCCTATAATACAGTGAAATATTTGACAACTAAAAACACAAATAACATTGGAGCAGCAAGATTGGGTGACATGGCACCCTGCTTTAGAAATTTTGTTGGTGCCAGAGAGTCCTGTGTGCCAGTAAATGTGCAATTTCCCGATTCATGTGACTGACCGTCCACAAAACATGTTGCAGTCATTCTGACTCCAACATCTGACACTCAGTAAAGCAAATAACGAGCTGCTTCTTCATGCTCTTCAGTATAAGCCATCATTTCACCAGAACTGGCCATTTTCCTCATCTGTTCCTCTCCTCTGTGCTTGCCTGCTTTGCCACCTCACATTTGTACCTTGAGACCAAAGACTATGTTGAGATTTGTGACAAGAGACCGGTTGTGTTGAGGCATTAATGTGAACACTTCAGTAATAAAACTATTATCAGTAGGAATCCACACATTTCAGTGCAGGGGGCTGTGACGTGTAGGATGGCCCCATCCCAAGCTTTCTAGAGGGTCTTGCACCTCTAATTTGAGCAGCTATTGCCCAAACTAAGAAAAATGCTTGTCATGACCAGAGAGTTTTTCCTTCTAAGATTTTTCTTTTCAACTGTTAAATATGTCACCAAAATCTACCTTTCAGTCAAAATATATATGGAGAAGTTTTGCCCTATATAATATTGTTTACTTCACTCTTCTTTAAATATAATGCAAGTATTCCTTTCATCCACTAAGAGATACATGTTCAGGATTTTTTAAATATACATACACTTACTGGCTTCCTCACTCTAAGCCTTTCACATTTTACTGTTTAGCCTCACCCATGCTTCTCTGGGATAAATTAAAACCAGTGTTATTAACTATCAAGTTGTATGTTCTTAATAAACACACAGTAGAAGCAGCTGTGAGGAAGCTAGCACTTACAAGTTTTTGATAGGAGTCTAAATAGTAAACCAATCAGGAACACCCTTTGGAAATATGTTTTAAAATGTAAAACAACTTTATGCCCTTTAAACCCTAGATTACTTCTAAGGAAGTGGAATAGTACTTAAAGGTGCAAAAGTGTTCCTCAGACGGAATGCAAACAGTAGCAAAGGATTAGAAACAATGTAAATGTTCATTAGTAATGGAGTAAACTATGATAACATCATAGTTTTTAATGTACTTATGTAGTCATTAAACATATTAACTATATATATTGACATAAAAGATAGAGTGAATTTTACCAAGTAATGACTAAGTTTTCACAGTGACTATTTTTATGAAAAAAATAGTTGTTTTAATTTGGGGAACAAAAAAAT
Source organism: Herpailurus yagouaroundi (assembly GCF_014898765.1). Lineage (NCBI taxonomy): Eukaryota > Metazoa > Chordata > Mammalia > Carnivora > Felidae > Herpailurus > Herpailurus yagouaroundi. The sequence goes on along the minus strand of NW_024412402.1, from coordinate 25,205,161 downwards.
ATTGACATGTCTTTAGCTAGAGTTATTTTTCTTTTGCCTTATTATATTGCAAAACCAATTCTTTTTTCAGGTGAAGTACATTTTTACCTTGGGAGATATAGCCCAGCTTTGTCCAGCCAGAGTGGAGAAGCGAGCCTTCCTTCTGATTCAGTCCATCCTCGCTTCTTCTGTTGATGTGGATCATTGTAAGGCACTTGAAATTATCCTCTGCATGTGCTATCTTAAGGCGGACTTGGCCCCTGAGATACTGTAAATAAGTCCTCTTTTCCTTCCTTGTAGCAGCATCACCTCCAGGTTGCAGTGAAGCCCCAGCGTTTCAGCCACTTTCCCAGGTCAGAGGCTCTGTCATGCCTTCCGTGATCAGAGCACATGCCATCATTACCTTGGGTAAGTGAGAATAATGTGGGGAAAGTATTGTTTGTGCAGTTTAGTTCCATAGGTAGCTTTTTGTCTCAAATAAGCCAGCCTTAGTAAATATGTTACATACACGGAGCTAGTGTTTATTCTAGCTCTTGTGAATTTGGAAGGGAATTCTGATAGCAACCCCCAGCTCAGAGGCATACCAGAGTGCTGATAATGAGAGCCCTCAGTTGGCAGCTGCCCTAGATGATCAGACTCAAGGCACTCCCTGGAGGGAGCTTTTGTTTTTTATGTTAATTTATCACAATTATACCTGTCCTGTGGGTTGTTTTTTAATACTCATAATGCAGCACCATAAAGTCTTCATCAAGACACTGCACTAATCAGAATCAGGCGCTACATTGATTTCTGGGAATGAAAAAATAAATTTGCAGTTCAGTTCATAAAAGGAGATAGTTTATCTGATACTTACCAGAACTGGTAGATGAGCTATTAAACATTTCCCCATGGACTCAAATTGTTGTTAATCTTGAAAAGATGGACCTCTGTGCTATACTTTAATTTTTTTTAAGTATAACTATGTATTTTATGCTGGATAGGATTTATGAAATTTTTTGTAATAGCAGTTATTTTTCAAAAATCTAAGAATTGTGAATGAGAGCAAAACATTCCCCAGGTCACAAAAATATACAAACCAATAAAACTCAACAACAGCCTTCCTTCTCCTAACTGTGAACGAGAAGTAAAATGAGGTGGTTATTCTTTCCTGTTTGCCTAGCTCAGATTTCAAATTCATTGCTAAACTTTTTAGCTATTAGATTTTGTTAGTCATTTTGAAGGGAAGTAGATAACTCTCAAATTCAAATGTTGACTTTAAAAAGAGGATAGTTTTACTCCAATGAAGGAACATCTCTTAGTGTATGTCTCGTGGAACCCTGGAGGGGCCGGGGGGTGGGGGTGGGGGGACATTATTTTTAGGTATTTTGAACCTCCTTATATTTAGTAGTATGGGTTTGTTTTTGATTTTGTTTTGTTTGTGATTATTGACATGATATTTTAACTTTGATCAAGTAAAATCCATAGCAAGATATATCTGGAGAAAATTTAGGCATAGAGTTATTAAAGTCAAGACATCTTCATCTTCTGTGACAGGTAAGTTGTGCTTACAGCATGAGGATCTTGCAAAGAAGAGCATCCCAGCTCTTGTGCGAGAGCTAGAGGTGTGTGATGATGTGGCCGTTCGCAACAATGTTGTCATTGTGATGTGCGACCTTTGTATCCGGTACACCGTCATGGTGGACAAGTACATTCCCAATATCTCCATGTGTCTGAAGGATTCAAATCCATTCATCCGAAAGCAGACACTCATCTTGCTTACCAATCTCTTGCAGGTATGTATGAGAATTGGGCCCGTCATTTTTTTTTTTCCTTCCACTATTTCTTCTGGTTTCAAGGAATACTTGAGTAGTATAGGAAATGTGCTGCTCTCTAATAGAATCGAAAAATAATCAGCCTGTTCTCTGGTTTAAAATATCATTCTACTGTTCTGTACAGCCTTCTTAAACAGATTGTTACTTCCTAATACTTGTTTTGGGTGTATGTTCAGATACCTCATCAGCCAAAGTGAAGTTTCATGTTTGCAAATAAACTCCATGCAAGGATTAGCCCGCTCAGTGGACAGTAGTTCTAGTTCCGGTTCTGTCATTCTTGACTTTGAACAGATCAGTGCTTCTCAGACGTAACTTCTTCTTTTGTGAAGTGAGGATCATATCTGCCCTGCTGTTTCAGAGTTGCTCTGAGAGTCCAATGAGACATTTTAGTGGGCAAAAGAGCTTCGTGAACTCAGAACTCTCAGTGAACAGAGTATTCAATGTTTTTCTTCCCACTGAGAACCTATGTTTAGCCTATAGTGAGGAAGGAAATATTTGATCTTTAAAAAGAAGGCATTTAACCAAGTTGTATATCTATTCTAGTATGTTCTGTAGGCTTATTTTTTTACGTGGTTGGTTAGGTACCTGACGAAGGCACCATTGGCACTCTCCCTTTTAAAGCCATGTGCTTTGAGTCATTTTCCTAATAGAGTAGATATGATGCTCTTCTACCCACATATCCCTCCACTTCTCTTCATGATTAACAAGTGTATGTGCTTTCAAGATGGTTGGGAAGTGAGTGCTAACAAATTGCGCTAATGTGCCACAGACAGACTGAGTAGCTGACAGGTGTGATGTTAAACAAAAGAAAGTTAACAGTTGGTTTTATAACTGAATGCATTTAAAGTTTGTATATTACAATTCATCCTTAAACATTCCGGTTTCTCTTTGTACAGGAAGAATTTGTGAAATGGAAGGGCTCTCTGTTCTTTCGATTTGTTAGCACTCTGATAGATTCACACCCGGACATCGCCAGGTAACTTTCCTCACATGTCAGATGATTGAACGATTTACCAAATTTCTGGTATATATTAGATCTCTTTTCTCTAAAATTGGTTTAGAGTTGAGTTATTTAGGATTTAGTGAGCTTTTGGCAGTTGCCAGAAAACTAGCAGATTTTTAAGCTATATAACAAAGCTTTATTTTTTTATGTTTATTTATTTTGAGAGAGAGAGAGAAAGAGAGAGAGAGAGAGCGCATGCACATGCAAGTGGAGGAGGAGCAGAGAGAAAGGGAGAGAGACAATCCCAAGCAGGCTCCATGTTGTCAGTGCAGAGGATGATCTGTGATCCTGAGATCATGACCTGAGCCAAAATCAAGAGTCAGACACTTAAGCAGCTGAGCCACCTAGTGCCCCAACAAAGCTTTATTTTGCACATAAATAAAAAAATAAATAAATCACTCATCCAGATTGACTATTAAATAATCTCAGAAATTACTACATTTGCTAACATTGTTGATTCTTCCCTAAAGGAGTAATGAACAGCAGTATATGACTTTGTCATAGTAAATTATATGGAATTTTAGCCATTAACTGTTGACTTAACTGTGTTTATTTCTAGGCCAATAAAATGTCAGTTTTGATGGAGTTAAGGCTTTCTTTTAAGTGTAGAAATTATAAAGAAGAAATTCTAGGAATTAAGACAATCACACAGTGTAAAATGAGATTATACAAATTACAAGGCTTCCCTATCAATTCCCAAGGAATTGGAAGGGAAGGGAATTGCTTTGTCACTTGTTAATTCCTATCATTCTATAATTTTTTTAAGGATTTATTTTCAAGGGGATGAGAAATGATCCCACAGAATTAGTTAACCTTGATTATGTTGCATGAATAATTCTTTTTAAAGCAAGTCTGCAATTGGAAAATAGAATGTTGAATGCCATGGCAAAAGCTGCCACAGTTGGGAAAAGGTCTTTATAGAGTTCATTAACTATAAATAACTTAAAATAATGGGTCCCTCTGCTTCTAAATATGGTCACCAATGATTTAATCTGAGTTCCATGGAAGAATTTCCGTTCAGTTTTCTTTGGGTATAATTTTCCAAGAAGGAATATTTTACATACTAAACTAGTAGAAGGTTAACATTCCAATTAATGCTATCTAGAATCAGAAATAAAAAGCTAAGACTATTACTTTTTCTTTGTGTATATAATTGAGAGAGAAAGGACCAAAATAGCAATGCATTGCCCTCTCACCTTTACTCTGCTACCATAAGATTGGCTGTCATGGTGTTCTCTATACAATGTGTAGCCCAGAAGCTGGCATAATTAGAAGTGTTGAGAAGGTTTTCACATGATGAGCCTGGGAGGTAAGATTGGTTGTTTAACTTGCACTTTTGGGTTTACTTACTTTTCTCAGCTCCTATGCATGTATGTTAACAAGAGCATTGATCAGTATGTAACATACACAGAACCTGTTGTATAGGCGATCAGAGTATGAATCAGAAAGAAATTAGAAAACCGGATAGGTGGGGCGCCTGGGTGGCGCAGTCGGTTAAGCGTCTGACTTCAGCCAGGTCACGATCTCGCGGTCCGGGAGTTCGAGCCCCGCGTCAGGCTCTGGGCTGATGGCTCAGAGCCTGGAGCCTGTTTCCGATTCTGTGTCTCCCTCTCTCTCTGCCCCTCGCCCGTTCATGCTCTGTCTCTCTCTGTCCCAAAAATAAATAAACGTTGAAAAAAAAAAAAAAAAAACCGGATAGGTAATTACACCATAGTAAAATTATCAGTGCCTCTTACAGTATTTTGATACTTCTTTTTTAAGTCTATTTTATCCCTGTATTGTGGGTGTGTTTAAACAGTTGTTCAAATGTGGGTCCTGATTTTCAGCTTTGATAAGCTGATGACTACCTTTGTTAACTGTAATTTAAATTAGTCTCTTTCCCTAGTTTTAGGTCAGGCCAGTCTGCTTACATCAAACACATTAGTTTTTCCATATGTATCTACTAATACAGATCTTCCAAAGAGACTAGTGACAGAGCCTGTTGCATTTATTTCTGGCCCAGGAGGATTTCCTGAAGATTCTGGCATGAGCAAATTCGCATGACATTTTTTTATTTTTATTTTTTTTTTCAACGTTTATTTATTTTTGGGACAGAGAGAGACAGAGCATGAGCGGGGGAGGGGCAGAGAGAGAGGGAGACACAGAATCGGAAACAGGCTCCAGGCTCTGAGCCATCAGCCCAGAGCCTGACGCGGGGCTCGAACTCACGGACCGCGAGATCGTGACCTGGCTGAAGTTGGACGCTTAACCGACTGCGCCACTCAGGCGCCCCTCACATGACATTTTTAATTGGTCGTACACACCCACAATTTGGAGGCTGCAAAATTGTATTGATGTACTTTCCCCTCTGCCTACAAGGTGGTGTCCTTGTGGTACAGCATTCACAGATTGAAAGGTTACAGGCTGGTTGTTTTGAGGTTAACTGGGCAAATGCTGCAGAAGTGCAAAAGACGGCCAGAGAGATTCAAGGTAAGAGAATGACTAAGATAATGGCCATTGAGATAGAAAAGGAAGTAAAGACAGAGATTGTTTGGTTTGGAGGAGAGGAAGTGAGTACCTAGAGGGCTTAGTGAAGCTGTGGAACAAGAGGAATGGGGATGAGGTCAGAAAGCTGGAAGGATATGTGTATGTGATCATGAGGTAGATTAGCTGACTTCAGAAGTGGGTGTTCCAGGTGTAGTGACATGTTCTGGATGGGGCTGCAGAGTAGCTTCCCAGAGAATAGACGTAAGGGTCACTAGAGCCGATGTAATCAGAAAAACAGAAAGTTAGGGGTTAAATGAGCCCATCTGTAGACATTGAAGATGCTCTGAGAGATTGTCTTGGTCAATTCAGATAGTTACAACAAAATACCACAGACCTAGTAGCTTATAACAACAAAAATTTCTTTCTCACCTTTTGGAGGCTGGAAGTCTGAGACCAGGGCGCCAGCACAGTTGGGGTCTGGTGAAGGTCCTCCTCCAGATAGCTAGTTTCTGTTTGTATCTTCACATGGTAGAAGGGATGAGAGATCTTTCTGGGGCTTCTTTTATAAGGACATTAATCTCATTCACTAACCCCAAAGGCCCAGCATCCTAAGACCATTTCCTTAGGGTCTAGGTTTCCAACATAGGAATGGGGCAGGGGTGGGGGGACACAATATTCAGACCATAGCAGTGATGCTGGGATCTGGAATGGAAAAAAATAAAAGTAGGAAGTGGTTACCAAGCAGTTAAGGGGCAAATAGATAGCCAGAGCCTCTGTAGAGAGGCTCTGTAGAAAAGGTATTATTACATGGACCAGGTAGAGGAAGCCAACCCACCATTGCCTCTTTCCTGTACCTTCCTCAAATAGCCTTTTCTTCAGAGCACTTGTGGCAGCATATTTGTATGTATAACATCTCTCTACCTGCTAGAATATAAGCATCTGGGAGGGGCCAAGATTTTGTTTTGTTGACTGCGGTATCCCTAGCACCTAAAAGAGAGCCTGAGACTAAGTGGACCCTCAATGAACATTTCACAAATGAATGAATGAAAATATTATGACGGGGGCAGGGGTAGTGGGTGTGGGAATATGGTCCTCCTTCCTCGACTCTGGCGTTTGGGAGAAGCAGCAAGTGGCCTTCCCTTAAGAGGACTGTGGGAAATGGTGTCCCCAGAGGAAAGCCAGCCCTGACTTGCGAAGAAGGGAAGTGTGGAGAGGGGAGAGAGCTGACTCCTGGGAAGTACAGTATACACTGTGGAAGCACTCAAGGCCAGGGAAAGGAGACATGGGAAGTGAGATGAGGAGAAAAGAAACAGAACAGTATAGGGATGTGAGAGAGATGAGGAGGACTGGGTAACAAGGGGGCCTGGATTTGGGGTGTAGCCAAGGAGCACATAGATGTGGGAAATTACTTACCTCAGGTTTCAAAGAGAATTCTGGCATAAGTCGGTCTGAGATAGACCATGTTGTAGGCCAGATCAGGAATAGGAGTCCATGAACAGTGGCCTTTATTGAACAGATAGCTGCTTCAGAATAGCATTTGGCATGGGAAAATATCTGAAAATAGTCAGATTTTTATGTTCCTACTAATACTGAAAGTGGAAGTAAGGCTGTTTGAAATCTGGATTTGGATTCTTACTAAGAGAGTAATAATTGTTTTCTGCAAGATTATTATGACCCAGATTTAGCTGGTCTTCTATATAATACAATTAATGCTGTGAAAATGTTTACAGGGTATCCCTGAATTGGTGGTGTGATTACATGCTGTTTCTTTTAATTGTCCTGAGGGATGAGAAGTGGTGGGAAAGGATGCTGAGATCTTAACTTAGTGCGGTGTCTTTGGGGCTGTTGAAGCTTTCCGTTCCAGGTACCTGAAGAGTGCTGCCTTCTGCCACTCTAAAGGAATGCTCCAGGAAGCACTGCTTGGACTGCTCATTTTTTTTAACTTTACAGCTGACAAACAAACAAACAAAAAAATGCAGAATTGTCTCTCTTCCCCAGTTTGTCAAGCTAGTAAGATCTGTGAGTTTGATCCAGTCAGGGATGAAATGTACCCTTTTAAGCCCCAGTAAATGCAGCAGCAGGATTAGTGCTGGATGTTACCCCATTGACTGTGGTTTCTGGCTTCTCATGATGCAGAGCCCTCTCACTCTGCTTCCAGCCCTGAGCATGTGAATCCTTTGCATAATTTATGTTACTATTAGATTTATCTGTGTAGTTGGTTAAGCCAGTTATTCACTAGGGAGTAGACTGCAGTATCTTGCCCACCAGTTAGTTCCCTCTCCCAGTATGTATTCTTGACCTGAACTCCGAGTAGAGGAATGTTTGACATCAAGTTGAAGCCCGTAAGTTGAAGCTCAGAGCAGCCCTTCTTCTTGCAGAAGAGTTCCTGGATTCTGTCTGATCTTATTGTCATGTGAATGACTTCAAATATGAGGAGAAAATGCAGGTAGTTGTAAGAACTGCTGTGCCGTGGAAAGTTAACCGTAATAAAACACTGCAGAAAGTGACATCTTGTTGTTTTGGGGGGAATAGTTTTTGTTTACTTAATGGTGGTCACAAATGGCTCCTAGATCAGTAGGTGCTTCTAGCTGGCCTTAAGTGAAATTCTGCTTGGGAGATTCCCTTTATGATACAGAGTTGTACTTGTTTTGGGTTCAGAATGTCAGGCTGCTCCCTTATTTCCTGGGTGAATGCATAGATAAAGTGCTGCTATTTACAGTGAAATTTTTACCTAGGCTTACTTCAACATCGTTTTTGGAACTACCTTCTTTAAGTTTTAATTGATGGTGTGCTTTGAATACAGAGTGATTTTAATATTAGCCTCAGAAGGATCATTAGGGGAAGGTGAATCTCCTGCAAGTCCTATGCATTCCAAAGCCAAGAATTGTTTTGGGTCATCCTTGTCACTACCACCCACCCTTGAGAGCTGAGTGGTGCCCCTGTGCAGGTTGAAATTGCATTTATCTCTGAAATGAAATTAAGACAATCGTCTGCACAATCTGAATGGATCAGAGCCAGCCTTGCACCACCCCATACTGTTTCCTGGGCAAACTCTCTCCCCTACTAAACAAACTTTCCGAGGCCTGTAGTTAGATAGCCTGCCTTTGTCCGTGTCCATTTGACTTTGGAAACTGTTAGTGTTTTGCTCTTCAGGTGGGTGCGGTGCTGGTGACATCAGTATCTCATGTTAGATGCCTCTCCAAGATTTGGGAGCACAGGAGAAAGGAGAGTGCCCAGGACTTGCTGATGAGTCCAAAGCTCAGTGAGAGCCCTTCGCTATCTGTGCTGACCCAAACTCTGAGGCTCTTGTAATTAATCCCAATTCTTGAAAAAGTCCCAGTTACTAAAACAGGTTTTTGCTCGTTATTGTGGGCAACAAACCTCAAAGTGGGGTGGGGAAGCCAAATATTCATTTTTTGGTAGTGGTTTGTTGTTGCATCAGACATGAGGACCACAGGGTTTTGCTTAAAAGAGCAATTTGGGGGCAGTTGGTTGTTCTCCCACATTTGAAGTGTAGCTGAATAATAACACCTTGTTAGAATTTTCAAAGGAATCCTTGTAGAAAAAGCCTTTATGCTGACCTTGGATTCAAAAAAGGGGCTGTTGAGCAAGGACAGACAAAAGAAGCTAAATTTGTATCTTGCTTTTGATCTGAATGAAGCTGGGTATTGGGATAGATTACATATCCCTTTCTCTTATTCACATCTCAGCATTCTTATGTAATTTTAGAGACTGTCTGCAAACTGCAAACAGGTCTCTTTCTTCTGTTTCTTCCTTCTTTGCAGTTTTGGGGAGTTTTGCCTGGCTCACCTGTTACTGAAGAGGAATCCTGTCATGTTCTTCCAGCATTTCATTGAGTGTATCTTCCACTTCAATAACTATGAGAAGCATGAGAAGTATAACAAATTCCCCCAGTCAGAGAGGTTAGTGAAGCTCTTGGGAAGGGCTGGGTGAACAGACACGGCCCCGGCATTCCTTGTGGTGGCCTTCCTTCTCTTGGCCAGTGACTCCAGGCAGTTCACCCATGCAAGTAGCAGCCTAAAGGAGGTGCCTCTGAGAAGCACTGTCATCTCCTCTGTGCACTTATGTAAGCCTTGTGTAGATGGCTTTTAGGATGCTGCAGAATGCTGTAGAAAGTAATGTCCTTGTACCCTTGCCCACATGATTTGTGATAAAATTGTCCCATTTTGCTATAGAGAGAAGCGGCTGTTTTCACTGAAGGGGAAGACAAACAAGCAGAAACGAATGAAAATCTACAAGTTTCTTCTGGAGCACTTCACAGATGAACAGCGATTCAATATCACTTCTAAAATCTGCCTTAGTATTTTGGGTAGGCTTGGTGTGTTTGGGATAAAGTATATGTTTCCAAATGAAATACTGTGTGGCTAGTGCAGACCAGCAGCAAATGAGACCCTTGTACTGTGGGAGGACCCCATTTTTGCTTTCTTTGACATCAGCTGTGCCAATGCAGACACCCACCTTGAAGCCAAGAGGAGCCCTCCTAGCTCTGTGGGATACATTTCCCCCACCCTGGGGCTGGACTCTTTCTCAGGGGCTGATCTTTTGTGCTCTTTTCCAGCATGCTTTGCTGACGGCATCCTGCCACTGGACATGGAAGCCAGTGAGTTGCTCTCAGATACATTTGAGGTCCTCAGCTCAAAGGAGATCAAGCTTTTGGCCATGAGATCTAAAGCAGATAAGGACCTGCTTATGGAAGAAGATGACACAGCTTTGGCCAATGCAGTCATGCAGGAAGCTCAGAAGAGGCTCATCTCACAAGTGAGTTTGTTGTTCCATAAATGGGCCTGTTTACGCCCATGCTTCTCTGTCCGCCCCCTAACTACTGGTGGTCTACCTCAGATCCAGATTTCATTCTCACCCATGGCCTTAAGATGCACCCCAGTGATGATGTTTCTGCCTCTGTGTTTCTAGCTCCAACTTCTCTCATGGCCTGAACACATCCCACTTGCCTGCCTGAATGTGCCACAGACATTTCAGGCTTAGTGTGGCAAAACAGAGTTACTCCTCTCTTCCTCCTCTTTGTCTCTCTTCCCACAGTCTCTACTGTAGAGAAGGAGACTGTTATCTACCAAGTTGTCCATTAGGGAACCTGAAGTCTGGCATGCCAGGTGCATGCTTCCTTTGTCCAGAATGTGAAAACTGGGATCAGACTGATTTAAGGGAGTGCTAAATTGCCATAGTCACAAGGCCCCAGTTCTTACACCTGGCCTCAATTACTAGGCTCTATTTCCCACCTGAGCCCTGAAAACTTTGGACCTCAAAGAAATAGATTTTGATGTCATTCAGTGTGTTAGCAGATCCTATATATTTTATCTCACAAACCCATCTCTCTACCCCATTCCAACCAGTTCTGCACACACTTAACCTGGTGCCATTTCTGGCACCCTTTATGTCTCTAGTTTCTTTCTGTTCCAGGCTGTATACCACTTTGCTGCCACAGCAGTCTTTCTTAAGGACAAATTGGATCATTTTATCTTCCTGGTTAAAAGAGACTGGAGGGAGATTGGCTGCAAAGGCAGCAGGGAACCTTCAGGGTGATAGATTACAGGTGGTTATGTGGATGATAGTGTTGGTTAGTCACCTCTGTACCATTGTCAGACTCATCAAAGTGTTCACTTAACATGGGTAAATTTTATCACATCTAAGTTATAGCCCACTAATGCTACCTTTAGTCGTTTGGTGGCTTCCAATCATCTTCTGAGTAAAATCCTGATTGTTTTTCAAGACACACAGAGCTGTTGGGTGTCCCTCCGCCCTTGCGCCTCCCGTCTCTACGCCCCCCTCCTTGACCATCCCATCCAGGTCACTGTTGGTTCCTTGGGTAGAAAGCATCGCTTCTGCCATTGTGTCTTTGTGTGCTGCCCATCTGTCTGCCTGCAGGGCCTCTCCCTCCCTGTCCTCCTTTCCTGCCACCAAACTCCTACATCTTTTCAAAAGAAGCCCCTGCCTCTCTAGGCATCCCTTGTCTATAAATCCCTCACCATCCTGCCAGCTGTCACACCATGCCACACATCAGAGCACACAGTCTTGTCTAGAAGCAGCTTGAAGGCAAGAATTCTTGGCTTCGTTTCTACATCCCCAGGGGTTAGCTTTGTGTCTGGTACAGAGAAGGCATTTGATAACATTTATTGAGTTGAATTCACTTAGACCACTTTTTAAGACTATCCCTATACTTAACCATCTGCTCAGATTCATATTTATTTGTTTATTTCTCTACCAATTGCCCTTCTATTTCAGGAACTCTGATAAGACGTTTTTAGAAATAGTGATTTACAAGGAAGGAACCTATACTAGTGAGTATAAATGAGAGGAAAAAGAATACTTGTCAGATTCAAAATGATAAATCTTACCACATATGAGGGCTGTTATAATGATTATTTTTAATTCTAAGAGATTTATTACAAAATATTTGTGGCTAGTGACCATTCATGGTAAAGAATTTGAAGCCTTGGTCAAATCAGGTACTATATAAATACATAACCCTTTTCTAAATGTGTGCAAAGTTTAGACACACAAAAAGAGAGAGATACCAAATTGACTCATGTTTGCCGTTCTCAACTATTTGTCATTTCACATCAGGAAAAAAAAATGTCTCTTTTGAGCTCATTTTCATTCCTCCTGAGTGGAGGAATGGAATGCATCTGAGATGGATTTGTGTGGACATTTGGAGCTTGCTGTCAAGTTATTCAACATTTTTCTAATTCCCGCTTCTTGTTTAGAAAGTAAGAATAGCATTCATCCTCATCCTCCTTCACAAATCCTTCAGAGTGTTTTGAGGTAATGCTTATAAAGTCTCCAGGACAAAGGTGCTGGGTCCTCTACAATCTCCAGTATCGTAATAAAAAAATAAGAAGCTTCTGTAGCACCCTAGATTGGCTGTACAGAAAGAACTAGGTCAAGGAGAAGCCTTTGTCTCAGAACTTTATCCACCTAAAACATGCCTTTGTTTGTGTTACTACAGGTTCAGAAGAAGAATTTCATAGAAAATATTATTCCAATTATCATCTCCCTGAAGACTGTGCTAGAGAGAAATAAGATCCCAGCTTTGCGGGAACTCATGACCTATCTCAGGGTAAAAGATGACCTTGTGCTTTGTGGTTGGGGTGTCTCCCTTCTCCAGCTCAGTAGTCAAAATCTGTAGCAGTTATGATGGTGCAGTTGGTCAGTGAATTTAGGAGCTCAAACTGCTACAAAACCAGCTTCACATTTTTCTAGAACTAGACCAGCCAGACAGGCCTTTGACTGTGGTGGAGAAGAGAGAGTTTGACCATAGGTTCCACAGAAGCCAGTTCTTGCCTTTTTCATGCAATTGAGTTTATGAAGGGCTGACCCACTGTACTGAACATGTGTGTCCTTGATGCCAGTTTTGAGATTTAGTTCTGAAAGCTTTCTCAGCTAGGGTCAAGGTACAAAGGTATCATCTTAGTTCATTCTGGTGAGGGATAAAGTGACTGGGCATCATGTTTAATTTGGGGGTGTTTACCTTTAACACTTCCTCTGCATCAGGAAATAGCAGTGGGTCTTGGGGAGCACTGATGGGGCTGGGCTGCCATCACCGGTGGAATCCAAAGCCATCAAAGGTTGCAGTCTAAGCACCCAAGATAAGTGGACTTGCCGTGCAGATATAAATGAGGCCCCTGACCTTTCTGGCAAAATTTTTCAATCAGAAATAAATGCAACATTTTTTCCTTTCTCTGTTTACACTATGCCATTTTCTTCCCTCCAAAAAAACGCTAAAAATTTTTTTTGCCAATAAGGGCTACCACCAAATTACATTGAATGTAAATTCTTCAAATATCTCTTTAAAGAAAGTTAAGGTAGGAGAGATAGGATAATTGTGTGGGAAAAAATGGCAACTTCCAGTTATTCTTATACTTTTATTGCCCTGTTTTAAAGCTCAGAAAGAAAGGAGTTTAGACCCTCAATAAACTGCTGAAAGGCTTCCGAACAATGAGTCTTTCTCCTGTCTGAGCACATGCCCAGAGAACGGCCACATAGCTGCCTTCCTCCAGCTCCAGCAGCGTGGCACATGTGCATTGGCAGCCTTCTGTGCAAGCAGCTCTGGCCACTCTTTCGTCTCATTTGGGCAACCCTCTTTTGGTGGCAGCTGGAAGCATTCATAGAGTTCCTTCCCTTTGTTGGGACTTGCCTTGCAGTTGGGGCTACGATAAAGCTTCTCCCTCTAGCACTGTTAGGTGAAGTGGTTTCTTTCTCTTAGCAAGGAGGTCTGGTCCCTGGCAGCCCCTTTTCAGACCTGAGAATGTTCTTACGTTCATATGATGAAAGGTTTTCTGTCCTATTTTCAAAAGACACAAAGATAGTTGCAGTCCTCTCAGAAAGCTAGTGTGGACAGATAGATGAGCAACTTTTACACTGCACTGCTTTCTGTAACATGTTCCAGAGGCCCTGTCTGCACCAGGACGTGCCATGTATTACCTGCCCATATAACCTCTGGCTTCAATTTCTAAGGGGCCTGACACTACAAGACCCTTTAAACTAGATCCTTGACTTAGAGCCAAGCCCAACCACCTAGATATGTCACCATCCCCATCCCAGCCTTCAAGAATGGAAAGGTGGTAGCTTATTGGTGGCAGTTCTGTGCCTCTGTTGTAAGTTCTGCTTTAGGCAAAGATTGTGTGATTCCTTGTCCTTTGTCCTTCATCAGGAACCTGGGAAATTTCCTATTAATTGGCAGATAGGCAGGAAGCTCCGTAAGAGATCAGAACTAATAGTTAATGTCTCATGTTGAGCTCACTGGTTTGTGTGGTAAATACATGCATGTTTGGCATTTCCTGGGAAAACACCATTATGTTACTTAACTTGTTGGTTGATGTACTAGAAATAGTTCAGCAACACATGTCTTCCTGTTCGTGTTAATATTTGTCAGGTCAGGTTGGAGAGCTTATTTATTTAAGAAAACTTACTAAAGTGTGCCTCTGGGATCTGTTTTAGGAGGTGATGCAGGATTACCGCGATGAAATCAAGGACTTCTTTGCATTAGACAAGCAGCTGGCATCGGAGCTCGAGTACGACATGAAGAAGTACAACGAACAGCTAGCCCAGGAGCAGGAGCTGGCGAGACTGGCAGACGTGAGTGGGGCGGCTTACAGGGCCGGCAGGTGCACAGAGAGCAGGTGCGGGGTGGCCCACCTTCACAGTCTTCCCTCTGCCACCAGCTTTCCTAGTGCTTCTCGAAACCCACACACAAGCTGAGGCTGGTGTGAGTGAGACCTTCGGGACTGCTGCGTGTTCCTTTGCCACGTGTGCCATGCAGATCACTCGATCAGGGAGGCTTCCCTTCCCTCATGGCTGGATCACATGAACTTGTCTGGAAAGTCATAGTAATACTTGGGGGAAGTACATGAATACCCAGAAAGCAAGCTGGTAGTCGAGTTATTTAATCTGGTTATAGTGATCACAGCTAACCAGATCCCCCTAGGTGTCTCCATTCACTTATGGTCCTGCTTCCTGTGTGCCCCTGTTTCGGACAGAATGTCACTTGGGCTATTTCTAGGTGAGCTGCTGTTCATTTTCAGACACAGTGTGCTCACTTCTCTGAGAAATCCAGACATATCTGCTGCATTAAAAAATGATTAGGACAAACTAACTTAATCTTTTTTCTCTTTAACACCACATCTGCCTCAACTGTTTCTGGAGAGAACGTTCTGTATGCCCATGGCTGACATGGTTTTAAAATAAATTACTTATGGACTTACTCAGGGCATGTAAAGGTTCTATTTAAAAATAAAGAAATAAAAGTGTCAGTAGATAAACAGTCTTTCTTTATCTTCCCTGACAGGTTGCTCCGAGTTTCGAAGGAATGCCAGCTCTGGCTGGCCAAGAAGGTGCTGCTGTGCCCGCTGCTGCAAGCCAGCCCTCAACACCCAGGGCGATTGCTGGCCAGGCACCGCCTCTGCCTTCTACCCTAGAGACAGGGCTGTTGAAGACACTTATGCCCAAAGGCAGGTATGGAGCCGGTGTGTCAGTAACGGGGACCCCCACCTTCTCCGTGGCATCTGTATCTTCCCCACTGGGCATTTTCACCCACACCCTCCAGGCTCCTCGCACTCAAATCTGAAATGGGTGTGGATGAGGGCACAATCAAGAGGCAGAGGGCAGTCACTCCAGTGTTTTCAGCCTCCTCTGCATGCCTGTGGCCTGTTTTCCTCTGCAGGCGCATGTCCCTGAGCACCATCGCAATCCTGAATTCTGTCAAGAAGGCTGTGGAGTCCAACAGCAGTCGCCGGAGTCGGAGTACAGGAGGGTTGTCATTCCCTTTGAGTTCTCAAAGCCTGGACAAAATGTGCCATCGTGGTAAGTCCCAAGTCCCAGGGTAGCTTGAGGGGCTGGTAGATGTGTGGGGTTTTGTATCGCAGACACAGTGAACACACAGATGAAAAGACAGAACAGGTCTCCCTTTCTTTGCTTTCAAAATGATTTCTGTTTTCTTATCTTCAAAAAAAAATTTTTTTAATGTTTATTTATTTTTGAGACAGAGACAGAGTGCGAGCAGGGGAGGGGCAGAGAGAGAGGGAGACACAGAGAACCAAAGCAGGTTCCAGGCTGTGGGTTGTCAGCACAGAGACTAACACGGGGCTTGAACCCATGAACCGTGAGATCATGACCTGAGCTGAAGTTGGATGCCTAACCTACTGAGCCAACCAGGCACCCCTCTGTTTTCTTATCTTTAAAACAAACAACTTTGGGGATTTGGGATTCTAGGTAATAAAACAGTGCATATTTATAAGAGATTTGGAAAAGAGAGTGAAGTGAAAACTCACCTGTAGCAGTAAGGTGTTAATTCTTCCAGTCTTTTTATTCCTCACACACACATGCCTTTGGCCTTATTTATAAAGTTGTGGTCTTAGGAGCACCTGGGTGGCTCAGTCGGTTAAGCATCTGACTCTCGGTTTTGGCTCAGGTCATGATCTCATGATTTCACGAGTTCGAGCCCCATGTTGGGCTCTGTGCTGACATTGATGAGCCTGGAGCCTGCTTCAGATTCTGTGTCTCCCTCTCTCTCTGCCCTTCCCCCACTTGCACTGTCTCCATCTCTCTCAATAAACTTAAGAAAAAAAATTTAAGTTGTGATCTTAGTGTGCATTTCTGGTTTGTAATCCACTTCTCTGCACATACTGACAACAACAGTGAACATTTTTCCATGAACTTTTCTTTCTATCTTTTCTCCCAGTGGCTTTGTAGTTTTCTATCTTGCGGAAGTACTGGAACCTATTTACTATTACCCTATTCTTGGAAATATAGGTGTTTTTCAATTTTTTGAAGTAAGTAATGTCACAGTGAACATCCTTGTATATATGTAATCTTTAGGATTTAATTCCCAGCACTCAGAGGCCATGAACATTTTTAAAGCCCCAGACTGCCCTCTGTCATTCACTCCACATTGTACATTGGTGGGAGCAAAGGTACACCAGTGTCCCTTTTCCTTCTTAGAAACACTGGTTTTCCAATTTTCCCTCTTCTTTGCCAAGCTTTGTAGACCAAAACTGGTTATGGTTTTAATTTCCTAGTGGAGATGGACATTGTTTCTCAGGTTTATCATTTTTGGTATCTTTCTGAATTACCTCATTAGAAGAACACCTTATTTGGGATAATAGCTTCATCAGATATTTTGCTAATATTTTTCCTGATTTGGTTGTTTTGCCCTTTGATATTGTGTTCGGGTGTTTTGGGGCAGATAAAACTATACTGTTTTATCCTAGCAACTTCCTACAGCCTGGAGCAGGAGTCCAGCGGAGCTGTTGACCATGTAACGAAACGAGCGATCAGCACCCCTGAGAGTAAGTTCTCACATGAATAAGCCAGCTCCTGCTGAGTGTCTCCTGTGGTCACAGTGTGTCTACTGGAGCTGCAGTAGGACTCCTTCTGTTGTGAGACACATCTTTTACTAGATAAGGGTGCTCCTGATGGTCAACCACATTGTAGTGCATTGTCAGACAGCGTCTCGTGATAATTGCAGTAACTCCATAGACTGAGCACTAGCTGAATGTCAAGCGCTCTTCTAAATGCTTTTATACATATGAACTCAGTGCAACTCCCAACCACCTGGTGAGGTTCCTCATTTGATAGACAGGGAAGCTGAGGCACAGCTTCCCTGGACAGTGCCCCTCTTGCATATTCCTGCCGGCCTCAGGCAGCCCTGCTGGGTGGCAGTCACGTGTGGGCCCTGGCAGGCGCTGTGTATGTCACAGAGATCAGCTGTGGAGCCAGACAAGCCTTCGGGTTCAGTGGCCTGTTGAGGACCCACTGCCAGCTATGTGGAGAGCCTGTCTTACCCCGTTGCGTGGTTTTCCTAATCTTGTTATTTCCTTTTATTTCAAAGTAGAAGTGAGAGGACTTTGTCCCACTGCCTTGCTTTATAGTCCGCAGTCTAGTGCAGCATGCAAGGCCCTGCCAGGCGTGTCTCGGTGCCCTTCATGCCTTCTCGCTTGCCACCTCCTCTGTCCTCTGCACGTCAGCCCTGGCAGTGGTGTCTGGGTCCTGCACGCACCCCCTCTTTCCTGACAGGAGGGTGTTTACGTGCCATGTCCTCACCTTCAGCCTCCCCTTCCCCAGTAGCCACTGCCTCACCCTCCAGCAAAAAGCCTCCTGGACTCTACAGGTGAGATGAGACGCCCCCTACCGGCGCTCTGACCACCTCAGTAGTGCTCACCTTGCCTCTACGTAGAGCAGACCCTCGGACAATGCAGGTTTAAGCTGCATGGGTCCACGTACGTGCAGATTGTTTATAGTGCAGTGCAGTAAACGTATCTTCCATGTGATTCTGTTAACATTTTCTGTTCTCCAGCGTGCCTTATTATGAGTACAGTATGTGACACGTGTAACATACAAAATATGTGTTAATCCTCTGTTGATGCTCTCAGTAAGGCTTCCCTCTGGTCAACAGTAGGCTATTGGTAGTTAAGTTTTGGGGGAGTCAGAAATTATGCGTGGATTTTCAACTATGGAGAGGGTGGTGGCAGCCCCCCCACCCCCCACATTGTTGTTCGGGTACAGCCGTCCTCCTTCATTTGTCCTTATGGTTATACAAGCTGTCCTGTGCAGCTTACTCACTGGGCTGCCACTATGCCTGCAACATGGTAGGAGTGAGAGAGATGTTAAGTGCCAGGTTGAATGGCGATGGTTTCCTGCCTGCAGTCCCTGTGTCCTACAGCCTCTCTGCCCTGGCATTGCTGCTCTTGGGGCATGACTGCTGGATGAGCACGTGCCCCATGTGCTGGATGAGCTGGATGTGCCCATGACTGCTGGATGAGCACATGTGTTCTTCTCTTTGGTAATGGAGCAGCCCAGGAGCAGGCATTCAGTCAGTTTGAGTTGACTGAGCACATAATGTGTTCTGGCTACTTGCCTGGAGGATCTAGGACCTGAGGTGCTGTGATCTAACTAGTTAGTGGGTTACAGAGCTTCCATCCAGGTCCTCCTTTTACAGGAGATGAATGGACCAGCAGAACTCCTGCCCCACCCATCCTCTGATGACAACTGAATCAGGACTGCTTTTTGTCATTAAAAGCAGTAATTTGGGGGTCCTGTTTATGGAACAGATATAATGTTATATATGTGAAAAATTCAACCTCTTTGAAACAGACAAGTTTTCTGTATATTGTTTGTTCTTGGTTCAGAGGCACTGAGTACTTCTATTTTGGCATTAGGAACCATATGCCCCAGAAATGGGGAGTGCCTCTTGTTTTAGTTCCATTCATCCCCACGAGCCTCTCATTTCAGTGCTTGGTTGGTTTCCTAGCAGCCTGAGCTCCTCAGCAGCAAAGCCTGGCTTGCTGCATTAAATCTGCTTGGATTTGTGTGCATGGAGCCGTCTCAGGTGTCCCCAGGTCGACAGAGCACTTCTTCTTTATCTAGTCTCTTGAATGTAAAATTCCTGGCCATCCTTATTCTTAACCAGGAAGGAATAAGTGAGGAGGATCTCCCATTAGTTCTCCTTCCTGGGAATTATTAGATCATGTAAAAACACTCAGTTCTGTCTGTTCTGTGGTTTATAAATACAAATTCTGTTGACAACTCTTAGGTGGGGTTACTCTCAGGAAGTGGCCTCCACTCTATGGAAGCAGGAGGAAAAATGGTGTTCAGCATTAGCAAAGTGGCTTTGCTAAATGGAAATGAGTCATTTTCAGAGCTAGCTCTTAAGTGGAAATCTATTCAGAATTCAGCAAGTCCCTCTTACTGCTGTCACTCGGGCAGCAAAGATGCTCCTGCTTTTGATTCTAAGCGCTTACGATGTATACAGGAAATCTGAGGGCCACCAAACCGCTGCCTATTGCCTGGATGTGCTCAGGTTTCCAAACTGGAAACAGAATGTGCACGTAAGGAAAGGGAGTTTGAACCGCAGCACGAGAAGAGGCCTCCCAGAAATAGGAATGAGCACAACTGAGCTGAGTGGCACCATGATGAAAATACAGATCTCTTATCAGTTAACATAGCTTAAGTAGTTCACAGACACATAGCACTGCACATGTACTGGTGGACTTTAAAACAGACTAGAAAGATCTAATTGGTGTTCTAAGAAGGTTACAGTGTGGGGGGAGAAAGCTTATGTCGCAATTGGTTTTGTGGGAGGTACGCAGCCTCTGACAGGATAGTCAACAGCCAGCCAGCTGTTGAGCCTGTGCTGTGTATCCCCGACGAGTGTGATGGTACAGGACAGAGGGAGCAAGTCCCTGGGAGAGGTGTCACCACCCAGGTCTCAAGTGACTGGCATTGTCAGCAGGATGAGTTCCAGGCAGCAGGGACTCATGTGCAGACCGGAGCCAGGAAGAGAACAGTGATAATCGGACACGGTGGCCCACAGTGTGGGAATATAGCAAGTGGGTTGGTAAGGGTGGCTTGGGGCTGACTCACACAGAGGTTGTTATGTCCAGCTTACACAGAGGCTAGATTTGAGGCCTCCTCTAGAACACTGAGCCATCAGGATGCATAAGCAGAGCAGCCACCTCACCAGATCTTTAAACTTTAGTGACATAGGGGATAACTGCTAATAAATTACATAATTGTTAGCCTTTCTTCAGCACTGACCTTGTGCCAAGTACTGTGTTAAGAATTTAACATAAATAATCTCATTTCATCCCGACAACCCTGAGGCAGGTACATCTGTATCCCATTTTGGAGATAAACTTGAGGTTTTTAGAGTAATTTCACACAGCTAGTAAGACCCAGAGCCAGAATTCCGATCAAGTCTGATTCAAGTCTGTTCCCACACTCTGCTCCCTGCCTCCCAGGGGGGAACTGGAGGAAGGGGAGGCCATGGTGGAGACCACTGTGCTAAGTTGGAGTGGAAGAGGAGATAGGAGGAAGGTGGACGTGACCCGTTACTAGCTTTCCCACCTGGCATTCCCAGCTTGGACAGACCATCAATAGGAAAGATTCAGAAAGACCGTGCTGAGGAGCAGGGGTAACAAGTTGGCTAAGCGTCTTCAGGGAGTGTAGTGTGGGAGTAGGAAACGCAGGACTCTGGAGGGAGGTCAGAGCTGGGTGAAGTTTCGGGGGTGGGGGGGTCCACTGGTGTGTTGGCAGTAACAGGAGACATGGGGTGGGCGAGGAGCCAGAGGCCGTGAACAGTGGGTACACAGGGGTCAGCAAAGCTGTCTGAGGAGGGAGTGGTCCAAGGAGAGAGCCAGGGGACCACAGATGGGATGAGTATCAGGAAGACGAAGTCTCATCCTACAAAAAGTCTAATTGAGGCCTCATATGGCCCCTGGATTTAGATTTGACAGCACTTGGGGCCTGATGCAGATGACAGAGTAAGACTGTAGCAGAAGCTCCAGGGCTTTGCTCCAGTGACTTTATGTATGTCTATTTCCTACTGGCTTTTCATTAATGGTGCTGCTTTCCCCTTTATCCAGGGACCATCAATGATGTCACATTTGGAGCAGGAGTCAGCTACATAGTCACACCACGGACGCCTTCTTCAATCAAAGGCAAGTTCCCTTCTTGTCAGATATATTAGCTGTTTTTGAGTAGGAAATCTGAATTTGTGTCTGACTCCCTTTCAGAGAAAATTGAAACCCAGTGTCAAGGAAATGACATTTTATGTTTATCACTTCCTGATAAACCGTAAGTTTACCAAGAGTTCCTTTTGAGGTAAATGTTTTTGTCAGTGTTTTATCTTTAGTTCCAGAGTAATTGTCTCTTTCCTTTCCCTAGGGCCCCGCAGCCTCAGCAGTGGAACGTGAAGTCCCCAGCCAGAAATAAAGATAACCCGGCCCCCAGCAGGAGGTCACTCCGAAAGACCCCACTGAAAACAGCCAACTGAAACCTTGTGTTTGGGAGTGTCTGGGAGGCAAGAGCTCTAAGGACATGGTGTGTCCTGTCTGTGCAGAGTCCGCTTCCCTCACCCCCAGGGAGAGAGCAGCTTTTAGTGTGCGATACCAGAGACGTTCCTGTGATTCCAGCCCGTAACTGTTCACCTGTGTGGGCTGACCAACCTTTTACATTTCTCTTTATGAATATATGAAATATGAAAAAAGTTGTAAAATATTAGAGAAATGTCTTAGCTATTTAAAATATTCTAACTTTACTCCATTTGAAAGTATCAAGTTCGTGCTCGCTTCGGCAGCACATATACTGAAAGTATCAGGTTCATTCTGGTAAACTGTATTCTGGTCCTTAAGGAACACAACTTAACAGATGAGTTTTCTATTATATAAATCAGGCCTCTGTTATCTGTTTGGAATTCCCTACATTAGTTTCCTGTATCTAATGATGAAAGTTTGACTGTAATTATTTTTTTATTCTTATTTATAAATTAGAAGTTTTTAAAGTGTACAGCTTTCTAAAATGGAATAATAAAGGTTAAACATAAATACAGCCTTCTATGTTCAAAAGAATATTTCTATTTTTAGCACAGGGTTTTTACTGATAGTCATTTTAATTTACATGAAATGTTTAATAATAATAAAACCCTCCCAGCCTGGAGAACTGTGAGAAATAAATGTCTGTTTAAAAAAAAAAAAAAAAAAAAAAAAAAAAAAAAAACCCAACCTTCCTTGTAAGGGGAAAAAAAAAGCCTTTGTCAGTAATGTTCAGTTCCTGTCCCTTTGCCTCCTAACAGCACACATCCTTCTTAGTGTGTGAATGTAGGCCTGCTTGTGAAAGTCCCCCTTGGGTCCTGACCTGCGTGCACTAATGCTGGCTTGTCTTAAGCTCCACAAAGACTGCTCCCACGAGGGGGAATGGCTTTGGTGTCTTCTTCTGATGCCATTGGGTAACCTTAAAACATGTCCATTCATGTTTTGTCCAAGAGTGACCGGGAAGAAATTCAGTCAGTTCACTTTTTAATCCCAGGACTACAGAAGCAAAAGTGCAGGGTTACTGTGTTGCTATTTTTTTAAATAAATGTGGTAATTGGATCTGAAAGGTAGAATGTCATTGTGCTCTACCCCTCAGCTCTCCCATATATGAACAGTGACACACATGGACGTTGTCATTGGCAGAGGAAGTCACAGAGCAGTGTTGAGTAAAGACTTATCTCCAGATCAGGTAGACGGTACTTGATGGCAGTCTCTCTTTAAACCTGGGACTATACCATCTTAAATGTATTTGCCTAACAAAATGCTAGGAAAAAGAGGTAAACCCAAGGTAAGAGCATATAAGAAAGAGAAATAATGAGGCAGGGTTTTTTTTTTTTTTTAAAGCTTTTATAAATGAGGTTTAACAAATACCAACTTCTAGGTGTGTTAGTACAAGTCTCTATGTACAGCAACAGCCACACCAAAGGCCACAACAGCCTTGTAGAGGCTTCGAGTTTTCAGCCGCATTCACATTTTAAAAACACATGAATGTTCCTTTTCAGCCTACATTTTTACGTTAGGCAACTACTTCCCAGACTCCATACTCGCTTCTGTCAGACCCAGTTCACATGGCACTAGGATAGGAGGTTTTAGGGTCATAAGAAGGGAGGTGATAAGGCTGCCCTATCACTATGACAACCAAGATGGCAGTCAAAGTGTTGCTTCCCAGAGAACGGGGACACTATCCCTTTCCACCAAATAGGTGGACAGTCTTAAGTCTAAGCATTCAAGACCCAAATGCAAAAGAAGATGGGTACCATTAAGCAATTATGAAGAGTTGCCCACCGCTTCTGCCAAATATCCCATGGTAAAGTATTCACATAACTTAGAAAAGTCAACATAAGTCTCAAGTATTCAATTAAAAAAAAACCCAAAGTAGAAAAAATTAAGACACTGAAGTTTAATACCAAGATGACTACATCCTTCCACCCAAAAACCATCCTTTAAGGACACAGTGGAACTGGGGGGTGCTCCTCTGAGCAGCTCCTTCTTCAAACCTCTTCACATTGTGAGTTTAACACAGCAACATATCTGAGGCAAAGAACATCTGCTCTTGAAGAACAAGGGCTTTATAACGATGTTTCTAATGTCCCACACACAGTGAGCTGCAGTGTCTTGGGTAGAAAAAGACTTTAAAATCAAAATCAGAAAATGGCCTTGATTCAGGCATTTCACTTTTCTCACCATCAGGCTTTCTGCTCTGGCTGCACTACCCAACTGGCTTCAAAAGGCTGGCCTCTCTGCCGCCACATAATGGTTTATTGTGAAGCAAGACGCAACTTGCGGTGTCTGTGCTTTCTTCATGGCAAAGGGAATAGTGGAATTCATTTTCTTAAAAAACATTATTGTAGTTGATTTCAGAACTGCCTTTGGCCCTGGACAGTCTTAGGAACTACACAAATAAGTAAAATGAATTTTAAAACCAAACAGCAGCTGCTGCTTTGTTTCATGAGCCATCCACAACCAAAAAGAGCTCTGTCACAGGGGACCCAAAGGTTGGGATGCCACATGGAGGACACCTACCCTTCCTGAAGTGTACACCTTAGAACTGTCCAACACATAAAGCTAACATAGAGCCACTGTCTGAGCATTAAAGATGGCAGTGCGCATGCTGGCCAGCCTTCATGTTAGTAGCCAGTATTTAGAGTGGGGCACAAGACTCAAGTCCAGGGATTGGCTGACATTTCACATGTATGTCTAAGCAGTTCTGGGTGGTCTTTGGGCACAGGTAGTTTGAGTGAAGAGGCCATTCAAAGCTAACCTTAGAGCTCCTTATGTCTTTAGGAGAGATGCAAACAGATACTAACATTATTCAACTGGAATTTGTTTTTTAAGGTTTCCTAAGTAACAATGATCTGATGTATAGCCAACGTAAGTTCTCTTGTGAAAAATGCTGATACTTATGTGGAAAAAAGGAATGTTCCAATAAGCCTCCTTGAGAGGATTTCTTGGGTCAAAATACTCTTTAATCATTGATATCTTCCAATTTAACGCTAGTAGTTTGGAACTCCTACCTTAAGTTGAAATTTTTAAAAAAATAGGTTATTTAACACTGTAATGACAACATATTTACAGTTTAAATAGAAATTTTCTTTTCAATAACCAAAATACATCTTTAGCAAAAATTTAGAATGTAAAATTTTATAAAATACCCATAGAAAAGCAGAACATGATTTTAGTACCATTTCAGATTTCACCTAAAATGAAGGTTTTCTTTAAATACTGAACATCCCACACATCCACCCCACCCCCCAAAGGACAAGCAGTGTTCCTACAGGTAAGAAGATCCCTTCTTCCAACAAACAATATATCTTCCTGATCTGAGCTGTTTTAATAAAATTCCAAAGAGATTTTCCATGAAGGACACTAAAATACTGATCAATAGAACCTTTAAGAACAATGAGTACAGTGCTGACTGTGGGCCACTATGAAACAAGGTCATTGCATAAAATGCCACTTTTCTGGACTGACTGGTTCAAACTCCAGCTGCAAGGTTTCACGGTGGGTCATGCTCTCAAGTCCTGCAGTACTGGTGCTATGTGGCTGCCCTGTGGCCCCTCTCACGGGGCTCACCCTAGCTGATGTCAGTGAGTGGCAAACACACTGCCTTCAGAGGCCCATGGTGCCCAGCCCAGCTTCTGTGAGCAAGAGCCTCACAGCGACCCTAACACTCAGGTGGGAACAAGGCCAGAAATAGACTGGGAATCAGCCTCAGTGAAATATAATTTTTTTCCTTATGATGACTGGGCCCAGCTGGAGGGAACTTCTTTTATTTATGTGGCTTGTTAAAAAGTAAGAAAGAAGTAGCAGTCAACTTTGGCCAAACAAAAAGCTTTTGCGCAAGTGTGTAGCTCTGTCCAAGTGCACTTGGCCCCGGGCTGTTCTTGATAGGAGTTTCTGGTGGAGGTATTTGCGTGTGCTCCCTCAGCCACACCGTCAGATCTCAGATCACAAATGATGACTTGTGTCTGAAGTCGCCCTGCAAGGCCAGCACAGGGTTAGACACGGCTATCCTCTACCAACCAAGGGGCCCGAGGAGGACAGGAAGAGGAACAGAGGAAGTCAGGTCTAATCACGGTTTTCCTGAAGAAGAAACTTAAGGCAAAACAAATCAAATGAAACCATTCTTCAAAAGTAACATCTACTAGAGCCTGAGAACTATGATGCCAGAGTGTATAAAATATTATATCGGGAGAGTTTCCAAGAAGGAGTGTCATTTTCCTGCTTGAGGACCCCCCTTTCTAGGTTCTGAAACTCCTTTCCTTACCTCTTCCTCTGTCCTGACATAGTTAACTCCATCTGACTTCCCCGGACTCTTGTAACTGAAATACGAGAGAGAGGACTTCAGTGACTACTGATTTTTCATAGGATGCCAACTTAAACTTTGGTTTTGTCACTTAAGACAGAAGACAGGCTCACCTTTCACCATTCTGCTTATTATTGATGAAGTAACCCCGTCTGTATGCACAGCAGATGCCTACTGTTATCAGGGCCAGTACAGCAAGCACCACCAGGATCCCCCCAATAATGCCACCAATGTTCAGGTCATCTGGAGAAAGATGGATGGAGGGAAGAGAGAATACACACTATCTGGTCTTATAAAAGCCCCTGACCCCACTGTGCCTCCCTCCTTTATCCTTCCACATCGCCGCCCTGCCCCCTCATGCCTACCCCAGCCAGCAGAGTGAGAGCACTTAAAACTCTTTCTAGCCCATTAACAAATAGGACCCCATACTCCTGATCTCACTTGTAAAACTACTGAGACCTCCACAGTTGAAATGCTATTATACTTAATCCTGTATTAAAAGGGGCTTAGCGTTGTATAAAAGGCTTTAAAATCCTTGGGGTGCCTGGGTGGTTCAGTCGGTTAAGCGTCCGACTTTGGCTCAGGTCATGATCTCATGGTTTGTGGGTTCAAGCCCCGCACCGGGCTCTGTGCTGACAGCTCAGAGCCTGGAGCCTGCTTTGTGTGTCTCCCTCTCTCTCTGCCCCTCCTGCTTGTGTCTCTAAAAAATAAATAAATGTAAAAAATTTTTTAAAAATTAAAAAAAACCCTCTGGTTAAATCCCCAAAAATATTATTAATGGAGGAAATGGTTTCACTATAAAGACAGAATAAGGTGCCAGGAATCTCAAAGAAGAAAAAGTTCCTAATTTCCAGGGATTCCCTTTGCTGTGGATTATTTGGGGGAAGAGAACTAGTTTCACACAGTACTTAAAGGTAAAAATATGAGTCAGGAACGTGACCTTTCACCAGCAGCTGCCTGGCCTCATATCTATAAGCCCTCTTAGAGGAAACCCCTTGATCCCCTCCTCTTCCCATTTCTATATACGGGGCAAAGATACTCAGTCCCTGTCAGCTGGGGCACTGGGGGTGTTTCCTTCATGCAAATAAAAATGCAATGGAAAACATAATGGAAAACAACTTGGAAGTTGTTAAAATTCTCCTTTATCTCAGTGCAGTGATTTCAAATGTGAGTGTGCATTTAAAACTTGAAATCCTGACTTTAAAACATCCAATTCCCAACCTCTATCACTAGAGATTCAATAGGTTTGGGGCAAAGCCCAGGAATCTTCCTCCTGCCCTGGAGCAGTTTCCCAAATTTGACAGATGACAAGAATCACCTGGAATGTTTTACACACAGACATTTCCACCGACACTCCCCTGGGGACTGAGTCCATAGGCCTGGGGTGAGGCCTTGGAATCTGTATGTGCAAGTGCACTCAAATGATTCTCATGATCAGGCAAGTCTGGAAAACACTGCTCTGGGGTCAGTTATACCCAGGAAGGAAGGAGGTGTGCCCCATCCTGCCCCCAACACCACCCCTTCAGAACCAGTACCCTAGAGACAGCATCATCACAGAATAGGGTAAAGTTACTGGGGCTAAAACTCTGGGTTTCAGCTTATAACAAAATGGTTATAACTGGATAAATTGCTGGAGACCTTACACAATGTTATGTTTTGATAATCCTATCAATAACCAAAGAAATGGAGTTTATTTGAAAAGTGACATGATTAGCTACGTTCCCAACACCAGAAGACTCCTGAAGGTCTATTTTGAGGAGATAAACATATTGCAAGTACCCACTTCTTAGTCATTTAGCTGTTACTCAGAACTCTCTCATCTTTCCTTTCAATGTCCCCTAATGGGTTTTGGTGAATCCAGTCATCTCCAGAAGAAAGCTGACCTATGGCACAATAGTTGTCTAAACTGATGGTCTAATATTAAATTAAAAATGTTCTATCCACTTGCCAGTCTTCAGATGAAATATTTTCAAAAAATAACTCACAGACTTCCATCATCTGCTCCTCACACCTGGCTGAGCCTGCATCATTAGAAGCAATGCAGTAATACTGCCCAGAGTCTTCCTTGTGAACAGCACTGAAAACCTGTTTCCGGAAATCACAAGTAAACCACGAGACTAATCAACAGGGTACACCTCTGGGGACAGAAGAGATGATACTGCCATGCTTATCCCCCACCAAGCTGCTAAGTTCAGAACATAGTAAAATGTCTATTTGCTCTTAGTTTCCTTTTGGTTTCCTGGTCAGTGTCCAGGTTCTTCCCCGATAATTTTTTCCCAAGTCTTGCCCAAGAGCTCCTGAACAATGAGATCCCATTAGGTTTCTGGAGACATCAAAGCCTAATAACATTCAGAATGCAATGTGAGCTTTACTTTTATTCACGGAAAGGGACTCTCTGATAATGATTGTTTCTCAGGCAACACTTGGGCAATACAAATACAGAGGATCCTAGTATAACCTGCTTGTGGCTACGTTAGATACACCACCAGGAGATGTAGCTGTGGTAAAAGCTCGGTGAGATGCTGCTGAGGGCAATTCTGTCTTCTGCACATGACCAATCTTACTTCGTCTCTCCCCCCACCCACTTCCCACCACCACCACTAGGTCATTTTGAAGAAAATTCTAGACACATTTTATCCATAAATACTTCAGTATGCATCTCTAAAAGACAAGAGCTTCTTAACATTGTAACAATACCATTATGGTACCTAAAGCAACTAACAATTCCTTAATCAAATATCCAGCCAGTAATCCAATTTCCCTGATTGTCTCATGATTTTTATAATTGGTTATTCATATCAGGACCCTAACATCATCCACCCATTACATTTGTTTACTATCCCTTCATAATCACATAATCACACTTTATTCTCCAGGTTTCCCTTTATTTTATCCCCTTAGAACTTGTTTATAGAAAGAAGGGGAGGTTCATTTTTCCCACAGAATCTCCAACATTATGGGTTTTTAGCTCCTGTGTTATAAAGTTCATTGTCTCTCTCAATAAGTGCTCTTTCCACAATAGGAATCCCTTCCCCAATAAAGACGTTTCTATCCTCACCTCTGAGAAGAGATCTTACCAGAGTGCCTGTTTCAGAGTTTAAGAGAAAAGAGGAGTTTCGAAATCTGGGATTGGCTCTGGAATCTGTGGGCAGCGGCACGTCATTTCGATACCAGCTGTAGTGAGGCCGGGGGAAGCCCTCACTCTCCTGGCACTGCAGCGTGGCTGTCTTGCCCACGGGTACAGCCTTTGGTACTCTGCACACAGGAGGTACCGGCTTCACTGTGGGAGAAACACAGGTTGGGGTTTAAAATCAACAACATGGCTTCTTATCAAAGCCCACAATAAATCTCCAAAACCAGGAAAACCAGCCAGGGGATTCCTGCACCACTGCCATCCCCACATCCTGCCTGCAGGCTCTGATCTGCCACTGCATCTGCCTCACAGCTCACCCCCCACATATAGTCCCACAACACATTTCTAATGCCTCCATCTCCCTGAGGAGCACCTCCTACAGCTGGTGGAGGGGAGTGGCAGGAGTTCCACTTCCCTTCTCACCTTCCACCCCGACTCAGTCCAAGCTCTGCAAGTCCTGCAATACCCCCTGGGATGTAGCTCTAGAAAGAAAGAAAGAAAGAGCTGATCTTTATTCTTTTTTCCCCTTCCCCAATCCTTTTTTTTTTTTTTTAATAGACAGACTCATGAGGCCTGAAAGGGAGAACATGTTTTAACTTCATGTGAGTTACTACCTTGCACAGTTAACTCAATGACAATCTCATCAATTTCTTTGCGGTCATTTCGAGCAACCACTTCACAGCGATAAAGGGCTGAGTCTGTCCGGGTCACATTCCAGATCCTTAAAGACGTTTTACCCAATAATTCTGCACGACCTGCCAAATCTCCTATAGAAAAGAGGAAACAGAACACACAAAAAAAAAAACTGTTTAAAAACATTTTGGGGGTAGCCTGGGTGGCTCAGTCAGTTAAGCATCTGACTCTTGATTTTGGCTCAGGTCAGGATCTCATGGTTGGGAGTTCGAGCCCCATGTCCGGCTCTGTGCTGACAGTGTGGAGCCTGCTTGGATTCTCTCTCTCCCTCTCTCTCCACCCCTCCCCCACTTGCTCTCGATCTCTCTCTCAATATAAATAAAAAGGTAAAAACTTTAAAAAATAAAAATAAAAAGTAAGAACATCTTTGCCACTTAAAGAAGGTGGCTTCTGGAGCCAGCATTTAATGCCTCAATTAGGAGATTTCAGACTGGATTTTTTTCTGCTCCTTTACAACAGAGATGAACTGAGGACACTGAGCAGCAAAATAGTACCTGGTGTGTAAGAGGACTCATTACATGTGTCTTTGTTGTTAAAGCAGGGACCTCATTTCCTCTTCATCATTCCCAGCCAGGATTCCCCATTTAAAGAGAAAAAAAAATCAAACAAACAACATTAAAAAACAACCAGTATTCATAAATGGTGGTGGGATAACTGGATATCCACATGCCAGAGAATGAGATTGGACCCCTACCTCATACCATACACAACAAAGACCTTTCTGTAAGAGTTAACAGTATGACTCTTAGGAAAAAAACATCGACATAAATCATCATGACCTGGGATTAAGCAATGATTTCTTAGAAATGGTACCAAAACCATAAGGATAAAAAAAGTTACCTTGGCCTTCATTGGACTTTCATAAAAAATTTAAACACTTCTGTGCTTCAAAGGACACATGCAAATTTTGAAAAGACAATCCACTGAATTGGAGGAAGTATTTACAAATCATGAATCTGACAAAGGGCTAGTATCCAGAATACATAAAGAATTTGCAACTCAAAAATAATTAGACAAATAACCTAGTTAAAAATGGACGAAGGATTTGAGTAGACATTTCTCCAAAGAAAATATACAAATGTCCACTAAGAACATGAAAAGATGCTCGAAATCATTAGTCACCAGGGAAATGCAAATCAAAACCACAATGAGATACCACTTCACGCCCACATAGGGCAGAACTGAAAAGATGAACAATTACAAGTGTTAGTGAGGATGTGGGGAAATAGACTGCTAAAGGGATGTAAAATGGTGTAGCCA
Organism: Herpailurus yagouaroundi; assembly: GCF_014898765.1. Lineage (NCBI taxonomy): Eukaryota > Metazoa > Chordata > Mammalia > Carnivora > Felidae > Herpailurus > Herpailurus yagouaroundi. Next base: position 25,174,170 of record NW_024412402.1, on the reverse strand, counting down.
CTTTGGAATAGAGTTTGGCAAGTTCTTAAAAACAACAACGACAACAACAACTATACATGCTACTACCATATTACCTAGCAATTATACTTCTGGTCATGTATCTTCCCCAAATGAAAACTGGTATTTACACAAAAACCATTATGTCTACATGAATACCCACAGCAGCATTATTGATAACAGCCAAAAATTGGAAACAACCCAAATGTACATCAATTGATAAATGGATTTTAAAAATTAGCCTACTTACAATGGAATATTCTTCCATATAAAAAGGAATGCAGTAGTGACACATGCTACAATGTGGATGAACCTTGGAAACAATATGCTAAGTCAAAGAAGTCACAAAGGACCACACACTGTATGCCTCCATTTCTATGAAGTGTCCACAACAGGCAAATCCACAGAGACAAAGGAGATTACTGGCTGCCAGGAGGAGGGGATTAAGGGGAGGGGAGTAACTGCTAATAAACATGTAGTTTCTCTGGAGGCTGGTGAAGGTGTTCTGGAATTTGATGGTGGTGAGAGATATATATCTTTGTTGAATATACTAACAACTACTGAAGTATACACTTTAAAAGTATGAGTTTTATACCATACAAATTGTATCTTAATTTTTAAAACATTTAAAGCACAAAAAGATGGTAACTCTTTCAAAGAAGCATGAAGAACCTAAAGAATGACAAATAAGGGAAGGAGTTAGGAGGAAAATGACACAAACATAGAAACTAATTATTACTAAACCTGCTGAATGGTGGCAAGAACAGGAAGGATTTACCATAATAGAATAAAAACAGCAAAATGCTTATTGCAAAGGATGAACATTCCAAAGGTATTTTCTAATAGGAAGGTTTGTTATTCAGCCGCCCTCAGTAGAGGATTAGAATTTCAACAATTTAAGAAATTAGTAAATAAAAATCTATCAAAGATATGGGTGTGTGTGTGTGTGTGTGTGTGTGTGTGTGTGTGTGTATTATTGAGAATATTATTCAACCATAAAAAAGAATGAGATTTTGCCATTTGTGACAACATGGATGGGCCTACAGGGTATTATGCTAAGTGAAGTGAGGTCAGACAGAGAAAGACAAGTACCATACGATTTCACTTACATGTGGAATCTAAAAAACAAAACAATAGAAAAAAAAACAAACAGATTAATAAATACAGAGAACAAATTGGTGGTTGCTGGAGGGGAGGAGGGTGAGGTGAAGGGAATTAAGAGGCACAAAATTCCAGTTATAAAATAAGTAAGTCACAGAGATAAAAAGTACAACATAGGGAACACCATCAGTGATATTGTAATCATGTACAGTGACTACACTTTTTGCAGTGAGCCTGAGTCAGGTACAGATTTGTCTAATCACTAGGCTGTATACTTGAACCTAATGTAACACTGTATTTCACCCATACTTCAATAATAAAATTTTTAAAGATCTATCAGGATGTTTTAGCACAGACCTGAACTGAGGCAAGAGGAGAGACCAAGCAGATTCAAGTTTTCCTCCAGCCTTCATATTTTGTGTGTAAATACCTTCCCCCTCCCTCTGGCTAAGAGTGTTTAATTCCCAGACACAGAAGTGCTTTAAGAAAATTCCTACTTGGTTTTTCTGATGATCACAAGTGTGTGTACAGGGTTTATCAGCAGCAGCCTAAGTTGCCAGAGAAAATGGACTTGTTTTCTGGGAAAAATATTTCCATCTCTTCAAAATTAAGAGGTGGGGGAGACACTGGTGAGGGAAAAAAATGGTATTTAAAAGTCTATCACTCCTGATGATATTGGGGACCCAAAGCAGGAAGACCGAGATTAGGCTGTTTCCACAAAATCTCCATTCTCCTCTGAAGCCTCAACTAGCAGGTTCTCTGACAACTCTGAAGCCAGCCTTTAGAAGTAGCTTCATTTGTCCCTCATGTCCACCATGTCCCTCCTGTCAGAGTGAAGGGAAGGTCCCATGGTATTCATCTGTAATTCCTCCTTCTCCCTCCCTTGCCACAGCCAGCCCTTAGCAACCCCTCCTCATCTCTCTCTACACTGCCTTGACCTTAGCTCAGGCCATTAGCAACTCCCTTCTGCAATCTGCAAAAAATTCAGAATTAGCACTTCTGCTCTGAGTTTCCCTCTCCAATCTCTTCTCTACAAGGCAGGCAAGTCAGTCTTCCTGAAGTGTAAATGAAATCATGACACTTTCCTCCTAAAAATCTTTATGGACCCTCATTCTTGCCTGGCCCTGGCATGCCTTCCCAGCTGTGGAGAATCCCTCCTCTCTCACCTCCCTAAGTCCCAGCTATGGTAGAGAACTTGCAGTTTCCCTGAACCAAGCTGGTTTTTGCTTCCACATCTTTATATACAACACTCTTTCTTGCCCAACACCTTTATCCACCCCTCTTCACCAGCCCCTCACTGGTTACCCAGCTTCATCACCTTGTCTAGATGTCACTTCTGGGAAGCCTTCCCCACCACCCACCCTGCCCCTACCTCATGCAACCCGAGAACTCCCTATGCTGACCTCTGTTCTAGCAAACGCTTTCTCAACATGGGAAGTGTGGCACATAGTAGGTGCTCAGTAAATATGTGTCTCCCTGCTGCTCCACGTGATCTTTCTGATTAACTCATGCAGCTTGTATCACAAATGTCATGGACTGTGATAAGAGGATGGCCTAACAAAATGTTCACTCTGATACTCCAACAGGATGGGCAGACAGATTTAAATCCTCACTAAAGAGGTGATACTTGTTAAAGCTGGATGACAGGGATGGGGAGGTTCAATACACTGTTCTCATTACTTTTCTACGTTTGAGTTTTCTATAAGTGAAACAAACAAAACAAGAAACCAATCCTTGCTACAGATGCAGGACCAGTCAGAGGAAAGTCTCTGGCCACAAGTACATGCCTGGACCTTGTGGACAAAGGAAGGGATTAGAGGGTCATACCCTGGATTCTGTTGTCAAAAAACACATATGCAGTTCGGTCATCTTGAATTTTCTTCCATTCAATCCTGGGGTCATTTGTCTGTGAATCCGTAATGATACAAGAGAGTTCCACACCTAATGAGCAGAAGAAGAAGAAGAAGAAGAAAAGAACTCTCAGAGGATGTGAAACAATTTTACAATCACTTATGTACCCAGAACATGCAAGTTATCGCAAATTTTAGAGACGTCTTTCATGCAGGTTACAAATCTACCTATCTCCAGGCTCCAAGTGACCTTAGCAAAAGATAAATTTTAGCCAGAAAAATAATACATGTGATTAGCAAGGGCTTTTACTAAATAGAATACACATTCCCCCTTAATACTCTGCTTATATATATGAAAATTCTTTGTTGTATACGTATAAAGCCAGAGCAGAAATCGGATTTTAGCCCATGTAAAAGCTGCAGAGTTCCCTGTTGGCCTGCTGAAGCAGTGTTGCACTGACCCACCTGTACACCAGATGCACTGCCAAGGGGCCACCCACCTGAACATCTCTGGCACTACAGTGTGTGTGTTTGTCCTCAGTTGGCTGTAAGACTACCAAGTGTCCGTTAGATGGCGCCTATTCTCCTAGTGGTCTCTCCCTTGTACTTACTTTCAAATTCTTGTACCACTGGGGTTCGGTTGCTGGATTTGAGATTCACAGCCCCAATCAAGCAACCTGAAGGAAAAAAAATAAAGTAAAATCAGAGACGACATAACTCTAAAATAGCAGAGAACTCTCCAACTGAGCTCAGATTTTTCCCTTCTAAATAGGCTACAATCACTTACCACAGAGGATAGAAAAATATTATATTCCAAAACAAAATCTCTTAGATAGAGCAAGATGCTTTCTTTCTCAGTCTGACCTCACTGGAATGAACTGAGAGAAGAGTCCTAAGAATTCATTTTCTTTCTTAGTTCCAGAACAAAATGGCCCTGGGCTTTAAAGACTCTTCCTTTAAGAATTTTCTTTTTGCTCAGAGTCATTATTAATCCTGTCAACATCCTTCATCCAGACCCACCCGGGTCTTCTTGTCACTCCTGCCTCCTGCACCTCTCCTCCCCTCTAAGGCTTCCTACCCGGCAACAGCACTCTTGGTGGATTTGATATGGCACAGACTCACGACCAGGTGCTCTCCCCTTCAAGATGGCACGACACTCTCTGGTATGGCACAACCAGCTAAGAGACCACCATGCAATATTAACCATGCAACCCAGTGATTCCCATCCATTAAAAAGTTTTCACTAGTTTTTAGTAAAATGAGAAAAATAATAAAGTAATTTTCATGAAGCTAAGTTGAATGAAGCCACTGATGAAATCAGGATATACCAACTGCGTGGTAATCCCTTTCAAACTAGCTTTGACTCTCCATATGTTTCAACAAACATTAAAACTAGTTTATTGTGGGGCGCCTGGGTGGCTCAGTCGGTTAAGCGTCCGACTTCAGCTCAGGTTATGATCTCGCGGTCCGTGAGTTCGAGCCCCGCGTCGGGCTCTGGGCTGATGGCTCAGAGCCTGGAGCCTGCTTCCGATTCTGTGTCTCCCTCTCTCTCTGTCCTTCCCCCATTCATGCTCTGTCTCTCTCTGTCTCAAAAATAAATAAACGTTAAAAAAAAATTTTTTTTTAAAAACTAGTTTATTGTGGTCTCAAAATGTCTTACTAATTTTCTTGGAGAAGATCAAGTAGTAGACTGACCACTCACAAAATGTCATTCTTCAGCTACCTGGCCTCTAGAAAAATATGCATTCCCCAAAGAAGGCCTTCATATATAAAACCCTCATTAATGGAGTGCCTACCTGGCTCAGTCGGTGGAACATGCAACTCTTGATCTTGGGGTTGTAAGTTAAAAACCCCATGTTGAGTGTAAAGATTACTTAAAAATAAAATCTTTAAAAAAAAATCCTCATTAAGGTCTCTAGTTCTTAGCTTACTTACTATCCCAGATAAAGAAAATGTGCAAAGATGTGTACTCTAAGCTGCTTTTTTTCTAACACCTTGAATCATTAGGTGGGATGAAGGTCACAACAATCTATTCTTTTCCCATTTTTAATCATATTTAATGGCTCAGTTTCATGCATAGTTCCAAGTATACATTTGATCCTTTCTTATTTAGTAAGACTTCATTAGTTATAGCAAAATCCATTAAAAAAAACTAAAAGGTATAAATATAATATGTACACCTGAGTTGCTATTAGTATCTAAAACAATGATTTCTATAAAAGGTTGTTGAGGGGCGCCTGGGTGGCGCAGTCGGTTAAGCGTCCGACTTCAGCCAGGTCACGATCTCGCGGTTCATGAGTTCAAGCCCCGCGTCAGGCTCTGGGCTGATGGCTCAGAGCCTGGAGCCTGTTTCCGATTCTGTGTCTCCCTCTCTCTCTGCCCCTCCCCTGTTCATGCTCTGTCTCTCTCTGTCCCAAAAATAAATAAACGTTGAAAAAAAATAAAAATAAAAAAAAAAAAAAAGGTTGTTGAACCAGGGCAAGTAAAGATAATTTGATTTTGTTTTGGTTAGCCATGGGCTATTCCTTTTGGAAACCAGAAATACACCCTGTGTATCTGCAGCAATTTCTACATCTCCTTTGGTCTGAAAGCTCCCAGTGACCCACTGATAAAGAGTAATAAATGATGCTCTGAATATCTACCAAGGACACACATGTTCCTTCTAAGGAAATGACCATAGACAGTTCTTTCAGTATGATCACCATAGTTTAGATGATGAGAAAATAAGACTCTGGTTACAAAGAACTATGACAAGTCATCAGCTTCCAACCGAGAGGCCATCTAAGGAGCCTTTGAGGTAACTCACGAGAGCTTTGTCCAACTGGATAATAAATAATTGGACAACCCAACTTGACCCTTTCCTGCTGAGAAAAATTAAGAATGAATTAGAGAGTGCACAGTCACCCAAGAAACTGAGTGGAAGTAGAGTGAAAGATTAGCTATCAAAATGGTGGAAACACTACAGTTGGTAACAAATGAACTGGAAGACAAAGAGGTACCACTGAAGTTACTCTAGTGTCTGCAACAATGTCAAATTTTCATGAAGGCCAACTGAGACACATTCTTTACAATAAGCGTCTAGAGTGAAATAAGCCAATTTGTTTCTTACCACCTAAAAGAAGCTAAAGGAACACGCCCCAGATAATGGAAATAATCACCTCTTTAATCCCTCTACTCTGCAGCAAAGAAGTGAGTGCTCTATACTCCTTAATAAAGGCTTGGTCTGACCCTCTACTGTCCAACGACCCTGGGTAAGTTTTCACAGACAGCTGCTTGTGTCAGTCCTGGATGTCCCAAGAAGATTCAACAACAGAGGACCGCTATAAGCAAGTGAAGTTCTAGCCCAAGTGATGATTCACGACAGCTGGGCCCAGGGTGTGAGGTGGTCCCGCTGAGAGTCCTCCCTCAAAATTTTCCTTCCATTCTTAAACAAGTCTTAAATTTACAAGTATTCTATACTGCCTCATTTACCCATCCTCACTAACCCAGATCCCTACTTTAAAATACAGAGGACCCTTGAACAACATGGGTTTGAACTGCACAGATCCATTTTTAGGTGGGTTTTTAAGAGTGGACAGCAAAAGCCACATAGCATTTATTGACAACTGCCCACCCTAGTCTCCACAGAAGAATCGAAGTGACTGGCACAGAAGTTGCGCCTGCTGCCCTCTGAGAACCCAGGCAGGGACGCCCACAGAGGCCATCTGCAGCCCCAGACCCCTGATACCAGATAGGGCTGCAGGTCACCCCATGTGCCAACAGGGTGGTCCAGTGGAACACCCAGGGCTGGCAGGCAGGAGGAACTGGGCTGGAGCGGAAGAACATGCCCAGAAGGCTCTGGGCTGCACTGGAGCTGCCGCTGGTCCCTCCTGGCCCAGCACTGATGCATCCTGGCAGCCTCCCAGAGGCCACAGCTGCTGCTAGCTATAGCCAGCCATATACTCCAGGCAGGAGTATATAGCCAGCCATATACTCCAGGCAGGAGTATATAGCCAGCCATATACTCCAGCCAGCCATATACCTCCAGGACACTCCCAGTGCCTGTGAGCTGCCCAGCCGCTGCCAATGCTGAGCAGAGACCACCAAGCTAAGGAAAAGTGTCACCCCAGGGCCAGGCTCACTGCTGCCACCCTCTGTCCCAGCCCCTGCCAGCCCATTTATGGAAGATGTTTTAAATATACATACAGTACTGTAAGTGTACTTTATCTTATGATTTTAACATTTTCTTTTCTCCAGCTTACTTTATTGTAATAATACAGCATATAATACAATCAACATAACAAAATTTGTGTTAAATGACTGTGTATGTTATAGGTAAGGCTTCTGTCAACAGTAGGCTATTAATAGTTAAGTTTTGGTGGAGTCAAAAGTTCTAGGATTTTCAACTGCAGGGGCGGGGCACCTCTTAGCCCCTTGTTCTTCAAGGGTTAACTGTATAGCAATACCGTGTGTAAAAGAACAGTGCTGTGAGGACTGGAACAAACCCAACTCTTGAAGGTATCACAGTGACTCAGCTGGAACACTATCCCCGCCTGAGGGTAAGACTCTGACAGAACCAGTAGAAATGGGGTCTGGAAGCCAGCCCTGAAGTTTAATTTTGCACATACCTAACTCCAGTGCTAGCAGAATACCCACACAGTGATTGCATTACTTAAGACTGAACAAAGGGTTTTTTGAAAGGAGAAAAAGGGGGAAAGTCTGTGATAGCATCTATCAAATGTTGTCCCTATTTATTTTCTTACCTATCTTGGCTTGTCTATCAGACTCTAAGCTTTTTAGGATAATCCATTGATTCAGCAATTTTTACTTAGCACCTATTGTGTGCCAGATCCTGGCCTAAACGTTACCGATGATTACATGAATAAAGCAAATAAAAATCTATGTTCTCATGGAGCTCACACTCTAGTTTAAGGAACAAGTTTCAGGGGCGCCTAGGTGGCTCAGTCGGTTAAGCATCCGACTTCGACTCAGGTCATGATCTCATAGTTTGTGAGTTCGAGCCCTGCGTCGGGCTCTGTGCTGACAGCTCAGAGCCTGGAGCCTGCTTCAGATTCTGTCTCCCTCTCTCTACCCCTCCCCTGCTCACACTCTGTCTCTCTTAAAAATAAAATAAACATTAAAACATTTTAAAAGAACAAGTATCATGTTTCTTCATCTTTACATCTTCAATTCCATGACTGAATGATATTTAGTAGGTAACTGAAAAGTGCTGAATAAATCAAAGTGCATTTTTTGTATTCTATATTGTATTTCCTTGACTTGAGCTTTCCAAAGCATCATTTAGTTGAATTCCATTTTCTCACAGAGCTATAATGTGGGCACTCTCTTCTTCATCCTGCCTAGAAACATATTATTGAATCTTGGACTTAGAAAGGATCTAAGATAGGTGTAGTTGTCTGTTTCTATTCAAAACCTCTTAACCAAATTTGAGACTCTCCTCTAGAGGCAGGTAAGGTAAGTCTCAAATATATTATGGTTTCAGTATGTGGTCATTAAAATTCAGTATAACTTTTACCCACGTTTTCCCATTGGTCATATCTTACATAATTCCCCACAATATCAAAACCAAAAACTGACATGTGTAGAATAAATGTGTATGGTTCTATGTCACTTTATCACATGTGAAGATTCCTATAAACACCACTGCAATTAAGATACAGCACTATTCCATCATCACAAAGATCTCCCTCATGCTACCCTTTTCGATCACATCTACTCCCAACACCATCTGTTACCCCTAGCAACCACTAATCTGGTTCTATCTCCATAATTCTGTCATTTAGAGATATATAATATATATAAATGGAAATATATCATAGATGATCTTTTGAGATTGACTTTTTTTCATTCAGCATAATGCCCTTTTGAATCCAACTTGGGTACAATGATAGTTCATTTCTTTCCCATTGCTCAGTAGTATTCCATGGTATGGACATACCACTGTTTAACCACTCATCTGTTATTAAGATACCTAGGTGTTTTCCAGTTTGGGGCTATTGCAAATAAAACTACTGTGAATATATGTATACAGCTTTTTCTATAAACACGTTTCCTTTTCTCTGGAATAAATACCCAAGAGTACAAGTGCTCCACTGTATGTTGCTGCATGGTCAGTTTTTTTAAGAAACTGACAAACTGTTGCACCCCCTACTTTCCTTTCTGATTTTAGTAATTCAAACTTTCTTTTTTCCTTAGTCAATCTAATTAAACTTTGCCAATTCTGTTTAGCTCTTCAAAGAAGATACTTTTATTTTCATTTATTTTCTATTGTTTTTCTAATTTTCTTTTTTATTAATTTCTGCTCTAATCTTTATAATTTCCTATGTTCTGCTAGTTTGGGGTTTAGTTTATTCTCCTTTTCCCAGTTCCTTAAGGTGTAACATTGTTGTTGATTTTATACCTTTATTTTTTGAAATCTGAAGTATTCTAGCCTTTAGTACTTCTTTCTCTGAATCCCATAAATTTGGGTATGTTTTCATTTATCTCAAGGTTTGCTTTGTAACTTCTTTGATCCACTGGTTAAGGTGTGTTAATTTCCATGTATTTGTGAATTTCCTAGTTTCTTTCAGTTACTTCTTTCTAGTTTCATTCCATTGTGATTAGAAAAGATACTTCATATGTTTTTTTTTAATTAATACTTTTTTGGCTTAACATATGGTCAATCCTAGAGAATATTCCACGTGTACTTGTGACAAATGTGTATTCTGCTGTTATTGAGTGCAGTGCTCTGTATATGTCCATTAGGTCCCATTGGTTCATAATGTTGTTCAAGTCCTAAATTTCCTTATTGATCTTCTATCTTGTCTATCCATTACTGAAAGTGGACACTGAAATTTCCAATTATTATTGTAAAAATATTTCTCCCTCAATCCTGTCAATTTTTGCTTCATATATTATGAGGCTCAGACGTCTGATGCACATATTTGTAATTATTATATCTTCTTGATCAACTCACCTTTTTATCAATATAAACTTTCTTTATATTTCTTTATATTTCTTTGTCTCTTGTAACAGTTTTTGACTTAAATTCTATTTTATCTTTTGGTTACTATTTGCATAGAATATCTTTTCCCATCCTTTTAGCCCATTTGTGTTTAGATCTAAAGTGAATGTCTCATACACAGCATGTAGCTAGATCACTTATTTAGCCTTTCTGCCAATCTATGCCTTTGATAGAGAGTTTAATCCACTTACATTAAAAAATTTTTTTTAATGTTTATTTATTTTTGAGACAGAGAGAGACAGCATGAACAAGGGAGGCTCAGAGAGAGAAGGAGACACAGAATCCGAAGCAGGCTCCAGGCTCTGAGCTGTCAGCACAGAGCCCGATCCGGGGCTCGAACTCACAGACTGTGAGATCATGAGCCAAATTCAGAGGCTCAGCCGACTGAGCCACCCAGGAGCCCCTTAATCCACTTACATTTAAAGTAATAATGAACTTATTTCTATTTTGCTACTTGCTTTCTGTATGTATCATTTTTTGCCTCTCATTTTCTCCATTACTGTTTTCTTTAGTGTTTTCTGGGGAGTGACACATTTTGACTGCCTTCTCATTTTCTTTAGTGTAAACTCTGTAGATATCTTCTTTGTAGTTATCATAAGGTTTATCATAACATTCTAAAATTATAACAAATTTGAGTTGATACCAACCTAATTTCAATTATACACAAAAACTCTATTCTGTCCTTTCCTTTATATTATTAATGACACAAATCACATCTTTACATGCTGTGTGCCTTATAAATAACATATATTTGTAATTACTTTTATGCATTTATCTTTTAAATTCTGTAGAAAATAAAAAGTGCACTGACAAACCAAAATTATGGTAATACTAGCTTTTTTTTTAATATGAAATTTATTGTCAAATTGGTTTCCATACAACACCCAGTGCTCCTCCCAACAGGTGCCCTCCTCAATGCCCATCACCCACCCTCCCCTCCCTCCCACTCCCCATCAACCCTCAGTTTATTCTCAGTTTTTAAGAGTCTCTTATGGTTTGGCTCCCTCTCTCTTTTTTTTTCCTTCCCCTCCCCCATGGTCTTCTGTTAAGTTTCTCAGGATCCACATAAGAGTGAAAACATGTGATATCTGTCTTTCTCTGTATGACTGATTTCACTTAGAACACTCTCCAAAGACTAGCTTTTATATTTGTGTAATTATCTCTACCAGAGATCTTTATATCTTCATATGGCTTTGAGTTACTGTCTAGAGTTCTTTTGTTTCAATCTGAAGGATTTCCCTTAACATTTTTACGTAGAGCAGGTAATGAACTCCCTCCCACAGCTTTTGTTTTTCTGAAAATGTCTTAATTTCTCCCTCATTTATGAAGGTCAGTTTTGCCAGATATAAAAATTTCAGTTTGCATGTTTTCTTTTTTCTATCAGCACATTAAATATTACGCCATCCCACTGTCTTCTGGCCTCCAACACTTCTAATGAGACATCAGCTGATAACTTTATTAATGGTCTCCCTAGTGATAATTCACTTCTCTCTTGTTGCTTTTAAGATTCTCTTTTTGTCTCTGGCTTTTGACAGTTTGATTACAATGTGTCTCAAGATGAGTCCTCTTGAGCTTACCCTACTTGGAGTTCATTGATCTTCATGGATTTGTAGATTCATCATGCCTTTCATCAAAATGGGGAAGTTTTTAGCCACTAATTTTTCAAATAATCATTCTGCCCCTTTTTATCTCTCTTCTTCTGGAACTCCCATAAAGCACATGTTGGTTAGCTTGACAGTGTCCCACAAGTCCCTTCGGCTCTGTTATGGGCTGAAGTGTGTGTCCCCCACCCCCCAACACACCCCAAGATTCATATTTTGAAGCCGCAGCCCCCAGTACCTTGGAATATGACTAGATGTGGAGACAGAGCCCTTAAAAAGATGAGAAGTTAAACTGAGGCTACTAGGAGTCCAAATCCAATCTGACTAGTGTCTTAAATAAATAGAAAATCAGGATACATAGAATGATGTGTGTGCACAGAGGAAAGACCACGTGAGGACACAGCAAGATGGTGGCCATCTGCACACCAAGGAGAAGCCTCAGAAGGAACCAAACCTGCTGACACCTTGATCTTGGACTTCTACTCTCCAGAACTGTGACAAAAATAGATCCTGGTTATTTAAGTCATTCAGTCTGTGGCATTCTGTGACGGCAACCTAGCCAACTAATACAGGCTATGTTCATTCTTTTTCATTATTTTACTTTCTGCCCCCCAGATTTCATAATTTATATTGTCCTACCTTCTGGTTCACTGATTCTTTCTTTTACCTATTCAAATATGCTATTTGTCCTCTCTAGTGAATTTGTCATTTCAGTTACTGTACTTTTCAGCTCCAGAATTTTTTATTCCTTTTATAATTTCTCTCTGTCAATACTTTGTTGATCATATAATGTTTTCCTGAATTCCTTTCTATGTTTTCCCTTAGCTTTCTGTACATAGATAAGATAAATTATTTAATGACTTTTTCTACTAAATCCAATGTCTGGGCTTCCTCTAGGACAGCTTCTTTTCATTCATTGTGTTTCTTTGAATGAACCACACTTTCCTGCTTATTATATGCTTTGCAGGTTTTGCTGAAAATTAGGCATTTGACTATTACCAAACTATTACTCAGGAAATCAGATTATCCTTCCCCAGGGTTTGCTCTGTGTGTGTGTGTGTCCGTGTGTGTGTTTGTGTGTGTGTCCGTGTGTGTATGCATGCATGTGTTTAATTATTGTTGAAAACTATAGTATCTGTTTTGAGAGCTCCAGTTTTTTTTTTTTCTTAAACACTATTCCTTTTTAAAAATGGTCACTGAGGTTCCCTTACCTTCTCTTCAGCTAATGTTCTGACAGACATTTCCTGTTCTGATAAAGATTTCCTCAATGCCAAGAACTGAAACAAACACACATACATACACACACAAAAAGGAGAACATTCTTCTCTCCCACATCTTTGCAGACACTCTGTGCAGGGGCACTCCTTCACCCCTTTCTTAGCTAGGCTACTCTGAGTGTAGGGATCACCCTGAGATGTTATGCTGCTGCTCTGAATGTCCTAATTTCCTAGTCTCATCACAACTTCTCTTCTGAGCCTAGAGATTGTGTATCTCTACCCAGAATCTCTTCCAGCAATTGTGGGTTTATAGTCCCCTTGTAGCTTTTACAAGCAGTGGCTACTTGCTTTTCCCATATGCATTCCAAGTTATGTGAAACAAAGATAAGCACCTCATGTCAGTCCTTCAGGTATCCCCAGAAAAGTTAAAATGAATATACCCAATAACCTGCAAATATGGTTTTCCCTGCTCCAGTTTGGGGAGAAGGGACAGGGAAGGAGAGAGACTGTTTTGGGGAAAGGGTGAGTAAAAATATCATAAAATTTTCCTGCCATTTTAGGGGCACGTGAGTGGCTCAGATGGTTAAGCACCCGACTCTTGATTTTGACTCAGGTCATGATCTCATGGTTCATGAAATCAAGCCCCGTGTCAGGCTCTCCACTGAGAGTGTGGAGCCTGCTTGGAATTCTCTCTCTGCCCCTCCCCTGTGTGCATACACACTGTTTCTCTCTCTCAAAATAAATAAAAAAAAAACAATTTTCCTATCATTTTGAAGACTGTTTTTCCTCAACTGGGCATTTATTTGGTTACTATAAACCTTCAACCTTTTTCCAAAACTCCCACAAAGTTGGTTCACCTACTGCTTGTTTGTGGGTTTTTTCAATGTTTCTGTGGGGGAATAGGAGCCTGGAGTTTCCTATTCTACCTCTTGCTGATGTCACACCAAACTAGCATTACTGCTCTTTTCATTTTTTATTTGTTATTTCAGCCATTCTTATTCATCTTTGCACCTCCAATTCCCAACAGTCGTACCTGAGATGCAAGAAGTTTTGGGAAATATACTGACTGAAAATTGGAGAGAGATACAATTTCAATACAATATGATAATCTACATGTCAGAAACCTACAGAGTATACAGCACAGCTGGCTGAAGAGCCAGGATTCAAACCCAGAGCTGTCTGACTCACTTCTTGCCTTTTAGTATTTCTCCTAACAATGTAGCTTTCACTATAAATTGGGAAAGTGGCATTTTTGGATTCCATGATTTCCTAGGACTTAACTTCAAGTAAAACTGATAAATGTTCTATTTTTCTCAGAACTGACAAAATGCTTCACGTAAAACTGACAAATGTTTTCTCAACCCAGAAGAACCAGGTGACCCAATCCAGTATAGAGGTATAACCAGCCTTGTGCTTGTAATTCCATTTTCAAACCTCTTCTATATGCCAAAGCTGTAAAGTATTATCAAGAAATCTGGGCCCTATTTTTTAAAATTTTATGGGCCTTACTTTTAATACTCTTACTGACTTTAAATGTGACTGTACTCTTCACTTTTCCCAACTGTAAAATATTATTAGAAACTTTTTATCCTTCTTTCACCAATAACTAAAGATGGAGAAACATTTAATTATTATTATCTTTAACATCATTGCTATATTTGCTATGTAGAGATCAATACCTTTCTAGTAGCTGAAGGAACAGTAAGTTTCAAATCGAATGGCTTTACACTTAAGACCAGAAATATATTTACCCCAAATACCATGAGTGGAATAATATAAATGAGAATCACAAGAAAATTCAATATGAGGTCTGAGGCAGGTTAAGGAGAGGTAGGCTAAAAAAGAAAAAGGAAAGAAACAAAGAAGAAGGGAGGGCAAGAGGAACTAAAAAAGAGAACATTAAATAGTGACAAGACAAGAAAAATAAATGAAAACATAAAAATGAGAATTTCTTTTATACCAAATCCAGAAATTCTAAATTTTTGAGCATCCAAATATGCTTGAATTCATAGCTGGCAAAAGCTCTTAGTCTTCTAATCCAATGATATTTAATCCCATCTGGGGATTTCTGAGAAAGCAGACACTTGCATCCACTCCTGGAGGGCTCTCCGCAGATGAGCAGAGAAAAAGGAATTATAAAATCACACAATATGACATTTCCAACTACATTAAGGAGAAGACTTGACTTCAGGCTGGTGTGTTCTCAAGCTCATAATAATTATGAAAATATACCAGCCCAGTGTCAAGCCAAAGCTAAAATCTAAGAAGCAAACCTCATTTTTCCTTTCTTTTTTCTATAAACAACTCCCAAAGGCTCTGATTTTATTTTAATAAGAAAAAATACCACTGCTTGGTTCACTGTGAGAGTCAATAAATGCTTTCTGCCTGGAAGTACCTCCCAGCACAACACCCACGTCAAACCAGACACAAGGACAGAGGACAGAATAAGGAGCTCTGAGAAGACACATGTAATGATGGGAAGGTCAGGTGTACAGGCCCAGCCTCACATTGTCTCTTGCTTTTTATCTCCTCTATGCTTTTAATGTTATTCTAGGAGTAGCAGTTGTCACTCCATTCTCCACTGGGCTTACTTTTTTGAAAAATATGAAGCTAATTCTGCATTTCCAGAGGCATCAAGCTTTGAAATGGCTTATTACACAATGGTATTATTTCTTATTCTTGAAACCAAGGCCATCAGAGATGTCACAGTTCCTGAGGTGAGGAAGGAAGTGAAAATGACACCAACTTATTCCTTAGATCACCCTCTAAAATACTGATGTAAGTGGTATCATTTCCAATTTATGAATGAATTTATGACTTGCCTGTAGTCTACAGCTAACTGATGAAGCTGGTACTCAAGCTGTGTCCTCAGACTCCAGGTCGAATACTCCTTCCATTACACTGTATTGTCTACACTTCCTTTTTTTCACCAGGGAATACATGAAAGAAATTAACATTTGGTTGGTTTCATATGAGTATGTGCTTGACAAGAAATGTGGCAAGAGATAATAAAAAAAAAAATTGGAAAATTCTTCTAAACACTTATTTCCCAAATGCTAAATGGCTCTAAGATGGTCCAAAGGCAATGCTATTCTACAATGCAAGAGGGCCAGGTTATCACCAATACATTGATGCTAACCATATAACATTATCAGAGGCACGGCAAGTTACTGATATCCTTAAGGCACAACAGTTAGGTATAATCAGCAAGACTTGAGGAGGAAGAGACAAAACCAAGATATAGAAAGGTCACAACATGGGACAGATCTGCTTCCAAACACACACCCCATAGCATAAATAGTGGTTTCTGGCAAAAGTTTTCTATTCTACATAAGAAGTTCTGACCAAGAAGGGCGCCTGGGTGGCGCAGTCGGTTAAGCGTCCGACTTCAGCCAGGTCACGATCTCGCGGTCCGGGAGTTCGAGCCCCGCGTCGGGCTCTGGGCTGATGGCTCAGAGCCTGGAGCCTGTTTCCGATTCTGTGTCTCCCTCTCTCTGCCCCTCCCCTGTTCATGCTCTGTCTCTCTCTGTCCCAAAAATAAATAAACGTTGAGAAGTTCTGACCAAGAAATTGTGACTGCTGTCCTAGCTCTGTCACAGATTTCTTGACCCATCTCCACCTACACAGTTCCTAGACCAACCCAGCTAAGTGCCCCCTTCTCCCATATCTGTGTGTCCCTGCCCACACTGCCTGAAGTAAGAGAGGAACGAGGCACTACATGGAGAGAAGTAACCCAGCTGGGAATCCTGCCTTGAGAAAACAGAAACATGGGACTGCCCTAAAATAAAGAGCATAGGCCCTTCCCAGTCAGGAGGTTCCCTTCTGCTCTCAGAAACAGATGCCAGAGACATGCATATAAATGAACCTGCTGGGCACTGCAGCACGGGCTCAGCAGAAAAACAAAAGAGAGATGATAGCAGGGATGGAGCACACTGTGGCCATTCATCTACATATGAGTCACCACATTTGACATAAGCCTTTGCCTCATTTGGTTAGGGAGCCTGAACACAGCACACACAGAACAGAGCCGGAGGACTGTGGTGTCAATTTCTAAGTTCCAGTATAATCTGGTTAAGCAACTGGGCTCAAGAATTACAAGTATCCCACTCCTCTGGACACTGATCTACAAACAAAATACACGCTTTTCCTGAGAAGACAAGGGTGGGCTGGCAAACGGATGTCATATGGAATATAAACTTTCACCTATAAAAAGCCAATCAGCAGTGCTCAGAGAAAGAAGAGCAGACAGACAAGTTAGACCATTAGTCTCACAAATAACACTGTTCTGACCTGTAGTAAATGTGATGGTAAGCTGCTTCTCATAGTTCAGTTCCCTATTCTGCTAAAAAGGAGAGCTGGACCTGTTAAGGTACTTCTGAACAGGACTGTTCCACCTGCAGGATGAATGCCTAATATAGAGAAAAGAGAACAAGGCAGATGCTGGACTTCCATCCACCAACATTCTGATAATTAACAAAGTAGGAGGGAACTACAGGGTAAGTACATAGCGCTGCTGGGGATTCAATGAACTGCACATCCTTCTGAATACTGTTTGGGTGGTACAACAGCACACTGGGAACACTAATTAAGCCTCCAGTATTCCATCAAGGTGGGTAAGGATGACTACGCTCATTTCCCAGTTAGAAGACCAAGTCTTAGAGATCAATGTCTAGAAGTACAAAGAAAAAACCAGAAGCCAGGACTTCTGACTCCTAGTCTCCACTTCCTGTTCTATTTCATAATCTTTCTTATATAAGAAGAAACATATTATTAAAATCTATCTAGACAGAACTAAAAGAGACTGCAACAAATACATGTAAAGAGGATCTGGAACTAAAAGGGAAACATGACTCAGACCCTGAAGCCTAAACTTATATCCCATTGTTCTACTGAAACCCTTTCTTAGAGGAGTTTGCAAAGGAAGTGGCCTTTAAAAAAGGAAAAAAGCCTCTGGAATGATATGCAGATGGCACTGGCATCTTCAGCACAACCATCTCTTCCTTCTAGGAAAGATGTGGAACTGAATGAAGGGGCAGAGAAGGGAGCAGGCAGATGGGAATGATAAGGCAGGAGAGGAAACGCTGACGCTGAGGTTCACAATGGCCTTCCCAGTTCATGCAGGCTCCTCAGATTATTCTCTGGAACCACTGTGTTCTTTGTCTGCCCTTCCCTTTCCTAATCTGAAACAATTTTAGCAGCTGTGCAGAACAACTGCAGTTTTTTATTCTGGTTTTGAGAGACCTTTTGGAAATTCTGCCAGAGTCTGGGGATCTGATGCCAGATAAGTTGCATGATGATCCCCTCAGGATCTTGTTTGAAATGCTATTTCCCAACACATCTCCTCAGTCCCTAGAGCACATGCACCCCAAATTCTTATTCAGTGGGTTGGGAAAAGCCTGGATCTGTATTTTTTTCCCAAGCCTCTCAGGTGACTCTTATGTGCAGTCCCATTTAGGGAACCTTATGACTAAGTTATTCATTATGAATGGGCCCAACCAGAAATCTAGAGTTGTGTTCACAGAAGCACAGCCCTTTGTTGGGCATGAGGATGATGACTGCTTTGCTTTACTAAAGAATTATTGGCTATAAAATGCTTCTAAAGCCTCAGGCAAAAGAATAACAGCATAGAATATTATAATAAAAAATACATTTAAACCATAATGGATCTTGAGGTAATGTCAGTCTCAGCCCACAAACTCTTTGATTCAGGAGAGGCTGACTTTATTTTGATTGATTCTTCGAAGAGCCTTGGCACACTGGTATAAGCATTCTGAGGAAGAGTAAGAGTCCAGGAAAAACTAAACTCCAAAAGTGACGATCCAACCCACAGCCAGGAAGATCAAGATCTCAAACTACAAACTACTTGTCTTTTCCTCTTATGGAAACAAAACCAATCTGAACAGCAAAACAGGCTTACTGGCTCATGACAGGGATACTAGGAGATGAAGGAGCTTCTTTCTGTATTTAATAATGGCTATTATCATATAACTGCTGAGAGAACTAAAAGAGAAAAATCAGTGGCTGTCTTAGCTCTACACAAGTAAATCAAATTAATTTGGGTTTATACTCATTATTATAAACCAATTTTTCTTTTATAATTTTCTTTTAGAAAATGTTTTCACTTTAAGTCAGATGTGTTCGCCAAGAACTAGTTTATGGATGTCTGGCTCTCTAAAAAGTTATAATTAGACTTCTGGCATTCTGTCCAGTTTTTCCCCTGCTCGAAAGAAACTTTTCCCTGACTGAGACTATAGTCGTGTGGGTGCATGTCAGCATGCATCACTGTGAGACCTCATTGGCCTACTGGGGTCAAGTGTAAATATAAAATGGTGATGCAGGCTTTCCAGTGAAGAATACTTACATGCTTATTCTTCAAGACTACTTCTGTTAGCTTGCTTAGCAGAATCCATCTTAGAGAAGAAAATATCAAATAAAACAACCTTTTAAACAATGTCTATTTAATTCCTTAACCAACTTTTTAAAGAATTTAATAGCAAGAGCAGGAGAAAGTACATGTCAGCTAATGATACTTTCCAGACCCACTCACCTATACACAGAGCTAAGAATATATAGTAAATCAAGCAAAAAAGGGTTATGAAAAGAACATAGTCAGCTGAGGCCCTGGTAAAGCTTACCCATTGTTACTTGGGTTTAAATAAATGTTTATACACAGAGACCTTTAAAAAATAAAAGACCTAAATAAAAAGACTAAACCAAATATAGAATTCCAAATACACTGGTTGTGATGGTTCATTTTATGTATCAACTTGGAGGGTGTTTTGGGATGAGATTAACATTTAAGTTTGTGAAATCTGAGTAAGCACACTGCCCTTCATAATGTAGGTGGGTTGCATCCAATCAGTTGAAAGGTATAAATAAATCATAAGACCCGTTTCCCCAGGCAAAAGGGAATTTCTCCAGAAGAATGCCTTAGAACTTCATCTGCACCTTCAGCTCTCCTGAGTCTCCAGCCTGCTGGCCTATCCTATTGATTTTGAACTTGCCGGATTCTTTAATCACATGAAACAATTCCTTATAATAAAACTATATATATATATAAAAGATATATACATAAAATAAATTCGACTCCATTCTATACACACACACACACACACACACACACACACACACACACACACACACAAACCCAATGATTCTGTTTCTCTGGAGAACCTTGACTAATACACTGGGCTATGTTTCTTCTTGTTGCGAATCTCAAATTTAAAAGAAAAATCTATGTAATTTCCTGCACATATGCTTCATGAAGAACTCTTTCAGTGGCAACCCTAAATGCAGAGTCAGAGCAATATCATGTCAGATGCCATGTTAAGCTAGCAGGAAAACATGAGATGAGGTGCTACTGATTTGAGTACACTATTAGTGTTTCCATTTAATTTTACATCTAAACCAAAGCATCAAAGATGGTTTGACCACGAGTCTGCCTAACCATGTCAGATAACACTAGAGTGAAAATCCATCTAGTGGTCACCTTAAATAGAAGTGTTTGCAGAAATAACTACCTGGAAGAACCTTTCTCCATCCCTCTTCTATGTCTAATAGATAGGCTTATACAGCTTTAGTAGAAAGTCCAGGATTATTGTGGGGAAGAAATTACTGTCATGTTAATGAAAGCTTTGGGAGAAGACCAACAGGGAAAAGGAGAAGGGCTAGGTCTTACATGCCCTTTCAGCAAACAACCAAGTAAAAACATGGATAAAATATCCTAAACTAGTGGTTGGGGAAAGTTTTGAAAGCAAGAGGAAAAGTGGGTGAAGGCAGGAAGTGGAGCAGCAGAGAAGAGTGAAATGGGGGGAATAGGCAGAGGGAAGGCAGAAGAGAAAGACAGGAACACAGGAAGGAATTACCTAGAATAATGGCACTTCCACTGCAATGATTTCTCAGTGTTTACAATGGTTTAAAAAGATTCTCTGCAATGGAAACAAAACTGTATAGTATTGCCCTTCACTCACGAGGAGCTTTGCTTTGCACTGAAATAAGGAAATGAAGTTATACAAATGGTTGGTGGAGAGGAAGTCACCATCTTTACATGAATATAGCACACTGTCACTTTTTCTAACTGCAAACCCATCAGACCAACTGTAAAATATTCTTGGCTTTAAAGCACAGATAAACACATAAAATTCTCTGTTGCAGTGAGACCCATCTTAAAGGTACTGAGGCATGACAAATTCATGTAACTAAATACAGAACATGTGTCCAGGCATATTCTTGTTCTGTAAAATACCTCATCTGGAAATAAATTATCCCAAACACTTGCCCTGAGCATAAGACCTTGGCATAATGTTATTCTCTGTGTGAGCCCAGTCCTGTAACAGTTTCATATTGATTACAGATGCTCTGGTATCAGAGCATTCTGGAAAGTGTGTTCTCTCACATGCTATAGAGAAATAATTCAAAGTTACATCTGCATTCCAACTGCAGACACTGCAGTCAGCCTATCCAACACGTCCTCTCTAGAGTCCACTCCATCTTTGTATCCTTCAGAGGTTGGAAACAGCCTTTGCTGTTAAGATAAA
Organism: Herpailurus yagouaroundi; assembly: GCF_014898765.1. Classification (NCBI taxonomy): domain Eukaryota; kingdom Metazoa; phylum Chordata; class Mammalia; order Carnivora; family Felidae; genus Herpailurus; species Herpailurus yagouaroundi. The sequence continues at coordinate 25,152,864 of NW_024412402.1, read as the reverse complement.
AGGCAGTGCAAGCATATCACCCTACTATAGAATCTGAATAGGTGAACCACCTCAAAGGCTCTAGGCTTGAACATGTAAGGTAATTTCACCTACAAGATCCACTGTATAAAAGATAAGGGCTGGTTATTTGTTTTGTTTTGTTTTATTCTACTAACATATCAACAAGAGTAAACATATTCAAGCTATAACACATGCACTTCAGGTTTAACATGTTTCTTAAAATGGTATGAAATATCCCAATGGGGACTAACCTACTGGAGGAGTGGGCGAAGTGGAGGAGGTGGTCTTCACAAAAAAGTTAAATCCTCCTATGTTCATATTAGTTTTAGTGCAATCCCATCTGAGGTAGAAAAGATAATCAACTACCAAGTATTTCTTTTTACAGGGGTAAGATGTTTTTCTTTTTTTAAGTTTATTTATTTGTTTTGAGAGAGAGAGAGTGTGAGTGGGGGAGGGGCAGAAAGAGAAGGATAGAGAGAGAATCCCAAGTAGGTTGAACACTGTCAGCATGGACCCCCATACGGGGCTTGAACTCATGAATTGTGAGATCATGACCTGAGCTGAAATCAAGAGTCAGACACTTAACTGACTGAGCCACCCAGGTGCCCCAGAAGATCTTTTTCTCTTGATGACCACTGATTCATACACAGACTAAACAAATCATATAAAAAGCAACTGAATTTGCTTTTTCTTACCTCAATGAAGAAGAAAATATTCAATCCATTTACATTTTAAGACCAGAATATATTCAATAAATACAGCTAACACTAAAAATTATTTAAATTTTATATTAAAACCAGTTGTAAAAAAGTCAATATAGGAGTCAAATCTAGGGGTGCCTGGGTTGCTCAGTCAGTTAAGCATCTGAGTCATGATTTCAGCTCAAGTCATGATCTCACAGTTCATGAGTGTGAGCACTGTGTCAGGATCTGCTTGGGATTCTCTCTTTCCCTCCCTCTCTCTGCCCCTCCCCTGCTCGTTCTCCCTCCTTCTCTCTCTCTCTCAAAATAAATTTTAAAAAGAGTAAAGTCTAGAGTTTAGTGACACATGCATAGTCATGACTAAATGTATAAAACTCAATGAATCAATGAACATACAATGAGCATAGGAAAAGAGTGCAAACGTGTAAAAAAAAGATAAAGAAAATGGAGTAACAGCTATGCCATGTCATTATGGTATAATAGAATTTTGAAATATTAATAGTGGCAGGCTTTAGACAGTCATCACTAACAAGTGACCTTTGATTTTTAAAATGGTCACCATTCGCTCATCTTCAACTGCTCTACAATGGGTAGAAAAATTAGAGATGCCTATTTTGGGGGGAAAATATTCTCTGGAAAGCCACATCAAATACTTTCTATCATTCTAAAAGAAAAAGAAAACAAAATAATGGTCTTAGCTTAATTTCCCTACTGCTAATTTCAACCTAACAAAAGTTAATGACTCCAGCCTTGGCTAGTCTACTTATTTTTTCATATCAAAAGTGACTCTGAAAAATTGATTTCAGCATTCTATGGTTTACTTTAATAACCAAATACACTATAAGGATCCATGAAATAAAAAATTTATTTTAATAAATAACTTTATTTTTAGATTGACTGCAAAAGAGCTACATGATGGAACTTTTAGGGTATGGTACAGTGATGGAGAATACATGACTAAGCATTATCAAACCCTTTACAACTGTACAGCCCAAAGAGTGAACTTTATGAAAATTTTTAAAAATATATCATCCAGGATGGAATGCAGACTGACAAATGAAACTAACAGTATTACCTATAACCACATCTATGAGGGTAGGGAAGAAAGGAGCTAACATAAATAACTTTGCAAAAATAGTGTTCTTAACTGTTATCATAAGGCTACCAACAAAAAAATTTTACACAAACACTGTATTCTAGTTGAAAAATTTGCTTCACACAGTGGTATGGGTTAGCAACTCTGAAAATACTTTATATGTATAAACAGGGTTGAACAAATAAGAACTATAAATATGCCACAGACTATGAGAGCCAATTTCTCACTATCAAAGAAAGAAGTTATGAATATATAAGGGGGAAAAGCTGGAATTAACCCTGTATTACTGAATTAGACATACCAATATTAACTAATGTTTATTTTAATATACATACAAATAGAGAAACAAACAGGGATACGTGTGTTCACGGGTTAGTATAAATACATGTATCTCTTAACTCTGTCTACTGAGAGAACTTAGAAAGTACTGACACTTCAGGGATGCCTGGGTGGCTCAGTTGGTTAAGCATTTGACTTCAGTTCAGGTCATGATCTAATGGTTCGCCCCACATCAGGTGAGCACAAGCCCTGCTTTTGGTGAGCTTGAGCCTCATATCAGGTGAACATGAGTCCTGCTTCTCTCTCTCTCTCTCTGTCCCTCAGAGGATTCTCTCTCCCTCTCTGCTACTCTCTCTCAAAAAAAAAAAAAAAAAAAGTACTGACACTTCAGTAACAAAAAGCATACTCAGTGCCTGGATCTTGGTTTCTAAATACCATACTCCAGAAAAGGGACCTAGGGTTCCCTGGAGAAATGGCTGATTCTAGGGCTAGGACAGGAAAAATCCAAGATATGCTGGACCACCTTGTAGTGCCAAAAAGTCGGGTAGTGCTCAAACAATATAATATCAAAGAACCAGGAGCTAAACTGAGAGAACTTCAGTGGTTAAAGCTGGAAGATATGAGCAAAAATTAAATTGTGAGAGCACCAGACAATAATATAAAGGATAAAATAAATATCCATGAGTCCAGGATGACATAAATAAATGAATAAGCAAATAAATGAGAATAAATTTTCTTTGTAAAAGAATTCCAACTAATTAATGTAGAAAGAATTAGGTAAATAAAAAAAAATCACCTTTAGACCACAGTAATAATTGCTGCAGGCAAGATCCACTGATGATTGCCAAAATTAGGGAAAAAATTTTAAGGAGAAACAGAGTATTTGAATTATTTCATAATATCTGATTCTCCAAAATATTCATTAGTTATTGTGGTGGTTTTATCATACAACTACATGTGGAAGAGCATTTGATACTCCTCCATCCAAGAGGTGAACCCTAATACCCCTCCCCTTGAGTGTAGGCTGCTCTTATAAATAACAGAGTTCAAAATGGGAAAACTAGTAACTTTATGGTAAAGAAACTTTGAGGATACCACCTAGACCTAGAGATTTAGGTAACATCAGTAACATGTCATGATGATATTATGTACCCTTTGATACGTATGATGAGAAGGTTATTACACCACTGTGGTATTCTCCTCCCCTAACCCACAAAATCTATAACCCAAATCTAATCATGAAAAAACATCAGACCAACTCAAATTGATTGACATTCTACAAAATAACCAACTACTACTCTTTAAATATGTCAAGGTCACAAGTTACAGCTAACAGCAAAGAAGATATCCAAACAGAATAAGAACTACTTAATTGGAAAGAAGACAAGAAAAGAAAAAAAAAAAGAGGAAAAGACAAAGAAACAAGGCAAAGAGAAAACAAACAGCAAGAGAACATATTTAAACCTAACTATATAAATAACTATATTAAATTAAATGGTTGAAATATCCCAATTAGAAAGTAGAGGCTGTGAGATTCCATTTTTTTTAAAGCAAGACATCTTTAAATATTGACACAAATAGGGTAGAAATAAAAGTATATATTTCTAGTCAAAAGAAATGTGGGGTGGTTATATTAATATAAGACAAAGTAGATTTTAAATAATATTATGAGGGATAAAAAAAGGTCATGCATAATGACAAAGGGGTCAATTCATCAAGAAGACATAACAATCCTATATAATGATGTACCTAATAACAAAGCTGCAAAATATATGATGTACAAATCCAGTTGTTAAACTGCAATGCTCTTCTCTGAATAATTAATGGAACAAGAAAACAGGAAATCAGTAAGAATATAGACTTTAAAAAGCACTATCAACTTGACTTAGTTGATATTTATAGAACACTTCACTCAAAGACATGTGTATTTACATTCTTCTCAAATGCACATGAAACATTTAGCAAAGTAGACCATATTCTGAGCCATAAAATAAATCACAAAAAAATTCAGAAGACTCAAGTATACAAAGTCTGTTGTTCTCTAACCACAGTGACATTAAATTAGAAATAAACAGAAAGGTATCTGGAAAATCCCTAATATTTGGAAAGTAAACACTAAACACTTTTCAAAAACCCATAGATCAAAGAAGAAATCAAAAGAGAAATTCAAAGTATTTTCGAACTGAACAAAACTGAAAACATGACAGGTCAGAATTTGTATCAGGCCACTAAAGCAGTAATTAGAGTAAAATTTACACCACTAACCACCTACATTAGAAAAGAAGAAAGGTCTCAAATCAATGACCTTGGCTTCTACATTATGAAAGTACGAAGAAATTAACAAATTGTATCCAAGGTAAGCAAAATAAAGAAAATAATAAAGATCAAAGCAGAAATCATGAGATAGAAAACAGAAAAACCAGTAAAACCTAAAGATGGTTTTGTGAAAAGATCAATAAAATTAACAAACGTCTACTTAGACTGCAGAAAAAAACTGAGAGAAGACACAGTATCAGGCATGAGAGAGGGGACAACACTACAGTTGTACAGATATTTTAAAAAGAGGCAATATTACAAGCAAATTTATACTTCTAAATTTGACAACTTAAAATAAATTTCTTGGAAGACACAAATTACCAAAGCTCACTCAAGAACAAATGAATAACCTGAATATCCTCATGTATATTAATCCCCCCACACACACACAAACAAACAAACAAACAAACAAATCCTCCAGGCCCAGAGAGGTTCACTGGTCAATTCTAACAAACATTTAAAGAAAAAATACCAATTCTGAACAAACTCTTCCAGAAAAGTAGAGAGAAGGAAATATTTCATAACTTATTTATTCTATGAGGCCAACATTACCATAATACCAAAACCACACAAATGCATTACAAGAGAACTACAGACCAATATATCTCATGAACACGGATGAAAAATTCTAAATAAAATCTTAGGAAATCAAATCCAAAAATATTTATATTTTTTAAGTTTATTTATTTACTTTGGAGGGAGGGGCAGAGAGGAGACAGAGAACCCAAAAAATGTATTTTTAAAAGACCAACAAGGTTTATCCCAGGAATGCAAGACTGGCTTAACATCTGAAAACCAATCAATGTAATTCATCATAAGAACAAGTTAAAACTATGATATTCTCAATAAATGCAGAAATATCATTTTGACAAAATCCAAAATCCATTCCTGATGAAAATATTCTATTCTAAGAATAGAAAGGAACTTCCAGAGATGGACAACAGAAAAAAAAATAGAAGAAAGTTAATAAACCAAAAGCTACTTCAATTAAACCAAAATTAATAGAGGGAATTTCCTAATCATGATCAATAGTATCCATGACAAACTCACAGATAAAATTATAATTAGTGATGAAAGACTCAATGCTTTTCCCCTAAACATCAGAACAAGTCAAGGATATCTGTTCTGACCATTTCTAGACAGTATTGTACTGGAAGTTTTAGACAGTACAATCAGGAATGAACAGAAATTTTCCAGAGTGCCTGGGTGGCTTAGTCGGTTGAGCATCCAACTTCAGCTCAGGTTATGATCTCACAGTTCGTGAGTTCAAGCCCCACATTGGGCTCACTGTTGTCAGCACAGAGCCCACTTCAGATCCTCTGTCCCCCTGTCTGTCTACGCCTCCACCACTCTCTCTCTCAAAAATGAATAAACATTTTTTAAAAATAAGAAATTTTCCAATACAGCCAGACTGGAAAAGAAGAAATAAATCTATCTTTATTTGCAGAGGACATGACCATCTATGTTAGGAGACAGCAAACTACAATCCAAAGTCCATATACAACCTGTATATGGGCTTTATTTTTATCCCTGTGTTTTTTGTTGCTGTTGTCTTGGTAAATAAAATATTATTGTAACACAGCCACACCCATTCATTAATATTGTTTATGGGTGCTTTCATTCTAAAATGGCAGAGTTGCATAATTGTGAAAAAGATCTTACTGAAGAAAAATAAACACAAGAAAAGATGCCCAACATCATCAGCCATTGATGAAATGCAAATTAAAATAATAAGATACCTGGGGCTAGCTCAGTTGGTAGAGCATATGACGTCTTGACGTTGGGGTCTGAGTTTGAGAACCACATTGGGCACAGAGCTTACTTTAAAATAAATAAATACAGTTTAAAAATAAGATACCACCACACACCTAACCTATTAGAATGTCTAAAATTAAGAAGACTGGGGGTACCTGGGTGGCTCAGTCGGTTGAGCATCCGACTTCAGCTCAGGTCATGATCTCACACTCCGTGAGTTCAAGCCCCATGTCAGGATCTGTGCTGACAGCTCAGAGCTTGGAGCCTGCCTCGGATTCTGTGTCTCCCTCTCTCTCTGTCCCTCCCCCGCTCATGTGCTGTCTCTCTGTCAAAAATAGATAAACATTAAAAAAAAAAAAATTTTGGGGCGCCTGGGTGGCGCAGTCGGTTAGGCGTCCGACTTCAGCCAGGTCATGATCTCGCGGTCCGTGAGTTCGAGCCCCGCGTCAGGCTCTGGGCTGATGGCTCAGAGCCTGGAGCCTGTTTCCGATTCTGTGTCTCCCTTTCTCTCTGCCCCTCCCCCGTTCATGCTCTGTCTCTCTCTGTCCCAAAAACAAATAAAAAAAAAAAAAAACGTTGAAAAAAAAAATTAAAAAAAAAAAAATTTTAAATTAAGAAGACTGACCGTAACAAGTGTTGACAAGAATGTCAAAAACTGGATTTCTCATTTACTGCAGGTGAGAATGTAAAATGGTACAACCACTTTGGAAAACAATTTAGGAGTTTCTTAAAAATTTAAAAGACACCTGTCATTTGGTTCACACCTACCAAAGAAGGTGAAATTACATGATCATACAAATACTTGCACACAAATGTTTATAGCAATTTTATTTGTAACAACTAAATAGTGAAGCAGCCCCAAAGGCCCATGAACAGTGAATAGAGAAATCAAAGGTGGTATTTCCATACAATGGAATTGTACTATTCACCAATAAAAAGGAATGAATTATTGATGCATGCTTTAAGATGGATAAATCTCAAAATAATTATGCTGAGTGAGAAAAGCCAGACAAAAAAAGATTACATATGGTCTGACTCCATTTATATAAAATCCTAGGAAATCCAAAGTAGCATGCCATGATAGAAGAGAGATAAATGGCTGCCTGGGGAAAGTGCAGATGGGTTGGGATAGAGATGGAGGTGCAGAAGAGGATTACAAGGGGACACTAAAAAACTTCTGATACTGATGGTTATGTTCAAATCTTGAGTGGGTTGGTAGTTTCAAGAGTTTACAAATATGCCAAAGTTATCAAACTACGCTAAATATGTGCAGTTTACTGTGTGTCAGTTACACCTCAAGTGTTTTATAAAACATCCACAATTGAAAAACAAGTCTGATGTGTGGCCCTCTGACACAGAGACCTGCTGAATAAGGATTCTGTAGTTCTAAACCAGAATTCCTCACTCCTAATACTTGGCATAGATATGGAGGCATCCCAAACTTTTCCTTCTGTGAGAAGCTTAATGTATAAGAATATAGACTAATATGGTTCCTTGAAGAGCTTCTTCGTCCCTACTCTACCTTTTCTATGCCTGTGCAACATGCCTGCACTCCACCCAACACACATCCATCATTTAACTCAACTACAAAAAGACACCCATGAAAATCCAGGCAATTTCATTTCCCACTTTGTACGATCTTAAGGGGGAAAGGTGGGGGTTAGCAAAATCATAGTATTAAAAAGAAAGAAGTTCTTAAGTTTTCTTATACCATGTAATTTTCCTCCCCAAATATCCCAGAATTAAGCTTTTGGCCCTGGTTTTGAACTTTAAAATGAGATACTACAATGTATAAGAAAGAGAATGGGAAAGGGGAAATGGTAAACATCACACATTAAAAAAGAAACTGAAGCTTAGAAAAAAGAAAAGTGCTCTCATTCCAGATAAACAATAAACCAGGGATGTCCACGTTCCTTTTACATAATTCCTCTAAATGGAGGATTTTATTTTTAGCTTCTGTAGATCCATAAATTAATAGGATACCCACACACCAAATTTCAGGGTTATTATAGAAGCCCAACATGCTCACAGCATCCAACCAACCCAGAGATCTGAAGTCTAGCCTCTCCCTCCTACTGAAACCTCCATAGCCACATGAATTACATTTTTAGAATCAAGGAGGACAGTGGATCTCTAAAAATAGAAAAAATAACTTGTATGTGAAAATTACCATCTCATATGGTAACATTTTTATTAGAGGAAAGCAAATTAAAATGAGCTGTAAACTCAGGATCAGAAATCGAAGTGCAGGTTTCAAGTCAAACTATAATCATAATCTAAACAAGAATGCTATGTATGTGTGTAAGTACATTACATAAATTGCACATGCTCATATAGATACGCCTATGTGCCATTACACACGCATGCACACAAACACCCCTCTGCAAACATTTTTAGGAGAATTTCCTACGTGCCATGTGACAAGTTCCTTAAACCACTGGGCTTTCATTTTCCCAATGATCCTGTGGGGACAGAGCCAATGATCCTCCCCATTACAGATGAAGAGAATGACTTGCAGAGAGGTCACACAGCTACTAAGGTGATACAGGGGAATTTTGTTGGTAAATAAACCTTTCCTATCATCCTTCTAACTTCCTAAAGCCCTAGACATAAAGGTCCTCCTTTATTTTCCCCATATACCCCCTGGCTGGGAATTTCAAAATCTGTATTATGCTGATCTTATTCCTTCCAAAATTTCTTAAAGAGTTCTCATAGCCCCCTGGACATCTACTTTTCCGGGGGATGTTTTAGGATTGTCCATTCATAGAAAACAGCAAAAGTATTGTTAATGGAATTGGTAATGTCAGTAAAAGGCTGCTCTTTAGCATCAGTGGGTTTGTGGATTTTTTGGTTTTGTGGGTTTTTTTCATCTTGTTTCTGTTTTTGTTGCTTCCTTGTTTGTTTTTGTTTGAAGGGAGTTGATCTTAGAGAAAGGCAGAAAATTTCGTTTGGATTTTTTAAAATCAGAACTGCTTTGATGCTTTTGGCAACATTTTATTTCCTTGACTATTTGGAGCCATTAGGAAGAGTACCTGGATCCTAATGGTCAACTAAGGGGACTTTTGGCTCTTGTGTCTACCATTATTTGTTTTCTTGAGTTCTCAAGACCTGTGACCAGCTGTTATAAAAAGTTTCCTGTTACTCTCTAATTGCATCAGCTTGCACATTGTTAACAACATGTGGCCTTTAGAACACCTTCTTAATTCTTTCTGAGCAGCCATTGCCTGGATTTTCTCAGCTTCTCTCTGGCTTCCTTGCATAGGCTCATCTGACAAGGAAATACTGTTATTCTGTTTGTCCTCTCCCTACACTGGACCATCTATGTCAGTGTCCTAATTCATCCCTGGTGGCCTCTGAGATATACAGACTATTTCACAAGACTCAATAGTTACTCTTAAGGAATTTTTAGGTAGAACTGGTCCCTGTTAGGAGAAGACTTTTGGTGTCATTTTTGTTCTCTTAGAAGCTGGTCCCTTCCTTGAGGCTCTTTGTTTTTTGAAAACTTGCTGTTTCAACTGAAAAATTAGCAAGACTATTAAAAAACAAGTTAGGGGGTACTGTTTAAGAAATTGAAAAGTAACTGCAAACAACACTGGGTAATTATGACTTTCAGTTGTTCTGTATCAATTAATTTTTTTTGCTATTTTCCCTGTGTACATGGCAGTTCTATTTTTCTCCAATAAATCTTTCATTTAAAAAAAATAAGGTACAGGAGAGATAAACCAGGTTGTGGCTCCAGAAACATGCTCTTTCCCACACTGCTGTACTGCGTTGCCTGCCTGCATAAGGGGATGCTAACACCGATTTCTTCCAGTAAGAAAAGGGAAGGGTGAAAAATGAAAATCCTATGGTGTTTGAGGTGTAAAGCCACCAGACCAGTATTGGATAAAGTATGATGTGCTGCTTTCTGTGTACTAGAGTGGGGGCTGGGGTGGCCTCATGCTCCTATTAAATCACCAGAAAGGTTATTAGGAAAGCACTCTAATCAAGTACACTCTTAGAGACAGATTATTTGAACCCCAGTGCTTGGATGTTGGTTACCTCTGAATCCCCAGTGTCTAGAATAGTAACTGGCATAAATCAAGGGCTCATAAGTGTTTTTGTTGATGATTTTCAAGAATGAAATATTTCATTGACAGGCAGTAAAGATTACTAATTGACAGTGGTGGTTTGGGCATTGAACTGTCTGGGTTTGATATCAGCTCCATCACTCACTATGCTACTTTGGGTACTACTGTGCCTCAGTTTTTTCATTTATGAAATATGGGTATTAGTGACCACCTTAAAAGGTAATTGAGAAAATTAAATGAGTTACTGCATATAAATGATCTATAATAATTTCTAGCAGAGAGCAAGCACTTAATAAAAATTGGTGAAGAAGAGAGTAATGTGATCAGATTTGTTTTTTTTTTTAATTTTCTTTTTTTTTTTTTTCAACGTTTATTTTATTTTTGGGACAGAGAGAGACAGAGCATGAACAGGGGAGGGGCAGAGAGAGAGGGAGACACAGAATCGGAAACAGCCTCCAGGCTCTGAGCCATCAGCCCAGAGCCCGACGCGGGGCTCGAACTCACGGACCGCGAGATCGTGACCTGGCTGAAGTCGGATGTTTAACCGACTGCGCCACCCAGGCGCCCCCAGATTTGTTTTTAAGAAGATAAAAGGCAATACTTGTGGTGGATACAAAATTCTATCAAAATTAAATTAAAAAAAGAAAAAGAAAGAAAATTCTACCAAAAGAACAAACACTGTATCGTTATAAAGGCACAAAGAAAGTCACCATATTTTCTAGTATAGTTAGGACACTTTCTGATATTAAAGCAAAGTATTACAGCATAAATGCTTTAGCTAAACCCAACAGAAATTTAAAGTGGAGAGAGAACTAAAATCTAGATATCCTGACTCACAGTCCAATGCTCCCTCCACTAGGAGATAGCATCCTTAGCCAAGTTACTTCCTTGCAACCCCTCTTTTAACAAATACTCTGGTCTTCACAAATCAAATGGTTGCGCTTATAGTTAAGTGTCTCTCCCCCTTGAAAATATGCTGTAGTTCCCACAACACTACTTAATAAACACAGAACTGGAATGAAAATCTCCATTTAATTTGTACTTATATGATAGCACCACTTTATGCCACATTAACTTGTCATTACCATTAAGTAATATATGTTAAGTTTATAAGCCAAGTATCACTGTTAAACTGCTCCTGGTTGTTTTATTTGAAGAAGGCTATAAGAAGAGAATAAAATTCAGTGTTAACACTCTTATCCCATGTTGAGTGTTTATAACATGGGTGACATCTCCGTGAACTAACACCAAGCACAGCACCACACATTCTGGCTGACCACTTATGCTGAGTAGTTTATTCTAAGAAGAGGTAAAATATCACTGTGTGACTTCAGGAAATTAATTTTAGGTTTGGTTCACTCATTCTTCTGCTCAACAAAAATTTATTTTAAAACTAAGTAAGTATTTAATAAGGGTATAATATGGTGGTTTAAAGCTCATACTCTAGAATGCCTGGGTTTGAATTCTGCTTCTAACTGCTTACCAGGTATTTGCAATTTGGGTCTTACTCAACTTCTGTATTTTCTTATCCATAAAATGGGTATAAATTATAATATCTTCCTCTTAAGTTTGTACAAATTAGATAAAACAGCATATGTAAAGCACTTAATACAGTACCTAACACATAAAAGGCATTCAATCCAGGGGCGCCTGGGTGGCGCAGTCGGTTAAGCGTCCGACTTCAGCCAGGTCACGATCTCACGGTCCGTGAGTTCGAGCCCCGCGTCAGGCTCTGGGCTGATGGCTCAGAGCCTGGAGCCTGTTTCTGATTCTGTGTCTCCTTCTCTCTCTGCCCCTCCCCCATTCATGCTCTGTCTCTCTCTGTCCCAAAAAATAAATAAACGTTGGAAAAAAAATTTTTTTTTTTAAAAAGGCATTCAATCCATGTTAGGGATTATTATGACTCTATTAAAGAGCCACTTTCTAAGGTGTTGGAGTTGCAGTGGTATACAAACCAAGAATGCCCTCAAGGAGGTCACTAATCAGTTGAGAAATGGAACTCACATGCCTAAGTGAGACTGGAAACTCTACAGTGGTCTTAAAAGAATGTGAGTCTAATTATGACTTTTTAAATTCTATCACCTATTCAATTTTTAGCTCCCCAAGGGATTTTCCTCACCATCTGGGCCTTCAACTCAAATGGGTTTGAAAAGCACTCATAATTTTTCCACATAACACCTCCTCCTCAGCTAGAAAGGCTATGTAGGTGGAAAGCAGCAAAGAACACTGGATGTTATGCAGAAAGCAATCACTCTTCAGAGGACAAAAGGGCCCTACAGAATTGAGAGTCACAGAAACTTGCCTGGATTAGAAAAAAGTGATCAACTCATTGAAGATTCAGAGACAAGGGGGGAGGGGGGAGTCACCTCAAAGTATTCTTCTAAACAGAAATATACGTTTGAGAACAGTTATCTAATCAGTTACAATGCACGACAAATGACAGGTCTTTTCTGCCACCGTCACCACAAGAGACAGAGAATGAGAGAGAAAAGGATGGAAACAGACTCCTCATTATGTACGCATCCTCAAATTCCCTTTTAAGTAGCAGGGAGTGGGTAAGAAAAGGTAAAATCTTGAAAACGGAAACACATTCTAATAACAATGTGGATAAACCTCTGAAACTTGTTCCGGGGCTTGCCTTTCCCAAGAAGGTGCCTCATTCACCTCACATCTTACATTTACCTCATCTCATTTCTACCTCATGCAGCACAGGTTCACATAACCAGAGACTTTGCACAGACTCTGACTGAACCCAAAGGTATGTCTCTAATGGTGAAGTATCAGTGGGAAAGATATTCTGGGAAAAGCACAGTACTTACTGAGCTACCCCTCACAAACATCAGCAGGGGGGAACCCACCTTGTCAAGCTCAGAGAGCTGGCTCAGAATTCAGTTAGGAAGATCAGTATGCCATAAAAATCAGGCTGAGAAAAATGAAAGATAAAATGTTGCTATTTGCCTAATTCAGTTTAGTGTATTTTGACAATGCCCTTGGTATGAGGCAACAAAGGATTTCTCTTTGCCACCTCAGCTATCTTGTTAGAGGTAACCCTAACATGTAGGAAAGATGGCTGACCCAACTAGAAAGAGAATGCACATCTCTCTACCTGGCCTACCTGTGAAGAGGCATTTCAGCCTAAGGGACGAATGGTTCTGACTTTAGATACACAAGAAAAGCAAAATCTTGCCCAAGTAAGAGAAGTTGACTGTTTTCTCCCAACACATTTAAGCTAATTTTGCAAATCCCAAATATCTCACACAAACCTTCTAATGGGTTTTATCTGGTTTGAGTTACTGCACTTTTTGTAAAAACTACTGCAATTTATAAACAGACCTCTTTTAAAACAAATAATTTTAGTTAACTTGGAATTGCTCTTAGCTTTCCTCTTTGAAATTCTGTGTCCATGTTCTTAAAAAATAGCCCATATGCAGCTGAAGTTTCTGCATCTGCATGATGTTCTATGTATGTATGGTGTGGGTGCCAGTAAAAGAAATGGCCAACTCAGTCTTCTCCACAACTATAGTATTTCTCCTGGAGAACAGAGCCTTCACCATGTTTTAGCACAATGCTCTACATGTATAGCAGGCACTCAATAAATACTGACTCAACACAGGGGATGGATCTAATCCAGATTTTTTTGAAGTGGGAAATGTTGAGGGAGATGTTTCCTGTGTGTCCCATACAGCGTACACACTGCAAATGATTAGAAAAAAACCCAACACAGTCATCACAACTAAGCAAGCACTAAATTTTCTAACTCAAGGGCTAGAGCCATTAATAATGGCATGAACTACCTTCTCCCCACCCCCACCACCGCCAAGGCACCCTTAATTCTAGAAGAGAATGAATGGGTTTCTATACAGGGGTAGGACAGGGGGTGAAGGAGGAGTGTCTAGAGACGTGACTTAACCAACTGTGAGTATTATATTTCTAAATTTTATGTTTTACCTTAAAATCAAGTGAATTTTATATTTTTCATCACAATGCATCTATGTGTTTCCAAATGATGTTATATTTTCTCCAAAATCTTGGAGTAACACTGATGCTCTAAAGGAAGCTATGGCATGTCTAGCTCCAGTCTCCCAGATATAATTCCCAGGTAGAGCTTACCAAGTGTGGGAAATACAACACCGGAAGACATCCAGTCAGAAAGTTTATTTGGTTAGTTCATCACCTGTTAAGGGAACAGTATGTGGGAAGTTCAAGTGGGACAGGTGAGCCCTGTGGTACAGTCCAGAAGAGCAGTATTCAAAAAGGCCACCATGGGCCTGGGGAAAAGGGACAATGACAGAAGGAAAGGGTAGGGAGGACAGCAGGCTTCCAGTCTTACATGTCCTGCCTAATTGGCTGTAAAAGAGTTTGCAGGATAGGATTAAACTGACCACTTTCTCAGTCTGGTTTACAAGTCTTCTGCCTCAGGCCCTTTTAAAAACTTCCTACTTTGCCTTTGAAAAGCCCTACTTAGTGCATCTGAGGGCAGTAGCAAGGAGCTGAGCCTTTGTACGGGAGCCTGGGCCTCACTCATTAATGCTTTTATTGAGTGTCCACCAGGTGAGGATCATTACCAGGTATCACTGCTCTGTTTTTGAGTGCATCAAGATCCTCTTTGCTTTGTCATCTCACATAAAATACAGGGCTCATATTTTATTTTTAAAATTTTTATAGCTTTTCTTAGTTGAAGTACACTTTACAGTATTAGTTGCTGGTGTACAATATAATGGTTCAAGAATTCTACACATTATTCAGTGCTCATCTCCTTTATCTATTCTATTTCACTTACCTCTCTGCCCACTTCCCTTTGGCAACCCCAGTTCGTTTTCTGTATTTAAATGATTTTATACTCTTTGATTGTTCATTTGTTTCTTAAATTCCACATGAGTGAAACCATATAATATTTGTCTTTCTCTGAATTATTTCATTTAGCATATAATCCCTGTGTCCATCCATGCTGTTGCAAATGGCAAGACCTCATTCCCTTTTTGTGACTAAGTAATATTCCATTATAGATATATACTACATCATCTTTATCCTT
This sequence comes from Herpailurus yagouaroundi, assembly GCF_014898765.1. Lineage (NCBI taxonomy): Eukaryota > Metazoa > Chordata > Mammalia > Carnivora > Felidae > Herpailurus > Herpailurus yagouaroundi. The sequence goes on along the minus strand of NW_024412402.1, from coordinate 25,137,615 downwards.
TCATCTATCCATGGACACTTGGGCTACTTCCATATCTTGGCTATTACAAATAATCCTGCAATAAACATAGTACATATGCTTTTTAAAATTAGTGTTTTCATCTTCTCTGGGTAAATACCCAGTAGTGGAATTACTGGATCATATGGTAAGTCTGTTTTAGTTTTTTGCAGAAACTCCATATTGTTTGACACAGTAGCTGCATCAATATACATTCCCACCACTAGGGTTCCTGTTTTTCCACATCTTCACCAACATGTAATTTCTGGTCTTTGACTTTAGCCATTCTGACTGGCATGAGGTGATGTACCACTGTGGTTGTGATTTGCATTTCCCTGATGATGAGTGATGTTGAACATCTTCTGTGTCTGTTAGCCATCTGTATGTCTTCTTTTGAAAAGTAACTATTCAGGGGTTCCCCGGGTGGCTCAGTTGGTTAGGCATCCAACTTCGGCTTTATCATGATCTTGCAGTCTGTGAGTTCAAGCCCCATGTCAGGCTCTGTGCTGACAGCTCAGAGCCTGGAGCCTGCTTCAGACTCTGTGTCTCCCTCTCTCTCTGCCCCTCCCCTACTCATGCTCTATCTCTCTCTCAAAAAATAAACACTGAAACAATTGTTTTAAAGTGTCTATTCAGATCCTATGCCCATCTGTAATGATGTTCAGTTGTAGAAATTCTTTGTATTTTTTGGATATTAACCCACTATTGGATATATCACTTGTAAATATCCTCTTTATTCAGTCAGTTGTCTTGTTTTGTTGATGGTTTCCTTCGTTGTGCAAAAGTTTTTATTTTGGTGTAGTCCCAATACTTTAATTTTGCTTTTGTTTCTCTTGCCTGAACCACACTTGCAGACCAGGAATAAATCCCGCTGGATCCTGGTGGATGATTCTAATTAATGATTAATGTACTAGTGTACATTACTGTACATAATGATTAATGTACTATTGGATTTTGTTAGTATTTTATTGAGAATTTTTGTATCCATGTTCATCAGTGATACTGACCTATAGTTTTCTATTTTAGTGGAGTCTTCTGGTTTTGATATCAGGGTAACGCTGGCCTCATTCAATGAATTTAGAAGTTTTCCTTGGTTTTCTATTTTTTTTGGAATAGTTTGACAATAGGTGTTAACTCTTCTTTCATTGTTTGGTGGAATTCACCTTTGAAGCCATCTGACCCCCTGGAGTTTTGTTTGTTGGGAAATTTTTGCTGGTTAGTGATCTATTCAAGTTTACCATTTTTTTCTGTTTCAGTCTTGGTAGTTTATATGTTTCTAGGAATTTATCCATTTCTTCCAGGTTGTCCAATTTGTTGGCATAGTTTTTCATAATATTCTCTTATAATTGTTTCTACTTCAGTGGTGTTGGTTGTTATTTGTCCTTTCTCATTTGTGACTTTATGTGGGTCCTTTCTCTTTTCTTTTTGACAAGTCTGGCTAGGAATTTATCAATTTTATTAATTTTTTCTAAGAACCAGTTCTTGGTTTCACCGATTTTTTTTAGTTTCTATATCATTTATTTCTTCTCTAATCTTTATTATTTCCCTTCTCCTGCTGGCTTTAGGCTTTGTTTGTTGTTCTTTTTTAGATCCATTAGGTGTAAGGTTAGGTTGTTGAGATTTCTCTTGCTTCTTAAGGTAGGTGGTCCCTCTTAGGACCACTTTTGCTGCATCCCAAAGGTTTTGGACCATTGTATTTTCATTTTCACTTGTTTCCACATATTTTTTAATTTCTTGTTTGATTTCCTGGTTGACCCATTCATTCTTTAGTAGCATATTGTTTAACCTCCATGTATTTGTGATCTTTCCAAAAAAAAAATTTTTTTTTATGGTTGACTTCAAGTTTCATAGCATTGTGGTCAGAAACTATGCATGATATGATCTCAATCTCTTTGTACTTGTTGAAGGCTGATTTGTGATCTAGTATGTGATCTATTCTGGACAACGTCCCATGTGCACTTGAAAAGAATGTGCATTCTGCTGCTTTAGGATGGAATATTCTGAATATATCTGTTAAGTCCATCTGGTCCAGTGTGTCATTCAAAGCCACTGTTTCCTTGTTGATTTTCTGCTTAGGTGATCCGTCCACTGATGTAAGGTGGGGTGTTAAAGTCCCCTACTATTATTGTATTACTATCAATAAGTTCCTTTATGTTTATTTTTAATTGTCTTATATATTTGGGGGCTTGCATGTTGGGTACATAAATATTTACAATTGCTGGATCTTCTTGGTGTATTTGTCCCCTTTGTTATGATATAGTGCCCTTCTTCATCTCTTGGTACAGTCTTTGGTTTAAAGTACAGTTTGTCCAATATAAGTATTGCTACTCTGGCTTTCTTTTGACATCCATTTGTGATAAATGTTTCTCCATTCCCTCACTTCCAATCTGAAGGTGTCTTTAGGTCTAAAATGGGTCTCTTGTAGACAGCATATAGATGGATATTGTTTTTTTAATCCACTGACACCCTGTATCTTTTGATTGGAGCACTTAGTCCACTTGCACTCACAGTAATTATTGATAGATACGTATTCAGTACCATTTTATTATTTGTTTCGTTGTTCCTGGAGATTTGCTCAGTTCCTTTCTTGTCTTTGTGACTTTTTTTTTTGTCTTTCTTCAACGTTTATGTATTTTTGAGGGGGAGGAGGGAGAGAAAGCATGCACACATGACCAGGGGAGGGGCAGAGAGGGAAAGGGGGACAGAGGATCCAAAGAGGGCTCTGCACTGACAGCAGAGAGTCTAATGCAGGGCTCAAACTCATAAACTGTGAGATCATGACCTGAGCCAAAGTCAGAAACTTAACTGAATGAGTAACCCAGGTGTTCCTGGTCTTAACTTTCCACTGAAAGAATCTCCTTTAATATTTCTTCCAGGGCTGGTTTAGTGGTCATGAACTCCTTTAGCTTTTGTCAGGGAAACTCTTTATCTCTCCTTCTATTCTGAATGATAGCCTTGCTGGATAGAGTATTCTTTCTGGGCTACAGATTTTTCACATTCAGTACTTGGAATATAGCATGCCACTCCCTTCTGGACTGCCAAGTTTCTGCTGAGAAATCTGCAGCTAGCCTTATGGGTCTTCCCTTGTAAGTTAAGGACTTCTTTTGTCTTGTCTCTTAAGATTTTGTTTCTTTATCACTATATTTTGCTAATTCACTCACAATATGTCTTAGTGTTGGCCTATTTTTCTTGATTTTGACAGGAGTTCTCTGTGCCTCCTAGATCTTGATGTCTGTTTCCTTCCCCAAATTAGGTAAGTTTTTAGCTACTATTTCCTCAAATAAATTTTCTGCCCCCTTTTCCCTCACTTCTTCTTCTGGGATTCCTATAATATGAATGTTAGTACATTTGATGTAGCCACTGAGTTCCCTAAGTCTATTCTCAGTTCCATAATTCTTTTTTCTCTTTTGTTCAGTTTCATTATTTTCTACTATTTTGTCTTCTGTGTCATTTATTCCTTCCTCTACTTCTTCTGGCTTTGTGTTCATTGCAGCAAGCCTGGTTCTAATCTCAGTTATGGCATTTTTCATTTTTGTTTCCTTTTTTCTCTCTTTTATCTCAGCAATAAAGATCTCCCTGAAGTTTCCCATTCTTTTCTCAAGATCAGTGTGTATCCCAGGGCACCTAGGTGGTTCGGTTGGTTAAGCGTCTGACTTCGATGATCTCGCAGTTCATGAGTTTGAGCCCCACATCGGGCTCTGTGTTGACAGCTCAGAGCTTGGAGCTTGCTTCAGATTCTGTGTCTCGCGCTCTCTCTCTCTGCCCCTCCTCCACTCATGCTCTCGCTCTCTCTCTCTCAAAAAATGAATAAACATTAAAATTTGTTTAAAAAGACCAGTAAGTATCCTTATGATTACTGCTTTAAATTCACCATTGGCCATGTTACTTACATTTGTTTTGCTTAGATCTCTGGCCATGACTTTATCTTGTTCTTTCATTTGGGATTAACTCCTCCATCTTGACATTTTGTCTAAGTTTCTGTCTTCTTCTGTGTGTTAGAAAAGCCTGTTATGTGGGTGCCCAGTTGGCTCCATTGGTTAAGCATCCAACTCTTGACTTTGGTTCAGGTCATGATCTCATGGTTGGAGTTTGAACCCCACATCGGGCTCTGCTGACAGTACAGAGCCTGATAGGAATTGTCTCTCTCCCTCTCTGCCCTTCCCACAATCGTGCTGTCTCTGTCTGTCTGTCTCTCTCTCTCAATAAATAAACTGATAAAAAAAAAAAACAAAAAGAAAAGAAAAGCCTGGTATGTTTTCTGCTCCTGGTAATGGCTTCATGAAGAAGTCATATAGTGTCCATGGCCTGACTCTACAGGGAGGGCCTCTGGTGTGTGCTGCATGTACTCTGCTGTTGTGTTTTGGCTACTCTATCTTTCAGACCAGTCATCTGAAAATCTCTCCTTGCCTGCAGTGGGCAGTGTTTGGTCCTTGGCCACAATGTGGAGAGTTTTAACTAGGTATGTTGTGATCTGTTTGTTAAATGAGACCTGATGCTACTTCCACTAGAACTGAAACTGCACAAAAACCTCTTTGACCTCAGCCATAGCAACTTCTTACTCAACACATCTCTGGAGGCAAGAGAAACAAAAGCAAAAATGACCTCACCAAAATAAAAAGCTTCTGCACAGCGAAGGAAACAATCAGCAAAACTAAAAGGCAACTGACAGAATGGGAGAAGATATTTGCAAATGACATATCAGATAAAGGGTTAGTATCCAAAATCTATAGAGAACTTATCAAACTCAACACCCAAAAAACAAATAATCCAGTGAAGAAATGGGCAAAAGACATGAATAGACACTTCTCCAAATAAGACACATGAAAAAACTGCTCAACATCACTCATCATCAAGGAAATACAAATCAAAACCACAGCGAGATACCACCTCACACCAGTCAGAATGTCTAACATTAACAATCCAGGCAATGACAGATGTTGGTGAGGATGTGGAGAAGAAAGGTTCTTTTGCACTGCTGGTGGGAATGCAAACTGGTGCAGCCACTCTGGAAAACAGTATGGAGGTTCCTCAAAAATTAAAAATAGAACTACCCTATGACCCAGCAATTGCACTACTAGGTATTTAACCAAGGGATGCAGGTGTGCTGTCTCGAAGGGGCACATGCACCCCAATGTTTATAGCAGCGCTATCGACAATGGCCAAAGTATGGAAAGAGCCCAAACGTCCATCGATGGATGAATGGATAAAGTAGATGTGATATTTCTCACCACTGTTATTCAACATAGTATTGGAAGTCTTAGCCTCTGCAATCAAACAACACAAAGAAATAAAAGGTATTCAAACCGGCCAGGAGGAGGTCAAACTTTCACTCTTCACAGACGACATGACGCTTTATATGTTAAACCCAAAAGATTCCACCAAAAACTGCTACAACTGATTCATGAATCAGCAAAGTTGCAGGATATAAAATCAATGCACAGAAATTGGTTGCATTCCTATACATCAACAATGAAGCGACAGAAAGAAATCAAGGAATCGATCCCATTTACAATTGCACCAAAAACCATAAAATACCTAAGAATAAATCTACCAAAGAGGTGAAAAATCTATACACTGAAAACTTATGAAAGAAATTGAAGAAGACACAAAGAACTGGAAAAAGATTCCATGCTCCTGGATAGGAAGAACAAATACTATTAAAATGTCGATACTACCCAAAGCAATCTATACATTCAACGCAATCTCTATCAAAGTAACAAGAGCATTCTTCACAGAGCTAGAACAAATAATTGGAAAATTTGTATGGAACCAGAAAAGACCCCGAATAGCCAAAGCAATCTTGAAAAAGAAAACCAAAGCAGGAGGCATCACAATCCCAGACTTCAAGCTATACTACAAAGCTGTAATCATCAAGACAGTATGGTACTGGCACAAAAACAGACACTGAGATCAATGGAACAGAACAGAGAACCCAGAAATAGATACATAAACATATGGCCAACTAATCTTTGACAAAGCAGGAAAGAATATCCAATGGAATCAAGACAATGTCTTCAGCAAGTGGTGCTGGGAAAACTGGACAGCGACATGCACAAGAATGAACCTGGACCACTTTCTTACACCATACACAAAAAGAAACTCAAAATGGATGAAAGCCCTCAATGTAAGACAGGAAGCCATCAAAATCCTCAAGGAGAAAGCAGGCAAAAACCTCTTTGATCTTGCCCGTGGCAATTTCTTACTCAACACGTCTCCAGAGGCAAGGGAAACAAAAGCAAAAATGAACTACTGGGACCTCATCAAAATAAAAAGCTTCTGCACAGCGAAGGAAATAATCAGCAAAACTAAAAGGCAATCGACAGAACGGGAGAAGATATTTGCAAACGACATATCAGATAAAGGGTTAGTATCCAAAATTGTTGAGTTATCAAAAGCAACACCCAAAAAACAAATAATCCAGTGAAGACATGGGCAAAAGACATGAATAGACACTTCTCCAAAGAAGACATCCAGATGGCCAACCGACACAGGAAAAAATGCTCAAACATCACTCATCATCAGGGAAATACAAATCAAAACCACAATGAGATACCACCTTACACCTGTCAGAATGGCTGACATTAACAACTCTGGCAACAACAGATGTTGGCAAGGATGTGGAGAAAGAGGATCTCTTTTGCATTGTTGGTGGGAATGCAAGCTGGTGCAGCCACTCTGGAAAACAGGATGGAGGTTTCTCAAAAAAATAAAAATAGAACTACCCTACGACCCATCAATTGCACTACTAGGAATTTATCCAAGGGATACAGGTATGCTGTTTCGAAGGGACACATGCACCCCCATGTTTATAGCAGCACTATCAACAATAGCCAAAGTATGGAAAGAGCCCAAATGTCCATCGATGGATGAATGGATAAAGAAAATGTATATATATACAATGGAGTATTACTCAGCATTCAAAAAGAATGAAATCTTGCCATTTGCAACTACGTGGATGGAACTGGAGGGTATTATGCTAAGTGAAATTAGTCAGTCAGAGAAAGACAAAACTCCTATGACTTCACTCATACGAGGACTTTAAGAGACAAAACAGATGAACATAAGGGAAGTTAAACAAAAATAATATAAAAACAGGGAGGGGGACAAAACAAAAGAGACTCATAAATATGGAGAACAAACTGAGGGTTGCTGGAGGGGTTGTGGGAGGGGGATGGGCTAAATGGGTAAGGGGCATTAAGGAATCTACTCCTGAAATCATTGCTTCACTATATACTAACTAATTTGGATGTAAATTTTTAAAAATAAAAAAAATAAAGTTAAATTAAAAAAAAAGATATATATATATATACATATATATATATAGATATATATATATATACACACACACACATACATATATATATATATAATGGAGCATTACTCAGCAATCAAAAAGAATGAAATATTGCCATTTGTAACTACAAGGATGGAACTGGAGGCTATTATGCTAAGCTAAATTAGAGAAAGACATAACATTTGACTTCACTCATATGAGAAATTTAAGATACAAAACAGATGACCATAAGGGAAGGGAAGCAAAAAAAAAAAATAAAAACAGGGAGAGGGACAAAACATAAGAGACTCTTAAATACAGAGAACAAACAGAGGGTTGCTGGAGGGGTTGTGGGAGGGGGGATGGGCTAAATGGGTAAGGGGCATTAAGGAATCTACTCCTGAAATCACGGTTGCATTATATGCTAACTAACTTGGATTAAATTTAATAATTAATTAATTAAAAATAAAAACAAAAAAAGAACTGAAGCCCTGCAGAACTATCTGGTTGGTGTGGGCTGGGGTGTCTGCTGGTCCTCTGGGGACAGGGCCCACCACACTGGGACTGGGGCCAACTTGACGGAGAGGGGCAGTCCTGAAAGAGTGCAAGGGTGTGGGACTTGGTGTAAGCACGTTAGGCAGCCAGTTTCAGCACTGTGCTGCTTACTGTAGGTGACTCTGTGTTTATGCTGAGGGGTTGGGGAGGGAAATGGCACTAGCTCGCTCTCCCTAGAGAGGGGAGGCATCTGAACACTGCCTCTCAGGGAAGTACTCCGAGAAAAGTGAATAACCTCCCCCTATGTATGATCCAGGCGTTTTTCAGATCACTATTTCCACACTGTCCACCTCTGGTTTGTTTGCCTGTCTTCTCTCCAGGAACAGTGCAGTGTCCTCCAGGCTCTATCCCAGCAAAACCCACTGACTTTTCAAACTCCAGTCTTTATGCCCCTCTGGTTGCCAGAACTCATGAAAATCAGCCCCTCTCATTTCCCAGCCAATGGCTTTGGGGAAATGTTCTCCTTGTGCATTCCCCTGTGTGCTCCTCTCTCTCTCCCCTGTGTGCTCCTCTCTCCCTCTCCTTCTCCATAAACATGGCTCCATCCTTTCTGCAGCACCCACAGTATGTTTCTCCCCTAAACCACATCTCCACACTTTTTAATCTTCTTCAATGTGGCTTCTTGTATCCCTTTAGTTGTGGAGTTTGTTCTGTCAGTCTTCAGGTTGATTTCTGGGGTATTTAGAATGATTTGATAGTTATCTAGTTGCGTTAGAGAGAAGACACGAGTTTAGGGTCCTCCCACTCTGTCACCATCTTAGCTCCCCCTGAATACTTTTTATTTCTTTTTCTTGTCTAATTGCTGTGACTAAGACTTCAACTACAATGCTGAATAGAAGTGGTGAGAGTGGACATCCTTGTCTTATTCCTGATATTAAAGGAAAGGCTCTCAGTTTTTCAGTTTACAGTGATGTTAACTGTGGGTTATTCATATATGGTTTTTATTATGTTGCGGTATGTTTCCACTAAACCTACTCTGTTGAGAGGTCAATATCAATATTACAGTGCCAAGAAAGTATATACCTAGAATAAGAAAATTAAGAACAGATATTTTAATTTTAAAAACTAAAGATCACCCCTTCACACTACCTACCATAAATTGGGGAGGGGGGGAAATTACCATCTTATAAATATAAAAATAATTCAAGAAAACATTGCCCTGAGGTAAACATTATTAGGTCAGATATACAGCAAATGTTATTCAAAGTAAAATACAGTTTTAAATTGTTTCTAATACTTTGCAAATTTGGATTTTCCATTTCTGATAATACCTTCCTTCTCCACAAGTAGAAAAAAAATCTAGCTGACTGTGCAACCAGAAGTCAAGCCTGCTTCTGAAAACCAGCACAGATTAAGTACTTATAAGATGTAAGAAGAGATGTCTCTGTAAAACACATTAAGTTGTCATTAAATGTTCCAAAGAGGTTTATCAAAAGATCCAGAGATACTTGTGCAGTATTTCACTAAGTCTAAAATGAAGGTGTTGTCAATGTACCTCTTCCTGCATACATGATGTAGAAGGCAGTGATCAGCTAAGCCTCAAACCTATGTGCAAAAATGTTCTGCAAGGTAGAACATCAACCATAGATGCTAAAACTGTTTCCACAATTTGCCAAATTCTGTAATACTTACTTATGGAAATTCCCACTTAGAAACTGTTTCTAAGTAACATTCAAACTCTTGGGGGAAAAGGAGATGGTAGGGAGGAATTAAGACACAGTCACTATCTCTATTCCTCCCTTAATTGTTCCCCCTCATGCCAAGAAGCTCTGCCTAAAGTAAGCATAGAGGTGTGAAGGGGACCATGCAGAAAGCTTTTCTATATTATACATCACAACAGAACCCCTCAAGGGCAATGCTATATTCTAGCCTTCTCCCACAATACCCAAGATACACACATGTACTTTTGGGGTAATCCCCAGAGTTCTGGAAAGTGTCAAGCACAATGTGAACATTCAACAAACAATATACTGATAAAACTAACTAAATACACTAAATTTGGTGAATTATGTGAAACCAAAAACTGAAGAGTCTTTTATTGACTGATACAAGATAAGAAAAAAGTACTTCTGGCCAGCATCTACCAAAGGAAAGAAGAATCCAAATGTGTTTACCACTGATAAACTGAGCACCTCAACACACCAAAGAAGTCAGTTCAAAGCACAAGGTAGGTGGAAATGTCCAAACAGACTCAGCCTTTCCTGGAAGTAAGAAAGACCAGAGGCAGGTAAATGTAGAACCATCTTTTGGATAACAGAACTGAGACTCCAAAGACACTGCCTTTCCTCAGGGGGAAGAACAGGTGATTAGAGTCTCCAGTAAACCTCAACCCAAATAACTGCTACCTGTATTTGAGAAGAATCTTAAAATAGAGGAATTTCCCAAATACTGCTATATACTTACCATGCAGTATGAAGTAAAACAAGTGTAAAAGCACTTAAAGTTTATCTCCACATACGAAGCCACTGTACCAATCTACAGACCCAGAACTTCTGGATGGAACTGAACAGACCAAAATCAGAGTATACAGGTCCTTCCTATTTATATTCAACTCAGACCTTACTCCAGCAATAGCAGCTCATTATATAAAGGGCTTCTAAAGGCCAGACAACATTAATGGTTGTATTTGAGTCCAGCAAAGAGAAGATGATTCATTTGCTATGTGTTAAATTTTAGACTTCTGCTGAACAAATGTGACAGATGAAAAATTCAATAGAAAAAGAGAAAAGCCAACCTGTTTTTCCTACTTGTTAAAATTAGGTTTTATAACAAAATAGTCCAAATATAAGTGGGAAAATACATCTGTTTAAAATATATTCTTAATATCTCTTTGCATATAAAAATACAGAAAACCACTATTTTCTCTACTGGTACAAGAAGACTATGTTTAAAGGTTTTGTGGTCATATAAAATCAGGCAAAGGGAATTAAATAATTAAATAGGAAAAAAAAGTCTAGGTTAAAACACCATAGAAATACTGAGTTCATGGCCATACACTAAATAGGGGCTATTCTTTCTCTCTCAGGAAGAAATATCTCCCATATCAGTATCACAACCAAGCATATATTTTAGCAAAGGTATTATGAATGAAGAGGATGGCTGCCTATAATGTTTTTCACTATGCAAAAGCTTTTTATTTTGATATAGTACCAACAGTTTATTTTTGCTTTGATTTCCCTTGCCTCAGGAGACAGCTAGAAAAATGTTGGCTACAGTCAATGTCAGAGAAATAACTGCCTGTGCTTCCTTTAGTTTTATGGCTTCACGTACCACTATCACATTTAGGTCTTTAATCCATTTTGAATTTATATTTGTGTATGGTGTAAGAAAGAGGTCCACTTTAATTCTTCTGCATGTAGCTGTCCAGTTTTTCCCAACACCATTTGTTGAAAACACTGTCTTTTTCCTGTTGCATATTCTTTCTTCCTTTGTCGAAGATTAACTGACCATATACTTGTAGGTTTATTTCTGGGTTTTCTATTCTGTTCTATTGATCTGTGTGTCTTATTGTTGTGCCAGTACCATACTGTCTTGATCTCTTCAGCTTTGTATTATAATTTGATGTCTGGAATTGTGATACCTTGAGATTTTCAAGACTGCTTTGGCTACTTGGGGTCTTTTGTGGCTCCATACAAATTTTAGGACTGTCTGTTCTAGTTCTATGAAAAATGCTGTTGGTATTTTGATAGGGATTGTACTCAACCTGCAGATTGTTTCAGGTAGTACAGACATTTTAACAATACTTACTCTTCTAATCCAGGAGCATGGAATGTCTTTCCATTTCTTTGTGTCTTCTTCAATTTCTTTCATCAGTGTTTTATAGTTTTCAGAATATAAGTCTTCCACCTCCTTGGTTAGGTTTATTCCTAGCTATCTTATGGTTTTGGTGCAATTATAAATGGGATTATTTTCTTAATTTTTCTTTCTGATACTTCATTCTTAGTGTATAGAAATGCAACAGATTTATGCACATTGTTTTTGTATCCTGTGACTTTACTGAATTCATTTATCAGTTCTACTAAGTTTTTGGTGGAATCTCTCAGGTTTTCTACATATGGTATCATGTCATCTGCAAATAGTGAGTTTTACTTCTTCCTTACCACTTTGGATGCCTTTTATTTCTTTTTGTTGTCTGATGGCTGTGACTAAGACTTCCAGTACTATGTTGAATAAAAGTAGTAAGAGTGGACATCCTTGTCTTGTTTTTGTTTCTTTAGGGCTTTTTATATACAGTGTCATGTCATCTGCAAATAGGGAAAGTTTTACTTCTTCCTTACCAATTTGAATGCCTCTTATTTCTTTTTCTTGTCTGATTGCTGCTGCTAGGACTTTCAGCACTATGTTGAATAGAAATGATGAGAGTGGACATCCTTGTTCATTCTTGATCTAAGAGGGAAAGTTTTCAGCTTTTCGCCACTGAGTATGATAATCCTTTTAATGTATTGTTGAATTTGATTTGCTAATATGTTGTTGAAAACTTTTGTGTTTATGTTCATCAGGGAATCTGACCTGTAATTTTCTTTTATTGTAGTGTCTTTGGTTTTGGTGTCAGAGTGATGCTAGCCTCGTAAAATGAATTTGGAAAGCTTTCTTCTGTCTTCTATTTTTTGGAATTTTTAAAGGATAGGTATTAACTCTTATTTAAATGTTGAGAAGAATTCAACTGTGAAGCACTCTAGTCCTGGACTTTTGTTTGTTGGGAGTTTTTAAATTACCAATTGAATTTCACTACTATTATTGATGTTTCCAGATTTTCTGTTTCCTCCTGATTCAATATTGGAAGACTGTATGTTTCTAGGAATTTATCCATTTCCTCAAGGTTGTCCAATTTGTTGGCATATAACTTTTCATAGTGGTCTCCTATTATCCTGGATATTTCTGTGGTGTTGGTTTTAATTAATTCTCCTCTTTCATTTCTAATTTTATTTGAGTCCTTTTTTTCTTGATAAGTCTGACTAAAGGTTTACTAATTTTGTTTATCTGTCCAAAGAGCCAACTCTTAGTTTCGTTGATATTTTCAAATGTTTTGTAGTACCCATTTTCATTTATTTTTACTCGGATCTTTACTGTTATTTCCTTCCTTCTAACTTTGGGCTTTTTCTTTTTTCTAGTTCCTTTAGATGTTAAGGTTAGATTGAGATCTTTCTTGTTTCTTGAGGTAGGCTTGTATCACTAAAAACTTCACTCTTAAAACTTCTTTTGTTCTTTTGTTCTAAAACCCCAAAGATTTTATGGTGTGCCTGGGTGGCTCAGTCAGTTAAGTGTCCAACTTTGGCTCAGGTCATGATCTCACGGTTCTTGAGTTCGAGCCCCATGTTTGTGGGTTTTTTTCCCATTTTTTTGCAACTGATTGCCAGTTTCATAGCATTGTGGTTGGAAAAGATGCTCAATATGATTTCAATGTTATTAAATTTACCAAGACTCATTTTGTGGCCTAAAATGTGATCTATCCTGAAGAATGTTCCATGTGTATTTGAAAAGAATGTATTCTGCTATTTCTCGATAGAATGTTCTGTATATATCTGCTAAGTCCATCTGGTCTAATGTGTCATTCAAGGCCACGGTTTCCTTATTTTCTGTCTGGATGATCTATCCATTGATGTAAGTGGGGTTTTAAAATCCACTCCTATTACTATTGTATTACCATCAATTTCTTCCTTTATGTCTGTTAATATTTGCTTTATCTATTTAGTTACTCCTATGCTGGATGCACAGGTACTCAAAATTGTTATATCCTCTTTTTGGATTGATACCTTTATCATTATGCAATGATACTTTTTGTCTCTTGTTACAATCTTTGTTTTAAAGTCTATTTTATCTGATAAGGTATTGCTACCCCAGGTTTTTACACTTCCATTTACATGAAATATATTTTCTAACCCTTCACTTTCAGTCCATAAGTGTATTTAGGTCTGAAGTGAGTCTCTTGCAGGCAGCATAGAGATGGTTTCTTTTTTTAAATCCAGTCACCCTGTCTTTTGATTGGCGCATTTAGAACATTTACATTTAAAGCAATTATTGATAATACATATTTATTGTCATTTTGTTAACTATGTCTGGTTGTTTTGTAGTTCTTTTTTCTTTTCTTCTTTTCCTCTCTTGTTTTTTGTTTTGTGGTTGTTTCTCTTCCCTTGTGATTGATGACTTATTTCAGCGTTATACTTGGATTCCTTTCTCTTCATTTTTTTTTTGTTATATGTTTTGTTATACATTATATCTATTACATGTTTTTGATTTGTGGTTACCATGAGGTTCACATACAACATCCTAAGTATACAGTGGTCTGTATTAAGTTGATGGTCACTTAAATTCAAAAACATAAAAACACTATATTTTTACTCCTTCTCTTCCATGTTTTATGTATATGAAGTCATAAGTTTCATCATTTCAAGAATCCTTTAATATTTTAGATAAAATTAATTGTATTACTCTTGTCTTTTAACCTTCATACTAGCTTTATAAAGGACTGAATCTTTTATATGTTTGCTTTTACCAGTGAAATTTTTCCTTTCATAATGTTCTCACTTTCTATTTACTGCCTTTTCTTTTCCACTAAAAGATGTCCCTTTTTTTTTTTTTAATTTTTTTTTTCAACGTTTATTTATTTTTGGGACAGAGAGAGACAGAGCATGAACGGGGGAGGGTCAGAGAGAGAGGGAGACACAGAATCGGAAACAGGCTCCAGGCTCTGAGCCATCAGCCCAGAGCCTGACGCGGGGCTCAAACTCCCGGACCGCGAGATCGTGACCTGGCTGAAGTCGGACGCTTAACCGACTGCGCCACCCAGGTGCCCCAAAAGATGTCCCTTTAACATTACCTGTAAGGCCGGCTTAGCGGTGATGAAATCCTTTAACTCTTGTTTCTCTGGGGAAATTTTATCTCTCTTTAAATTCTGAATTATAATCTTGCCAAGCAGACTATTCTTGGTTGCAGGGTTTTTTATTTCACTTTTTCCCCTTTCAGCACTTTGAATATACTATTCCACTCCCGCTAGCCTGCAAAGTTTCTACTGAAAAATCAGCTGAAAGCCTTATCGGGTTTCCCTCGTACATAAATAAATAGTAGTTTTTCACTTGTTGCTTTTAAGATTCTTTAATTCTTGACATTTTAATTATTATGTGTCTTAGCACAGACCTCCTTGAATTCATCTTGTTTGGGGCTCTCTTTGCTTCTTGGACCTGGATGTCTGTTTCTTTTCTCAGGTTAGGAAAGTTTTCAGCTATTGCTTCTTCAAATAAATTTTCGGCCTCCTTCTTCTCTTTCTGGGAACCCTAGAAGGTAGATGTTAGTGTACTTGATGCTATACCAGAGGTCCCTTAACCTATCTTATTTTTTTTTTCTCTCTGTTTTTTTCTTTTCTGTTCAGCTTGAGTGCTTTCCATTGCCTTGTCTTCCAGATTGCTAATCTATTCTTCTGTATCCTCTAATCTGATGTTGATTCCCTCTAGTGTATTTTTCACTTCAGTTATTGTATTCTAAAACTCTTATTGGTTCTTTTTTATACTTCTCTCTTTGTTGAAGTTCTCACTGAGTTCATCCACTGTTCTCTCAAGTCCAGTGAGTGCTTTTATGACCAATACTTTGAAGTCATTATCAGACACATTATTTTCATTTCATTTAGTTCTTAAGTTTTGTCTCACTCTTTTGTTTGAAGCATATTTCCATATCCTCATTTTGTTTGATTTTCTGTGTTTGTTTCTATGAATTAAGGAAAACAGCTATGCCTCCCAGTCTTGAAGGAGTGGCCTTATGAGGGAACATGCCCAGTGCAGACTGTGAGTGCCTGAAAGTTTTAGCTGACTAGCTGGAACTGAAGTGGGCACGAACCAGTGGTCCTGAAGCACTCTGTACCAGCCACCCCAGCAGGATGGCTAGAGTTGGACTGGGCACAGCCTAGGGGCCTGATGGGACAGATGGAGCTGAAGTGGGCATAGGTCAGGGCTCTGTGCAGAGGGTGCCCTGTTGGGACAGCAGGAGCTAAAGTGGTGCTCAAGCATTTTTCAAGTGTTTAAGAATCAAGGAAAGCAAAGTTCTTTGGGATGTATGGTTAAGAGCTTTGGAAGTGGTGGGATGGAAGTGAGTGGGTAATACAAAACTGGTAAATGTAGATTTGTCAATATTTCTTTTGGTGTCAAAATTTTAAATGTATGCCACTGCTTTTGACATGGAATGAAACTCTAAATTAATTTATGGGGGAAACCCAGGAGGGGTGCCTGGGTAGCTCAGTCAACTGAGAATCTGACTCTTGATTTCAGCTCAGGTCATGATCTCACAGTTCATGAATTTGAGCCTGGCATCAGGCTCTGCAATGACATGTGGAGCCTGCTTGAGATTCTCTCTCTCTGCCTCTGTCTCTCTCTCAAAAATAAGTAAAAATAAATAAATAAATAAATAAACAAACAAACAAACATTAAAAAAAGAGGGAAGGGGGGAAACCAGGGAATTGGGTTGGGATTATATTAATAAAGTTGGATTCTACTTCCAGCTAAACCACTTAATATTTATGTGATCTAAAGCTGGTGACTGAATTTCTCTAGGCCTCAGCTATCTTATCTTGAATAATCTCTTACAGCAGGGGTTCTCAACTAATAGAGATACTGCTATCCACAGAATATTTGGAAATGTGTGGAGTCATTTTTGGCTATCATTAACTAGCAGTCCTACTACTGGCATTTAGAGGTCAGGGATGCTGCTAAACATCCTACAATGTACAGGACAACTCACCATAACAAATGATTATCCAGCTCAAAAGGTCAACAAATGCTAAGGTTAAGAAATGATGTCTTATGGGGCGCCTGGGTGGCGCAGTCGGTTAAGCGTCCGACTTCAGCCAGGTCACGATCTCGCGGTCTGTGAGTTCGAGCCCCGCGTCAGGCTCTGGGCTGATGGCTCAGAGCGTGGAGCCTGTTTCCGATTCTGTGTCTCCCTCTCTCTCTGCCCCTCCCCCGTTCATGCTCTGTCTCTCTCTGTCCCAAAAATAAATAAACGTTGAAAAAAAAATTTAAAAAAAAAAATTAAAAAAAGAAATGATGTCTTAGGAGCACCTGGGTGGCTCAGTCGATTAAGTACCCAACTCTTGATTCTGGCTTAGGTTCATGAGATGGAGCTCTGCACCAGCCTCTGTGCTGACAATGCAAAGCCTGCCTGGGATTCTCTCTCCTTTTCTCTCTGGGGGGGGGGGGGGGG
>NW_024412402.1:25052183-25120504 GCF_014898765.1 Herpailurus yagouaroundi | reverse complement strand
AAAATAAGAAAGGAAGGAAGGAAGGAAGGAAGGAAGGAAGGAAGGAAGGAAGGAGAAAAGAAAGAAAGAAAGAAAGAAAGAAAGAAAGAAAGAAAGAAAGAAAAGAAAAGAAAAGAAAAGAAAAGAAAAGAAGAGAAAAAAGGAAAAAGGAAGGAAGGAGAAACCATGTCTTATGAGATCTTTCAGCTCTAAAATCCTATAAGCTATATATCTGTGTGAGTTGAGAGGGGTAAATATTACCTTGGTGGATAGAAAACTTAACACAAGATGATTAAATGAGTTGCTGAGATCATCATGTACATCAGTGACAAAGTATAGATCTCCTGATAACCACTCCAGTTACTGAGAAATTAGATTTGGCCTATGAGACAGTTCCCTCTTCCAGAGAAGTCCAACATGAATGACCTTCAAAAGAAGAGGACTTTTTTTTTTTAAGTATCTTACCAACCTAGGTTTGTAACAAGACAGATTCCAAATTTTGGCCCTCCAATGAATGAGTGCCTCTAACTTTGAGCAGTAGTTAATACATTCAGACTCTCCAGACTTCAACTAATGCTTTGAAATAAATAAAAATATAATCTGTGAGAGAGAGCTGGGAGCCCAGAATTTAATGCCTATAATGCTCTGGTTTAATAACAACATATGGTTTTAGCATTTTTTAAAACTATATATTCTTTGGGCCTTAAAACAGAGGTATTTAAAAAACACAGAGGTATTTTATTTGTTTAGTTACAGAATGTTTTCCTTCATACTCCCATATGCAAAAAAAGAAAAAAAAACACTTCATCTGAAGGACTGCTAACATTATATGGCACACTTATCTGAGAACATGAAATTCTGTCACTTCATTTCACTAAGGGTTTGGGAAAAGGCAACGTAAAACTCTCAGGTGGAAATAGCCTATGAAACATGGAGATCTATTGATTCATAAGGCATTTTCTTATCCTGAACTCATCCATTCTTAGTATCTATTTATCTAATAAGACATTTATTTTTAATGTAAACTCACTGATTTATATTGCCATCCCCTTTACTAAAGATATGCTGAAATTCTCACCAATGCTTTTTGTTATTGAAAGTTTGCTAGTTCAGACATGAAAATTTCCCAAAGCATGAAAGGTCTAATCCTTTCTACAAATATCATTGAGCCATTTTTTAAATCCCAGAATGTCAAAGAGAATTTTTTCTTCTTTACTCTTGAAACTTAAAACTAGTTTTTTTTGTTTTTTGGTTTTTGTTTTGTTTTGTTTTTAATTAAGGACACTATCTGTACTTTAGATGAAATGTCTTCCCTACATAGAAAAAAAAAATTAACTGGCAATCTCATCAAAATAAACCATCAGGGAAGCTTTAATAGAAGAAAGTTCCTTGGAGTGCCTGCATGGCTCAGTCAGTTAACTGTCTGACTCTTGATCTCAGCACAGGTCTTGATCTCAGGGTTTTGAGTTCAAGCCCCATGTTGGGCTCTGCAGTGGGTGTAATCCCACTTAAAAAAAAAGTTCCTCTAATTAGGATTGTAACCTAAAGTTTTGGAGAACCAGAGGTCTAATAAAACTTGAGCACCCAAAAGGAATAAAGCAAAGAATGGTAATAGTTTACATTTGTAGCACTTGTGAAAGTGTGTAGCATTTGGCAAAGTACCACTTTCACTTACTGTCTCAATTGATCCATGTAACAATCCTATAAAGTGGGTATTATAATCTCTTCCTAGATTAAGAGAATAAGTCTGAAATATATTAGGAGACAATTATAACCTCAAAACTTGAAAGTATCAGAGATCAAAGTGGAAAAGTAGAAACCAGGTCTGCTGGCTCCAAATTACTTTAAAATAAAGATTAAGATGGGGTGCCTGGGTGGCGCAGTCGGTTGGGCGTCCGACTTCAGCCAGGTCACGATCTCACGGTCCGGGAGTTCGAGCCCCGCGTCGGGCTCTGGGCTGATGGCTCAGAGCCTGGAGCCTGTTTCCGATTCTGTGTCTCCCTCTCTCTCTGCCCCTCGCCCGTTCATGCTCTGTCTCTCTCTGTCCCAAAAATAAATAAACGTTGAAAAATAAATAAAATAAAATAAAATAAAATAAAATAAAGATTAAGAAACATAAAAATTAGACCATGGCTTCTCATCTGTCAAGACTGTAATATGTTTGAACAGAAATACTTGTCAGCCCCCATCTAAAACAGCTAGTGAAACTTCTACCCCTTTCTCAAACCCACAACTAAAGAACAGACACCTCCTTTTGCCACACTGTTCTCTCATCAATGAATATCTGTATACCTATATCTATACACCTACTTCAAGAATTATGCTAGGCATTAAGACAAGATTTCTACCCTCAAACTGCAAACTACTTGAAGAGTCAAAGGTACACAAATAGGAAAAATATACTGCCATTAATAACTTAAATTAGGTCAATCTAACATCCAAAGATATGATTCAAATTAGAGTATAATTAGTGTACACTAGGTTTTGTGCAGCCTGATGCTATAATTTTGAGTCCCTCAATAAGAAAATGAATACAAAATTATTAATACAAAATTAGGTAGTAAGTGAATATTTATTAAGAAAGAGAACAAAAATCACAAAAAAAAATTATAAGTTTTAAAAGCTGGCCACACAAATATCACAAAATCTAGACATATAACAATATTTTCATTAATTCCTTGGTACTCTACAATCTTTCCTTTATCTTGGGATTTTAAATCACCTTATCATATGCCAATCATTTTGTAATACTGCCTATGAAAATAACAACGATAATTAAGATTTTCTTTCAGCATGATTAATAAAAAAATGTAATATTGATACTTTAGGAAAGTTTCTTTCTGCTTCATAATTCATTATTCATTATTGGTAATATCACAGGAAAATAAAATATGCACTATTGGCAAATCATGCAAAGTGTTAAGTATTGTTAAATTTGCAAAAACTTCTATCTAAAGTTTCTTTCACATTTAAGCTGTAAGACTTCAGAATATTTTGAGTTTTCTTGAACAGTGACAAATCTTAAATACTCTTTGACATGAGAAAACTCATTACCTACTTTTCAACCGCATACTCACTATAATGGCATTATGAGGGCTTAAAAATGGCACTCACAGTAGGCTCTACAATTTCATATCACAATCCTCGTAAGTCAAACAACATGGCTGAATATTCTCAGAAGCCATTCTTACACTGAGATGGTTAGCAATAACAGCTCTATATACCAGTGACCATGGACCACATAAACAATTCCACTAAAACCAGAACTGAATGTGTTCCCAACTCACTTCCCCTTAGCTGGGGAAAATGTCTGTGACCATTACAATACTACTCAACATAAGGAGAAGTATGACAGAGGGGAAGGCAAAGTGGAAGAAGAGAAAAATCTTAATTGATTATAGCTATGGCATCTAATTTATGCAAATTTGAGGACATATTGCTAGTATGAAATCCGGGGCCTTAAAATTTTTAAATTTTGTTAATGTTTATTTATTTTTGAGAGAGACAGAAAATGAGCAGGAGAGGGGTAGAGAGACACAGAATCCAAAGCAGGCTTCAGGCTGTCAGCACAAAGCTGGACACAGAGCCAAACCATGAGATCACGGCCTGAGCTGAAGTCAGAGCCCCAAACGACTGAGTCACCCAGGTGCCCCAAAAGGGGTCCCTTTTTAAGTGAGGAGTCCAAAAGCATAAGCTTGATAAACTTCACTTTAAACTTGCTTCTGAATAATTAAGGATCAAATGAACTGTAGTAAAACAGTAACAGTAACAGCAATAACAGTAATAAAGTAAATCTCTACCACTTACTGACTAATAACAACAGCAAGAACAAAAAACAAACCTAACACTAAAAGCGTATTGTTTTGCCAGACCCTCTGCAGAGCATTTTATAAGAATTATGTAATTAATTTTAATTTTGCTATATTAATTAGTGTTACCTTTGTTACCATTTATTTAGATACTTTGATGGCAGCTTTACATATAGTCACTGGTTTGAAAAACAATCCTACAAAGTTACACATTATTACTATTTTTTACAGTAAATTTTTAAAGTAAATTAATTTTGGCAAGACATATAGCAGAGCTGAGACCCAAATCTTGGTCTAGTTTATGCTCTTCCTAATAAATAGGAATTCAGAAGAGGACAAGATCACTCCAGGTTAGAGATCTAAAAAAGACTTTACAGAGAAGTACACTAAGCTGGACACTAGGGAATAAGTAGGAATGAAGAAGAAGACTATACTCCATATTTCAGGGTAGACGGGCCATGATAATAAGATAGAAATGGAATAAACAAGGGTTACTCAGAAGATAATAATGAAACAATTTTACAGAGATAAAGAACATGCTCCAAATCATGATTCCCAATAAAAAGTAAATAAAGTCTTATGATCTATGTTCCCTTTATTACATGGCCATAATCTTGCAAAAGAAAAAGAGAAAGAAACATTTCTCTAGAATCCAATGCCTCAATGAAAAGGGTGGCTGTGGACAGGTAAAGAATTGCCTCACCTCTGTCATGAGGAAACCCAAGTCTAGTAATCTCACCCTTGAAGGCAAAGCAGTGATTTCCACTGGAAACTAAGGCTTTACAACCAAACATATCACATTATCATCATGCTGTAGGCAAGTCATGAGGCTTAAAACCGGGACTCTAAATTCCAATTACATTTTCTTCCTCGAGGTTTCATTAAAAGTAGCTTTTAAAATATATGAGCCAAAAGGTGCTGCTCGCATATAATAGAAACAACCAAAGTTTTAACAGATTTTATTCACTCTACACGTAGAAAATGTACTTGACAAGAAAAGCACAGAAAGTAAAACCTGGGAGTTGAAGAAAGAACAAAACACAAAAACATACTCCTTCTCAAGAAAATTACCTGACCCTGAACTCACTCTGAGGAATAGTTTGTTGTAATTTGCAAACATCATGTGGCATATTAGCCACAGAGTAATAGAAGGAGAAAATATTTATTCTGGCTTCAGTGAAGTCCCTCATCCAATGTTATGAAACATCTTCAGGACTCTTCTCTCATCACTAATGCCTAAGTAAAAGAAAGAGAGTGAGCCAGGGAGGAACAGAGAGACAGCGAAACCTGCTATAAACAGACACCACACATAGATGGAAAAGGAATTCCAGCAATAATTTCTTCTTGGCATTTCACTCTGTCTTTCATATGGCTTACCCCTGCATACCTCCTAGAGCTGTACTGACATGATGAAACACTGAAAATTATGGAATTAAGCATGTCTAAAGTTACATGTATGCTTTGTTTTCCATTTAAATCAAACTCTTCACTCTCGGACTTATCTATAGAGAAATTTAAATTGGAAATGTATAGAGAATATAACTAGATGTTTGACACTAAGAGTCATAATATATAAAGAGTCTAACAGAAATGTTGGGCTATAACAGAATTAATGGAAAGAAGAAATAACATAAGAATAAAATAACATTTTTGTAATGCTCCTGAACTCTATATGCAGTAAGCATCTATTTCAAAAAACATTCATTCTAAGGACGTGTCCCCCATAAGGATCCTGAGCCCTAGGGCAGGTTTCTCAACCTGAGGTGTATAAATAATCTTCTGGGGGCTATAAACCCCCAAAAATAGAATATATATTTTTTAATATATGTACATAAGAATACCGTTTGGAGGAAAGGATCTGTAGCTTTATTTCCTATGAAGTATTCATACCATAAGCTACTTCACCAATGTATCTGGACAGTCTGAAACAGTGCCTATTAAATTAAAGACACTTAAATATTTGTTCTTGCTGAACCAGTGCTCTAAAGCCTCACAACTAAGGTTCTAAACTGGTTCTTTATTACCAGTGAGTGGACTTATGGTTAGAGTGAAGCTTCATATCTGATACTAAGAAATCAAACTGAAGTAAGAACACCAATCTAACCAAATAGTTCTCAATTTTTTCTTCAGGGTAAACAAACACAGAAACTTTTTTTTTTTAATTTTTTTAACGTTTATTCATTTTTGAGAGACAGAGTGTGAAGGGGGAGGGGCAGAGAGAGAGACAGAATGTGAAGCAGGCTCCAGGCTCTGAGCTGTCAGCACAGAGCCGGATGCAGGGCTCGAACCCACGAATTGTGAGGCCATGACCTGAGCTGAAGTCAGACGCTTAACCAACTGAGCCACCCAGGTGCCCCAAGAAACACAGAAACTCTTAAAACAGTAGACATAGTTGGGGCGCCTGGGTGGCGCAGTCGGTTAAGCGTCCGACTTCAGCCAGGTCACGATCTCGCGGTCCGTGAGTTCGAGCCCCGCGTCGGGCTCTGGGCTGATGGCTCAGAGCCTGGAGCCTGTTTCCAATTCTGTGTCTCCCTCTCTCTCTGCCCCTCCCCCGTTCATGCTCTGTCTCTCTCTGTCCCAAAAAAAAAAAAATGTTAAAAAAAAAAAAAAAAAAAAAAAAAAAAACAGTAGACATAGTAAGGCTGTAGCAGATTTAAAAAAAACAAAAAAACAAAAAAAAACAAAAAACAAAAAACACCAAAAAACCCCTGAGGCTCTGAAAGATGAATATTCCCAACGTCTTAAGAGTTCAAACCAAGTTTACCTGTTTCTAAAACACTTCTAAACTTTCAGTAAAGAAAGAGATTTTTGTAAACTTCTAATGCACTTTTAATTAACAAATAAACTAATTCAACTAACCAGTTAAAAATTCTCTTAACTTCTCATAAAATCACTTCTTTTGATGTGAAACTCATATAGTTAAAGTGAGCCATCTAATAAGGGGAATGAAATGTAGATGTTTTGCTGGTAGTGTGAGAGGAATGGTGTTTAAATTACTTTCAAATGATTTGGATTAAAACCAATATTATCTCCCCAAGGTCCAAATATGAATCACATGCAATGCTGGGAAATGAATCCAGAATGCCTAACACCCACGATGCTGTGATCCTTCCTTCAACCAGAAAAGTATCTGAAAGGCTACAAACAATGGAGCCTTCCCAAGATGCAGTGAGTGGTTTTCTTCTTCCCAATACATGGACTGATCAGCCTTTCAGAGAACCAGCATTTCATTCTGTAGGAATCTGAATCTCAGATTCAGATATCAGCTATAAAGCTCAAGGTTACTTTTACATTTTACCTCTGAATGTCTTCACCTATACCTGTTCCTAGCAGAGTAAAAAGCTGCTATTTCAGGTGCCTGTCTAGTGCAAAACAGCTGTAATTCTCCAAATTTTAAGTTGCTGTATCTTGAATGATAGATGGTTGCTTCTCAGAGAATCCAATCCGCAGAGATTATAGTTGTACAACTGGGCATATCTTTAAAATAATATAGCCCCATCCTCAAAGCAGTGATGCTTAGCAAGAATCATGCAATCCTTTCCTTCATGCATACCACAACCTCTCTGAGTATACATGTGCTCTGAAAACACATAGTCAATATTTTTTATTTTATATCTGAAAACTGAAAACAAATTGCCTTCACAAGATGAACATTTAAAGAAACGTATGTGACTCTTATGTTAATCAAAAGGGGGACCAGGGGCACTCGTGTGGCTCAGTCGGTTGAGCATCCAACTCTTGATTTTGGCTCAGGTTATGATCCCAGGGTCGTGGGATCAAGCCCCACATTGGGCTCCATGCTCAGCATGAAGCCTGCTAAAGATTCTCTTTTTCTCTCCCTTTGCCCCTTCTCCCCACTCATGCTCTCTGTCTCTTCAAAAAAGAAAAAAAAAAAAAAAGAAATTAAAATGATCTTTAAAAAAGGGGGGGTGGGGGCAGGTTAAGTAAAAGCTGAGATTCCTGTTTCCAGCAGTATGGATTAGATACTTCAAAAGGCCTTTTCATTCCAATAACAAGGTCCAATGCACACCATAGTTTCTAATATACCTCTGGGCTCCCAGGAGATGGGGGGATCTGCAAAATAAAACAGCCACAGGCTAAAACCAGAAAGATAGGTGGGGGTGTGACTCTGAGAGCAAATGCTCATTTTTAACACTTTAGTGGGGAGACTGTGCCCTTGGGCCAGCAGAAAGGCAGAGAAGCTGAGCATCTTCAAATAATCCCAGGGACCCTCAAAGGAGTAAAGCCATCCCAGGTGGCCATTGTCTGGTGGAAGCTACTCTCATAAGAAGCATCATAAGGTCAGACCCATATTTCCACTAATAATGATCAACCAAGTGTCAGCTTATGAATAAAGAAAAACAAACAAACCACCTTAACAGTCATAAGAAACAACACACATTAGATTTTGATCTCCAGGAACTTCAGATACCTAAAGTATCAGATAAAGATTATAAAACAGCTACACTTGAAATGTTTTTTTGAAAGGACTTAGGGGTGCCTGAGTGGCTGAGTGGCTGAGCTGATTCTTCGGCTCAGGTCATAATCTCACAGTTCATGGGCTTGAGCCCCACATAAGGCTCTGCACTGACAATGCAGAGCCTGCTTGGGATTCTGTCTTCCTCTCTCTCTGCCCTTCCCCCACTTGCTATCTCTCTCTCTCAAAATAAAAATAAACTTAAAAAATTAAAAAGGACTTAAAAATATGAGCAAGCAAAAGAGACCAGATTATAAAAAGAACCAAGTAAAAATTTCAAAAATGAGCAATATAATTGGTGAAAAAAAAAACCTCTATGTATTGGTTAAATAACAGATTAGACACAGCTGAAAAAAAGAGCTGTAAATCAAAGCTAAATAAATAACCCAAAAGAGCACAGAGGGAATATGAAATTATGACAGAAAGGTTAACAGTCTTGAAAGACAGAATGAATATATATCTGATCAGAGTTCCAGAAGGAAAGAATTAAGGAACAGAAAGTAGACAGTATTTAAACAAACCTTAGAATTTTCAGCAAAGACATAAAGTCATAGATACACAAAGTATAGCAAATTAACAAGGAAAATAGTAACATTTCAGAATGCCAAAGACAAAGAAGAGATCTTTAAAGTAGCTGGAGAGAAGACAGGCAACCTAGAAAAGACTGAGGATATGATGAACTGAAGCACAGACTTCACCACAGTAATAATGGAAACCAGAAAGCATCTAAGTTACATATTCCAGTTTCTAAGACAAAATAACTATCAACCAAAAATTACACATCCATAAACCTATATTTCAAGAAAATAAATATATTTTTATATATGCATAAAAGTGAATTGAAGATCAAGAGGCCTACCCTGAAGGAAATGAGCTTGAACTTCCTAACCAACCTTCCCTCTCCAATCTTCTTGAATATCAGATTAATGCTCCTAAAATCATATGATCATATCACTTCCCTGCTTCAAACTGCCACATTAATTTCTAGAACCTACATAACAAGATCCAAATTTCTTAGCCTGGCATCAAAAGCACTTTACAATCTAGTTACTCCCCAATGTTCTTTACATGGACAATCTGGCTCCTTAATTTACTAACTGTAACCTTAAGTTAGGTAATTAACCTTTCTGAGTCTCAGATTCATCATCTGCAAAATGCAACCTATAAAAACTGACTTCTCAGATCAATTAAAATAGCCCAGGTGAAGCTATCAGCACATTGCCTGCCACATAGTTTTCAATAAATGGTAGGTGGTATTATAACTCATTGGTCCTAAAATACAATGTAGGCATTTCCAACTCCATGCCTTTGCTCAATATTTCCTTCACTTTACTGGCCCCCAACACCTCCATTCCCCCCAAATCTGCACTAGGTAAATCAAAATTATCCCTAAAAGTCCAGCTCCTTCTTGAAATTCTTGTCTACCAGGCCAGAGCAAGTAAGTGCTCTCACTTCTAAACACATTAGAACATTTTCCAGGGGCGCCTGGGTGGCGCAGTCGGTTAAGCGTCCGACTTCAGCCAGGTCACGATCTCGCGGTCCGGGAGTTCGAGCCCCGCGTCGGGCTCTGGGCTGATGGCTCAGAGCCTGGAGCCTGTTTCCGATTCTGTGTCTCCCTCTCTCTCTGCCCCTCCCCCATTCATGCTCTGTCTCTCTCTGTCCCAAAAATAAATAAACGTTGAAAAAAAAATGTTTAAAAAAAAAATAAAACATTTTCCAAAAATGCTATTCTGTTAACTATCTAAACTGTATGTTTCTTCTGGTCTAAAGAGGTGTTCATCTCAGATTTTCCCGTTTTACTCATGGAAAGCTTTACAGCCGTGAAAACAGAGACTGCCAAATAAATATGGATTGGCTGTTTAAGTTCTAATACCCTGGTAGAGATACTTTAGAGGAAAAACAGGAGTGGGGGGGAAAAAGGCAGCTGTCTTAGGATTCACTGCATTCTTTGTAACCTTCCAGACAGCTGTGCTTCATTCTAAAGACATTATACATATTCCTTACAGAAAAACATCAGACAAGGAAGTCCATGGTGGGCAGGAAGAAGTGATAAGGATACATCAGCTGACAGCTCTCTTCAGGAAACATCTTTCAGAGTCTATTTTCCAAGGAAGTCAATTTGACCTGGTGTTCCTCTCACCCAAGACAAAGAAAACAGTTTTCCAGGAGTTGCCCAGCTAGCACAAAGGAGGTGTTCAATAAATGCTGGCTGACTCTGAACAGGCAGACCAAAGCAACTACTCAGATTATTTTGCTTGTTTAAACAAAACAAAAAAACAAAAAAACAAGAAAACAAGGTAGTGAGGCAGATTTTCTCATCAGCTCTTTCAGTTTTCCAGTTAACCATTTGCTGAGGATGCCACAGTTGGCTCCCCCACCCAAAACCCAGTAACAAACCTCTCAAATGAGTCACAAAGAAGACATGATCAAACAACTGAATCAGGTTAGCCCCTCCGTACTTCATTCACTGTGGGGGACATTAATTAAGGTTCACAATCAACATGCTATCACATTGAACTAAACAAAGTTTTTCCATTTTAATTTTTTTTAAAGTAGGCTTCATGCCCAGCATGGAGCCCAATGTGGGGCTTGAACTCATGACCCCAAGATCAAGATGTGAGCTGAGATCAAGAGTTGGATGTTTAACTGAGCCACCCAGACTCAAAGTTTTTCCATTTTTTTTAAAGTTTATTTATTTATTTTGAGAGAGAAAGAGAGTAAACTCATGCACAAAGGGCAAAAAGAGAGGGAGAGAGAGAATCCCAAACAGGCTTCACACTGTCAGCATGGAGCCCGATGGAGGGCTTGAACTCACAAACCGTGAGATCATGATCTGAGTCACCCAGGCACACCAAGTTTTTCCATTTTAAAAGAAAATCTTTAGGGGTGCCTGGGTGGCTCAGTAGGTTAAGCATCCGACTTTGGCTCAGCTAATGATCTCACGGTTCATGAGTTCGAGCCCCACATCCAGTTCTGTGCTGACAGCTTAGAGCCTGGAGCCTGCTTTGGATTCTCTATCTCCCTCTCTCTCCCTCTCCCTCTCCCTCTCTCTCTCTCTCTGTCCCTCCCCCACTCACACTCCGTCTCTCTCTCTCTCCCTCTGCCCCTACCCGACTCACTCTCTGTCTCTGTCTCTCTCTCAAAAATAAATACACATTAAAATAAACTTAAGAATTGTCTGGGATCTTACTTATGCTTCATTACAGAGAAAGAAACCTGGCTTCTCAGACCATGAAGGAAAAGCAGGAAATGACCCATAGCTTAAATAAAAACATAATAAATAAAAAATAAAAGGAAAACTTAAAAAAAGAAAAGAAAATCTTTACTACTGTCAAATCTAAAATTCCACTATTTTATCTATCAGAGGCCAAAACAAAATACAATTTTTTTCATTATTAAAAAACATCCTCATTAAAGAAAACTTGGGGGGAAAATAAAGAAAACTTGGGAAAAAGACAAAAGAGTCAGCCAGAAAAAGAGAAAAGTAGAAAACAATCAGCCATAAGACCTACCACTCAAAAACAGTACCTATCAACATTTTGGTTCATTAGATTCCAGGGGTTTTTTTTCCCCCTAAGCATAAGATTAGTTTTTGCATAACTGTAATCATATGTATATGCTAATCCTACCTGCAGCTTGTGTCACTTAAATTATTCATAAACATTTCTCCATGTTTTTTTTTTCTTCTTAACCATGTATAACTTGCATACATGGTAAGATTTTTAAATTAAACCAAGAAATACTTACCATTTGCTTTCTTTCACAGAAACTACTGCAGTAAAAACTAAGAATTCTCAAAAGTTCCTGGGACCACTGGAGCTAAGATACATAAAAAATGCCTAGACACAGAGGAAGTACTTAAGATAGTTAACTAACTTACAAGTGACAAAGAGAATATTTACTATAGTCATCTCTAGAAAGATACAAAAGAAATGAAATTAAGCCTCGGTTTCTAATGAGTTTTTAGTGTCATTGAAAAGATAGAATGTATTATACCCAATAATTGAAACCCAATGTAATTCAGCATACAACTATCCTTGCTCTTCAAGAGCTGGGGATGCTTTATTCATTTCTGCACCCGTAGTATGCACAACGGTGCCTGTTCAATATATTGAACAGATATTCAATAAATGCTATACTAAACTGAACTACAAACTAAGAGTCATGCTTATACAGAAATAAGAAAGGTCACTGAGAGACAAGGTTAGGTTAGGCAGAGTAGGAGTATGAATATAGCATAATTTGACTTTGGCAATAATTCACAGAAAGAAGTCTGAACCATAGAAGCTTTGGGATTCTGTGAAAATGAAAAATAACATGAGGAAAAAAAATGTTTGTAGGGGCGCCTGGGTGGCTTAATCAGTTAAGCGTCATACTCTGGATTTCCGCTCAGGTCACGATCTTACAGTTTGCGAGATCAAGCCCTGCATCGGGGTCCATGCTGACAGCGTGGAGCAGGCTTGGGATTCTAGCTCTCCCTGTCTCTCTGCCCCTCATGCATGCTCTCTCTCTCTCTCTCAAAATAAATAATAAATAAATTTTAAAAACTTTTTTTTAAAGAAATATGGGGTGCCTGGGTGGCTCAGTCAAACGTTCGACTTCAGCTCAGGTCATGATCTCGTGGTTCCTGAGTTCAAGCCCCACCTCAGGCTCTGTGCTGACAGCTCAGAGCCTGGAACCTGCTTCGGATTCTGTGTCTCCCTCTTTTTCTTTCTTTCTTTCTTTTTCTTTCTCTCTCTCTCTCTCGCTCTCTCCCCCCAACTTGTGCGTGCGCGCGTGCTCTCTCCCTCCTCTCTCAAAAAATGAATAAACATTTAAAAATTTTTTTAAATGTTTGTATAGTTTTAACTTATAAAAAGTTTGATGTTTCTACACAATCAGCATTGAAACTGCCACTGAACATATGAACTACTCATGGGAAATATATAACATAGAATAGATACTACCTAAAAACAAAGAAAACACACCACCACAAAATACTACAGTATTCCTTTAAATCAGAAACAAGGGCTAATTCTCAGGAAGCTTTCTGTATGTCATGAAAAGTGGCAAAGAGGCAGTAAATTAAAGCTTTAGATCTCCATATAGAGTACTATGGTGGATACTGTCCTTGCTAAACTAGGTGTAAAAGAATGTGCTTACCAAAACTTTCTTTCAGGATCTCTTTATACTCCAGTGAAGCTATTTGCATATATGGTTAGCATTCAGAGGGTAGAGAGAGCTCTGAAATCTGTATTCAACCCTAACAGCATCATACTCACACCGCCTGATTCTAAACATATCTTAAAAAAAAAAAAAAAAAAAAAGAATCCCGCTTCATGAATAGAGTATCATTCAACAGACTCCATACATCCTCACTTCATTCATACACATATTTTTTCTTTTACCCCACTTGTGCTTTGAAAAAACTCAAAGAATTTATGGAGAAGGAATCTGCTAATATCACATCTCTAACAGCTGCTAGCTTGATATACTAAATCCATAGCTCCTTCAGTTACATTATGTGTCCATTTCAGAAAGTGTGCTTAATTACAAATCTGGTTTCTTTCAGAACTGTTCTAAGCCTATCCTACTAGGCTTCCTTAAGTGCAAGTTACACAGACCTTAGGGGCTGGTGTATGATAATTTTGTCTGGATATAATACTGCAATTACTTATGATTAAGTACCTCTAATAGCTATCCATTCAGTCTCTGAAGCCTGAACTCATGAATAAATGCCTATCAACAAGTCATCTGAGAATGAACAGCTGATTTGAGGCACTGCATAATGCAGGGCAGGTGTTCTTTGTTTTTCTGAACACACACACACACACACACACACACACACACACACACCTGATAGCAATTATATCTGCCAGAAAATTTAAAAGGAATTATAACATAAAATAAGTCATTCTTAAAAAATGGTTTAGAATACTTTTCAAATTTTTTTCCAGGAAATTTTAATTTTTAGATTTTGCTAAACTTAAGCACACAAGCTTGTTTTATATCAAGAATACAAACTATTACTGTTTTAATTCTAAATGAAGCACTTCTCTCTAGGACATCAAAAGATTTGGAAGCCAAAAAATATTACTACATAATCATTCAAAAAAGCCATGTGGCATAACATTTGTAAGGCTGAATTGCACCTGTCACCAATACAACAAAAGAATATTTTATATGCAAACCACAAAGCTTTGAACATTTGATAAATTGTTAAACTGATGCATAACAAATCGACTGTCAAATGAAATGATACAAGTAACCACAAATTAAATTAACAGAGATAGTTCAAAACTCCCAAATTTAAAACGCATAGGCTATCACCTTGAGCAAGTTACTGCATCTCTCAGTCTGTTTCTTCATGCACAAAATGAACAAAATAATTTTAACAATCTCTTAAAGTTGTTAGTAATATGAAATGAATTACATATTAAATTCTTAAACAGCCTGGCAAAGGTTAATAAAGAATGTACTGTATTAGGAACAACAACAAAAACAATGTATTATATCAGGAACAATTTTTTTTAAATAACAACGCTGAAAAATAATAGTATTTGAAAAGAATAATCATAAAAATGAAAAAGACACGGCTGTCATGACCTGCGGAAGAGTAAAGTTTTCAAGGTATTACAGTGTGTTTAGAGTACACACAAAATAAGAGAAAAAGAGCTCCTTACTGAAAAAGATAGCCATAGACCCTTAAGGTGTATTAATACAACCTACCACCTTGATTCCTTGTCGTTAGTCCTATTTTGCAAAATTTTATTCTTCCTCCTATGCTCTGCAGGTAAATCCCAGCCCTTAATATCAAGAAAGCCACAAAACCTGTACCTCCAGAAAAACAAAGTAAAAAGTTAATGGTATACAAAGTCCTTAGCATCTTCTAGTTTTATTAACAAGCAACCAAGTTGAAATTCAACTGCCAAATGTGTCTGCAATAAAAACTGCAAACTTTCATGTGAACAGAACTTTTCAACAATGGGGAGTTGTTCCAGTCTGTGAATAGGACAGTGTCAGTGTGACCAACAAAGCTGGGAGCTGGACATTCCTGACACCCTTGTCCCCTGGCTAGCCTTTGATCATTTATATCTCCCAACCACATGTTTTTGGAAATCACTTTCGGGCAAAGTATATGACAACACCTACCCATATCCTGAAACTTATCCTTCATCATAGAGCCCTGTTTCCACAGCTTCTGCCTCAGACCCTCACTTTTATCTACCACCATTATGAACATTCCACAAGAATGAACATCAAACACAGGAGTGCTTTGTTTTTCTGGTCTGTCCACCCCCACTCCCAAACAGTCACTTTGTGTTTTAATTTGTATATTCTGGAAAACATCACGGGATGACAACAGCAACTGAGCCAAACAATAAATGACCTAAGAACTATAAGACCTCATCTGGTTACCTGAGGATGTCCTCCACAGAAGTGTTGTGTAGTGTGCTTTAGGTAGACATAGGTTTCAGTCTTTACTACTCACTCAGGATGCAGTCCTGAAAAGGTGGCTTGACTTAGGTCTTAATTCTCTTATTTGAAAATGGGTTAATAAAATCCACCTCACAAAGCTATTGTAAGCTCTAAATGAGAAGATTTCAAAGTGCCTAGTATATAGTACATGCTCACTAAATACAAGCTACGTTAGACCCTCCATCCAACTGTCCTGAGACACACAAATCTAAGAGAATTCTGGACAGTGGAAAAGACAAAACAAAACTCCGAAGTTTGTCAGTGTGACCTGATGAAAACGGCCAAGATGCTATTTCAGGGTAAGGGTCTGCAGGGTCTCCTGGGCCAGGCTGGAGACAAAAAGGATACTTGATTGAGATCTATGGCATTTTATTTCCCCCAAAGGAAAGTTGGGTTTGCCCAATTCAGTTCCTTTGTTTACAACAAGAGAGAAATGAACAGCACATCCCCAGAGGGCTGTGACCAAAAAGGCAGGCCTCAGAGTTGCGCTTCTCTGGTACTTCGGAAGGCCCCTCACTGTCGACTTTTAGGCAACGCGCTCGCTCCGCAGTGTGTTCTAGCAAGTTCCGAGCCCACGCCTAAGCTTCCTTCTTTCCAGAGAGCGGTGCCCACCGCCCGGAACCTGCCCAGCGCCCGGAGCGAGCTACCCGGGCCTCGCACCGGCCCCTTGCACCCCCGCAACGACCCGGCTGGGACCCCGCCCAGAGGCCCCCGATCGACCCCCTTCCGCCGGGACGCGGGCGCGCGCCGCTCCTCCGGCCGAGCCCCCAGCGTCTCCGGAGCCGGGACCGCTATTCCCGCCAGGAACCACTTCAGTCGCTCCGGGCCCGCTCTGCTCCCATCCGCCCCAAATCCTCCTCTCCCAAAGGCAGAAACATGCACACTCACCCCTGAAAAGCAGCAGGAGGAAAAAGTCAGACAGCCGGGCGCAGAGCCGGACCGTTGGCCGCCGCCTCAGCGCCATGTCTAGGGGAGCTGAGGGGCCGCGGGCGCGCGGCGCAGCTAGGCTCCCCCGCGCGCATGCGCCCTGCCTGCCGGGGCCCCGACTACCCGCCCCTAGTTACCATAGCGACCACCTGGACCAGCACAGCCGTCACCATAGTAACAAGGGAAGCTGAAATTTGGTCGCTATGGATTCAGGGATGCTCAGGACCCAAGCGCATGAGGTCTCATTCAACGAATTTGATGGGAGGAGATAAAGAAACGTGTTCAAGAATGCGGCGGGGTAAATTTCCATAGCTATAAAATGAATGGAACACTACAGATCAGAGAAGGAGCACTCAATTAAAACTTGGAAATGAAGTATTTCCTCAAATTATTTCCACAAATCCTTATTCCACAAATAAGGATGCATTCTAATTGTCTTTAAAGCATTATAGCCTGCACCTCTTTTGAGTCCCTGATTCCAAATGTGATAGAAGCAAAAAGCGCTGAAATCCATTTAAAACATAAGCAAGACATATATTATGCAGAATATAAAAGTGATGTCTTTCTGGAGCGCCTGGGTGGCTCAGTCGGTTGAGAATCCGACTTCGGCTCAGGTCATGGTCTCAGGGGTCCTGAGTTCGAGCCCCACATCCATATCTCTGCTGTCAGTGCGGAGCCCTCTTTGGATCCCCTGTCCCTCTCTCTCTCTCTGCCCCCACCTCCGCCCACATTCTCTCTCCCTGTCTCTCTCTCAAAAATAAACATTTTTTTTTCAAAGAGTGATGTCTTTCAACACAATACATAGTTTCTGTGGTAGATCAAAAGCATGATGGCATGCCCATAGTTTATTCTGCAGAAAAGCAGGATGATAATTCTTTGCTCTGATTTCTCAATATTGGAAAATGATAAGGCTAGGATAGAAAAATGGAGCAGAATCTTATGAAGACAAGCAGATAAGATGAAGAGAAGCATAAAAGGTACTGGAAGTTGGACCTAGGGATGCAGGAGATTTTGAGTGTCACTTACTACCATGGAAATTCTTGGGGCGCCTGGCTGACTCAGTAGGTTGAGCACCCAACTCTTGATTTCAGCTCAGGTCATGATCTCAGAGTAATGGGATCAAGCCCCACGTTGGGCTTCATGCTGAGCATGGAGCCTGATTGAGATTCTCTCTCTCCCTCTGCCACTCTCCCTCTGTCTCTCTCTCTCTAAAAAATAAAAAGTACTGTGGAAAAATCTTGAAATAGCTTTTATTATATCTAATATAGAAAGTATCCCTAATGCTTCAGGAAACAACAGAGTGAAAACAGAATTCTAAGTATAGTTATTAGTAAAATATGCTAGAGTTTACAACAACAAATATTTTTTATATATTTTTTTAATTTTTTGACATTTATTCATTTTTTAAAGACAGAGAGGCATGGTGCGAGCAAGCAAGGGTCAGAGAAAGAGGGAGACACAGAGTCCAAAGGAGGCTCCAGGCTTTGAGTTGTCAGCACAGAGCCCAACACAGGGCCTGAACCCACAAACCATGAAATCATGACCTGAGCCAAAGTCAGAAACCCAACCGACTGAGCCACCCAGACACCCCTCCAACAACTATTATTTTTTAATGTTTAACTTAGTGGGGGGTGCCTGGGTGGCTAGTCAGTTGAATGTCCAACTCTTTTTTTTTAATTTTTTTTTAACGTTTTATTTATTTTTGAGACAGAGAGAGACACAGCATGAACGGGGGAGGGGCAGAGAGAGAGGGAGACACAGAATCTGAAGCAGGCTCCAGGCTCTGAGCTGTCAGCCCAGAGCCCGACGCGGGGCTCGAACTCACAGACCGCAAGATCATGACCTGGCTGAAGTCGGACGCTTAACCGACTGCGCCACCCAGGCGCCCCTGAATGTCCAACTCTTGATTTCAGCTCAGGTCATGATCTCACAGATCATGGGATCAACCGCCACATCAAGCCCCATGTCAAGATCTGCACTGAGAGTGCACAGTCTTCTTGGGATTCTCTCTCTCCCTCTCTCCCTCTCTCCCTGCCCCTTCTCTTTTCCTCCACTTGCATTCTCTCTCTCTCCTCTCTCTCTCTCTCTCTCTCTCTCTCTGTCTCAAAAGTAAAATAAATGAATAACTTTTAAAAATGTTTAACTTAAAGACTTCATTTTTCACACACCCTACATTTTTTTTTAGCATTTAGTATTTTTAGCTTTCACAAAGTAGGAAACTGTGTGTGTATAATTCACATATATACCAAATTATGAACGCCAAGAAACATGAAATAAATTGAGGCTGTTGCCAAGGACATTCTTCAACTGTCATCACTTTATGATCTTCTTTATAACTTTTTATAATTGCTCAAACCTTTGCAAGTGTGAATTAATTACATTTTCAAAATTTCATAAAGACAGAATAAAAACTTTAAAAATAACTCAACCACTTATTATGATTTTGTCTTTCTTTTCTTAAACCCTCTTTCTGTTCCAGTTCTCCATATTCCAAAGTCACAAATAAAAATATGTGAAAATTATATTATCATGGCAGCCTTTCTCCCTTCATCAAACACAACATACAGGAATTAAAAAGAGAAAAAATCTTCTTAGGCCCACTGACTTTTTTCCTTTTGTTTTCTCTTGTCTTATCATTCCCTTTAGTTCTTGGAAATATAATCAGGCATATTTGCCTAACTAAAAGAACCATTCTGATTACCTGGGAAGTATGAGGTGTCTGACTGTGGACAGAATAGTTTTCAGAAACTAGTGCCTCTTTTCTCCTGCTTGATTTCCTGTGTTTGCATTGTGACATGGTTCTGTCTGTTAAATGGTTTTCTCTGTTAGGGAATCTTTTGAAATTCAGAACAAGACCACAGAGAAAGGCTCCATGAATATTCTATATGGAACAGAGGTTCCTATGAGAGCGGATGCAGGTGCTTCATTGTAAAACATTGATTTTCCTCCACAGATGGAGTCTGCATGTCATGGCTGGTGGTTGAGACACAATCCTGGAATGGAGCCTAACTGGTGATGCACCAGGACAGGGTAGAATGCCTTTGGCTGTCTAGTGATCTGCTTCTTCATATGATCTAATTATTCCCAGGAGAGCTTTGGCCCTGTTCAGAAGGGAACCAGAGGTCTGGAAGCATTCAGTGAGTGAAGCTGTGGCGTCTGTGCTTCTATCACCACATTATCCAACTGAATATGCTTGTTTC
Source organism: Herpailurus yagouaroundi (assembly GCF_014898765.1). Classification (NCBI taxonomy): domain Eukaryota; kingdom Metazoa; phylum Chordata; class Mammalia; order Carnivora; family Felidae; genus Herpailurus; species Herpailurus yagouaroundi. The sequence goes on along the minus strand of NW_024412402.1, from coordinate 25,100,654 downwards.
TAATGTGTGATTTACTAAGGAGAGATTCATTTCTTAAAAGAGTTCAGGGAACTAAATACACTTGTGCTAAACTTGACCAAAAGCATGTGCAAGACTTTTCAATACTAATGCAAAGTGTAAATCAAGTAGCAAAGAGTAGGGTTTTCCTGTGAGAATCACCTCTAAACAAACTGGAGAGGTCCTGGAATCAGCAATTACAAGAGGGGAGACATAAACTCTGAAGTCTGATGGGCAATGATGCAAATTCTTGGCTTTTGTAAAGTTGGGAAAGTTACTTAATTTCCCTAAGCCTTAGATTCCTTGTCTGTAAAATAGGGATAACAATACCTACCTCAAGTGGTCATTTGAAGATCATGTGAAATAAAGTTCCAAAAGATACTAGGTGCTCAGTAAATATCTGTTGCCTGTGCTCCTTCGGTTTCCTACTATTTTGGCTCAGAATGGGAAAAATGACTACAATATTCCTGGAGAGTCTTGATAAAGAAAAGTACCTTCAGTCTGCAGTTGGGTCAAAGAGAATGAGAAGCAAAGAGGAACTTTTACATCAATGTGTATTTGTTCTCTCAGTGTGATTATATTCTTAAAAAGTAACATGGCTATGGCTTCTGCCCCTTCACTATGCCATTATACACCTGAACAATCACCTGAAGTCAACCCTCACAGCATGATGGAAGTAAGATCCATTGACTAAGGGAAGTCTGTGACCCTAGAGTTATTCTATAAAAGCATTCCTCTTCAGGGTTTATCAAAGATCCTGTTGCTCCATCTTACCTCCATTCAAGTTTCCTCTTCCTTGAAATATTTCCAACTCTGGTCTCTCACATGTTCTCCCAACTATCAGGTCCTGCTCCTTCTCTTCAAAGTATTTCTTTAATTTCATCTAAATAGAAGGATCCCCCCACAATCTAAGGAAACAATAGGGGATAAAACCTTCACCCCTTCTAACGAGATGTGCTGCTCATGCTATATGAGGAAGGGAAGTTCTTTTGCAGTTCAATTTATTTGCAAGGTCCTTTCTTTTGTAGTGGCACAGCTGAGAAAGGTCATATTAATGCCAAAGTTTTGGCTTAAAGTGTCTTCCTAGAGAGACACCTTTATAAGGAGCTGTTTAGCAGCCCTTTCATATTTCACGGAAAAGAGCCTGGGTGTTCGTGTGCTAGAGTGTGTTAGTGTGTGTTTTTGTGTAGTGTGTGTTTAAGTAAACATATCATACATGCCATGGGTGAAAGAAAGAGTCACTTACCTCTGCTACAGGAGGAATTAGAGTGTCCCATCACCATCAGCCAAGGTCTCTTTACTCACCAGTGGACCTGAAGACACAGCACAACAAACAACACTTAATGGACAATTTCATGGCCACAGTGGAAACCTAACTAGGGTTTGCTGCTCCAGGGCTGAGGGCCCTAAGAACTGTGAATCCTAAGTTCCCCTGTTGAGGTGTCTGCCTCAGTTCTTTCTTCGAGGAAGTAGAGAAGCAGGGCTTGGCTGGATGCCCTATCCAGACATGAAAGAAAAGGTGTTAGGGACAGCTAGCAAATAACACTTCCCAGACCACCTTTAGGAAGGACACCTGTGATGAGATAAAACAGACCAGTTCTCTCCTCTGCTTGCCCTGATGAATATTTCCACTGGTCTGGGGAGAAGATGGGAAGCTTTCCCTCATCTGTGCTTCAGTACTGAGGACACCAATGAGCATGAGCACCAGTGGGGATTATCTTGGAGCCAGACTGAGGAGCCGATTCCGGGGAAGGTGTGGAACTAACAGTGGGTAGAGAGCATATCTGCAGCTCTGCAGTTCAAGTTGTGTGCCTCCAGGATGCTCCAACAACTTTGTTTACAGATTGGAGATATTTTTATCCCAACCTCCAATTAGAGGTAATTTTCTTTTCCTACAAATTGTACCATCCAGTGTTTACTTCCTGGCAGCACCAAAGAGAGACCAGGGCCTCTGCTATTCTCCCTTTTTCACTGCAGGGAATCTTGCACCTCCTTCGGAGTCCCTTCGAGGGTCAATTCTCTACTGCATAGTTTGAGGAAGAGGCAAGTTCTTCCTGATGGCCTTGGGTCCAAGCGTTTGACCTGGTAATTTGTACTGATGGAAGGATCTTTTTGTGGTTGCCATTGCAGAGATTCTGGATATCCTGTTCCAGGACTGGAAATAGTGGGTATTTCATTCTATTTTCCAGAACTCTAATGTGATGAGGATTATGCCACAAGCCTTTTTTCCCCCCAGAGATTATTCAATACCAGGCCTCTTAAGCAAATGATAAGGGCTCTAGAGAAGACTCTGAAGTTTCTATTTAATCTCATGGAATTGTATTCCCACAAAATTTGGGATTGGGAGGAGTGGGTGTGTTTGGTCTTCTGTGATGATATCAGGTACTCAAGATACTCAATAGCAATGCAGAGATTTACTGCAGTTGGGAGGCCACTGTAGCCTTACAAAGGTCAGAGAACCATCTCCTAAGAGTGTCTACAGTCTGCACCCTTTATACTCTGAGGTCACCCCTTATTCCTATCAGTCTTTCCAGGCAGTATTTTGTCTTCTGGCCAGGCCTTGTTCCCTAGAATTGCACTGCCTAGTGTAGTTCAAGCCTAGCATTAGCGGCTGCTGAGGACAGACTCCCAGAAGAGGTGGGGAGCTCTGCTAAGCACTAAGATACTCCTTGCGCACCCCCCACAGCAATGGCCAACTCACTGCCACCAGCCTAAAGCAAACTGCATCAGTTTTCATTCAGATTGTTAAAATGATCTGTAGGCACCTGCCTGTATCTTCTGTCTCTAGACTTTTCTCTTCAAAATTGTGAGTAGCACAGGGACTAGAACATTGGTAAGTGCTCAACGAATATCCGTGGAATGAATGCCTATAAGACTCTTGCATCCTATAAACCCAATATCAGCTCATGTTGTTCTGTTTAAAATTCTTAAGTGGCTCCATATTACCTTCACAATCCAGTTAAAATCTCTTCTATAACTAAAAAAGTCATGGCTGAAATAAAGAAGTCCTTTGGTCATGAATAACATCATGTCAACATCTCGTATTACACCCTCATCTATAGCCTTGAATCTAGCTACTCTCAGTTATTTGAACTTCTTACTGCTTGTCATGCTCTCTCAAGCCACTGGAGTAACCTACATGGTCCCTTTTGCCTACATTGTCTCCTCTTCAGCCCACTCAGTTTTCTAGCTTTCATGTGTCTTTGAGGAACCACTTCAAACGTCACATCCTCATGGAAGAATTTCTTGACCACATTGTTCCTTCCAAGATGATTTTTTTAAAGAATCTATTACCTGGATTCTATGATTCTTTTTTAAAAAGTTTATTTATTTATTTTGGGGGGGGAGGGCAGAGTGAGAGGGAGAGAGAGAGAATCCCAAGCAGGCTCCATGCTCTCAGCACAAAGCCCAACATGGGGTTCAATCCCACTCCCTCCAAGATGATTTAGGTGCCCCTCCTCTGTCCTTCCATAATACACTATGCTTGCATATATTTTACACTTTATCACATTGTATTCTAATGCTATATTTTCTCTGTAGTTGTTTTCAGACTTCTAGAATTTAATAGTTTTCCACCCTCCTTCTTTTCTAATATACACCTTTGAGACTATAATTTCTTTCTAAATGCTGCATTATCTGCATCCCAAAAAATTATGCTATATATTTGCCTTTGTTGTCACTTGTCTCCAAGTATTTTCTAATGTCCTATATGATTTCTACTCGACAATTTGTCATTTAGAAGTCTGCTTTACTGGGGCGCCTGGGTGGCGCAGTCGGTTAAGCGTCCGACTTCAGCCAAGTCACGATCTCGCGGTCCGGGAGTTCGAGCCCCGCGTCAGGCTCTGGGCTGATGGCTCGGAGCCTGTTTCCGATTCTGTGTCTCCCTCTCTCTCTGCCCCTCCCCCGTTCATGCTCTGTCTCTCTGTGTCCCAAAAATAAAATAAAACGTTGAAAAAAAATTTTTTAAAAAAAGAAGTCTGCTTTATTAATTTTTCAATATCTGGGGACTGGGGACTATGTGGCCATTACTGACTTTTAAGTTTTTTTTTTTTTTTTTAGTATTTATTTATTTATTTTGAGAGAGAGGGAGAGAGGAAGCAGGGGAGGGGCAGAGAGAGAGGGAGAGAGAGAGAATCCCAAGCAGACCCCATCTTCAGCACAAAGGCTCGATCTCATGAGCCAAGAGATCATGACCTGAGCCAAAATCAAGAGTCAGACACCTAACTGAGCCCCCCAGGTGCCCCTACTGACTTTTAGTTTTATTGCACGGTGGCCAGAGAACAAGGTCTGTGTGAAATCAGTGCTTCATATTCACTGAGAGTGACTTTACAGCTTAGTGAGGGTGAGTTGTTTTAAATGCTTCCTGCATACTTAAAAAAATGTATTCTCTAATGGTTAGGTATAAGGTCTTTTATATATCCACTCAGTTAAATTTTATTGTGCTATTTGAAACTTCAATATTTTTGCCTCTTAAAAAAAAACGTTTTTTAATGTTATTTATTTTTGAGGGAGAGAGAGGGAGAGACAGAGTGCAAATGGGGTTGGTGCAGAGAGAGAGACACACAGAATCCGAAGCAAGCTCCCAACTCCTGAGCTGTCAGCACAGAGCCTGACATGGGGCTCCAACTCACAGGCTGTGAGATCATGACCTGAGCCAAAGTAAGACGCTTAACCAACTGAACCACCCAGGCACCACAATATTTTTGCCTTTTTAAAAAAAATGTAGCTAGTAATTTCTGGGAAAGATTTGTTAAATATCACACTATGATTATGGATTTCTCATAATTTCATTACAATTCTGTAGAAATGCTTTTTGTTCTTAACTACATGGCATATAGGCTCAGGAGTGTTGTACCATTCTCATGACACCATGAAGCACTGAGGCTTTCACCCTCTCCCTGTCTTCTCTCCTCTCCCTCACTCTCCCTCTAGCTCAACCAGAAAAATGCTATCCTTGTCTGCCTCAGAGCAGCTTCTTCTATTCTCAAGTTCTTTGGAGCCTTAGCTACTCTCCCAAATAGGCCTAGTAAACACTTTCTTCCAAATAAACTTAGTCTTCTCCATGAATAAAATCATGGCAAATGCAACTATCAATGTTGCAAAACACATGTGATAATTATGCTTTCCACATCATATTCTGCAATTGGAGGACCATGAGCTCAGTGCAGGGCTTGTGGTATATCTCTACATTTGTCCTCCTAAGGGCCAACTGCATAGTGGTTGCTTAATAAACATGTTAGAATGTTAAGTAAAACACACTTACATAGGTATCACAGGACATATGTTACAGAATCTCCCACAAAGATTTTCAGAACAAAAGAATGTCCTTGTGCTGGGGCACCTGGATGGCTCAGTTGGTGGAGCATGTGATTCCTAATCTCAGGGTCATGAATTCAAGGCCCATATTGGGTGTAGAGATTATGAAAGAAAGAAAGAAAGAAAGAAAAAGAAAGAAAGAAAGAAAGAAAGAAAGAAAGAAAGAAAGAAAGAAAGAGAAAAGAAAAGGAAAGAAAGGAAGAATATCCTTGTGCTCGGAATGATTGAGGAAATCGTCACCTTCTTCCAGATTGAGGAGATCTAGAAAAACTGTATAACCTTGGGAATCACCTTCTGTCATTTAATTTTCCATCTAGCACACAGTATATTGTGTATGTTCTTGTATGAGTTAGGAACCAGAGATAATAAGGGCACAGTTTCTTTCTTCATGGAGCCCACAGTCCAGTGGGAGAGACAGGAACAAAAATAATTATGCCTTAGGGGTCTAGTAACTCACAGAATGAGCTGGTATGGATATCTACTGCTTTACTGAACCATGCAGGGAAATTCTGAATAGAGTATAACAGAAAAATTAAAATGCATATTGAGCTTGAAGTAAAGAAATACATCCTCAAGTGACAGTAACAGGGAGGAATTTAAAGCCAAAAGAGTAGCATTGCAAACCAGAGCCTTGGTGGTGTGAACAGCAGGAGGAGGGAGCCCTAGAACTGGGGGAGCCGTTAACACCCATGTGCATGAGGGGGCATGTCCTACGACCCACTGGAAGCAGGGCTTTGGAACTGAAATCCTGTTCTGTCAGGGAAAGATGGCTAGAAAAAAAATCTCCATCCATTGGTTTCTGCCCTAAGGCTCTGGGGAAGAAAGAAATCAGTTTCCTAGGAGAAACTCAAACTTCCAGACCTATGTCATATTCTGGTGTGTGATGTGACTTAACTTTATCTCATGGGATGGAAGTCCTCAAACCCCAAAATTAATGTAAAACCTTTTCCTTTTCTTTTTTGTTACCATAGTCATGGAGGAAACCTTTGGACCAACCGGTAGAAGCAAATGCACAGCTCTTCCTGGCATGTCCTGAGAACATACAGGGCCCCCACAGAATAAAACAATCCCTAATGAAGACTTTAACAGTAAGTGTACAAACCCCAGGAGGAAATCACTTGCCACAGGCAGAGTCAACACACATAACAAGCTGGAGAATCAGCACCTCCAAATCTTGAGACAATGAAACAACCCAAAAGAGATAATAAAATAAGTAGGCTTACAAAGTTTAGAGAGATAAAAGGACTAGAAAACAGAAAAATAAAAGGATGCTGGAAAAGAATAAGCAGATAAGGGAAAGAGCCATATGGAATTTCTAAAAAATGAAACATCTGGGGAAAAAAAAAAAACTTCAGTGGATGAATTAATAGCTGACTGAAAAAAAAAATTAGTGAAATGAAAGTTAGATCTTAGAAAATTACCAAAGATGAGGCACAGAGAAGTAAAGACATGAAAATATGAAAAAGATGTTAAGAGATGTGCAAAACAGAATAAAAGTTGTGTAGGAATAAAGTGAGAACAAGGAAAAGGCAGTCATTTAGGAAGTAATGCTCAGAATGTTTTAGAATTGATGTCATAAATCCCTAGTTTGAAGAAGCTATCCTAAACACAACATCCCATGATAAAGAAAGCTCTCATTTTGTTTAGTCACCCCTAGCCACATGAGTCATTCCTAGACATAATAGAGTGAAATATTAGAACCCCAAACTAAAAGAAAAATCTCAACACTAGTTATGTTGAAAAGGTAGGCTATTTACAAGGAAACAGCAATAGTGATAGCAGAGCGGGGAACAAAATGGAATAATAGCTTCAAAGTGTGGAGGGAAATGAGAAGTCAGTCCAGGATTCCATAACAAGCTCAATTATAAAGCTGAGAAAATCCTTAATCACAAAGCACTCAATTGGGGCTCAGAGTATACCTTACTGTGTTCTGGCCACTGTCAGAAATTCATCTTTTTCCTGTTCCTTTTTTTTCTTCCTCTCCACTTTCCCATTTTCCCTCTTCTCTTTTTCCTCTCTTTCTCCTTTTGTTTGTTTGTTTGTTTGTTTTGTTTTGTTTGTTTGTTGTTACTCTTGGAGCAAATCAGCCACCATCTTCCACAAATTAGGCCGGACTGGGAGGAAGGACACCCAAACTTGGCTACTGAGTAGCCCTTGGTTAATTCCTTTCAATTCTCTAGGATTTATTTTCCTAATTTTTTGTCATGACAATTACATATCTTCTGTCCCTTACAGATTTTCTGTGATTATTGAAGTGAAATGGCAGACAAAAAAGCCTTTTGGAAGAAGGAAAAGCAAATGGCACACAAGCAGAGGACTACTATTCTCTTCAAGGAGGTAGAGAAAGTTTTCCAGCCACTTCATTTTCTCCTTCTCCTCCTGGCTGGCTGGATAATCTCGTGTTGGAGTCTCTCCTGCAGCAGACATGGATAGTAGAGCCAGCCCTGACAGTGCCTGAGATGCCAGGCTGGGTGAAGCCTCCTTCCTGAATAAGAAAGGCTGCCTAGTTCCCTATGCAGGGGCTGAAAAGTATTAACTGTGGCAAGGAGGATTAGTCATATGCCACTTAATTCCTGTTAATCAGGATTGAGGGGAGCTTGTGCTTGTAAATTACAGATGAGCCAGCTGCCGTCCTGAGGTCCTGCTGGGCTGGACTCTGCTGGGCACAGTGGGCACAGCGCAGCAGGACTCTCAGACGCCTGCTGAGCCATTCTGGCCCTCCTTCATTTCTTTGCCTTCAAGTTCTCTCCCTCTCCTCTTTCTCCCCAATCACTTCTCAGATTTGATTCTCTTTCCTATCATTTATTATTCCTCCTCTTCCACTTCTAAGTTAACATTCCTTATTTATATTCCTTTCTCTGACTTACATTTTCTCTGTTTTCTCTTACATTTTTGTCTTGTTTTAAAAAAAAATTCAGCTGAGTAAATTTGAATATTTAATTGGTTTATTAAGTCATTCACGAATCAGGCAGCATCCCATCCAGCAAGTAGAGAGATGCTCCAAGGAGTTGTACAATTTTTATACAGGAGGGTAGGGCAAGAGGTTATTAGCAAAAGAAAAGAAAGGTTTGCTCCAGGCCAGGGCATCTCTTTTGTGAAGAGGGATGAAGAGTTTTCATTGAGCAGATGGCCTCACTAGTGCTGATCAGGAAATTTCAGATTGACTCTTTAAAGGTCACATTCCTGGGAGAGATTGAAACTGTAATTAAGTCTTGGTTTGCTATTGTGAGGGCCGATGGCTCTATTTTGGGCCTGTCTGTTTTGTAATAATTGCCCTCTTTTGGTCAGCCTAAGAGGTGTGATCACAAATTAAGGCACTAGTGCCACTCTCAGCTACTGCTCTGTGGTTCTTATGGTTTTTCACTGATCCTCTGTGTGATATTCATAGGTCATGACGTTTTTTTGCTTAATCCCTATGATACTCTCAGATCACAACTCTGGGTTCACAATCCTTAAGTCAGTCATGCTCCTTCTCCTCCAACATTCTAGTCTCAGGGAGATCATCCACTTGGTAGCTATCAGCTGTGAACATGCATTTAAAGCTTTTGAGATGAGGGGCGCCTGGGTGGCTCAGTCGGTTGAGTGTCTGACTTTGGCTCAGGTCATGATCTCATAGTCTGTGAGTTCGAGCCCCGCGTGGGGCTCTGTGCTGACAGCTCAGAGCCTGCAGCCTGCTTCGGATTCTGTGTCTCCCTCTCTTTCTGCCCCTCCCCCACTCATGCTCTGTCTCTCTCTCTCTGTCAAAAATAAATAAACATTAAAAAATTAAAAAAATAAATAAAGCTTTTGAGATGATATAGCACACCAGGGAGATCATAGGCAGGATAATTCCCAATGTTTGGAGTGTACTTTGAAGCCATTGTCCCCCAAACCCAAAGCAATCAAAATCAAATGAGTCAAAAAAAGATCTTGTTTAAAGGAATCACTCCTTCAGGCCAAATGGCTGCTCAGTGATCTTATGTAATGGGGTTTCCAACCTCCTCAAAAGTGTTGATTGAGGTATAGCAGATGGCCATAGCACAGGTACCTCCTTGCTCAGATAAAAGATAATCAGGGGCTATCCTATTATCCAGAAGAACATTGACCAGAGAGTCTAGGGAACTTTGTTGGGCTGCTATTACTTCAGCAGCAGATTCTGCAATAAGAATTAAGGAGAAGTTCCTCAGTGTGCCTGCATGGTTCAGTTGGTTAAGCATCTGATTCTTGGTTTCAGCTCAGGTCATGACCTCACGATTTGTAGGATCAAACTCCAAGTTGGGCTCTGCACTGATAGCATGGAGGCTGGGATTCTCTCTCTCTTCTCTGTGCCCCTCCCCCACTTGCATGAACTCACACTTACCCATGTTCTCTCTCTCAAACTAAGCAAATAAACATTAAAAAAAAAAAGAATTAAGGAGAAGTTCCTGATCAAAGCCTCATTTATATTTATTCCTAGCCAGGGAAGGAGAGTCCTGCCAAAAGGAGTGAATCCTGAATCACGAAAGCCTTCATATACAAACTTCTGCTGCTTTCTTCCAACTTGAAAATGTAAATTCAGAGGCCTTTGTCAATGCAATGTCTTATTTGCTTTGTGAGAAGTTTGAGATATGATTACATTTTATCCTAGCCTGAAATGATATAGATGAGGGCATTATCTTTCTAGGCCAGTGTCAGAGTAAAGGAAAGAAAAAGAAGGATAAAGGGTTTTGGGCTTAAAGTATGAAGTCTTGTTTTATCTTCTTGGGTGAAAACAGTCTACTTCAATGTCAACTATTTCTCTTCTTGGTCAGTTTGATTCAGAGGTCCCGTGTCTGTACAGAATCAGCTGTCAGGTGGGGCCTTCTTTAGCTATGAGATGTGCATCCAAAGCTTAATACCTTCCAGTTTTGCAGCAATGACAGTGTCCAGGGGCACTTGGTAAGCTTCCTTCCAATGGGACTTGAGGGCTGTCTTCTTGATAACGTTTCCAGAAAACCCAGTCATCAGGCCCTACATTATAGCCAACAGGATCCTTCGAACTGGGATCTAGGAAGCCTTCTTTAACCTATTGATGACAGGCTTGAGTATAAAACATTAGAGCCTCCCAGTAGCTTGCCATACTAGCATGAGACAAGTGATCAGCAGAAGGTTGTATACCAACAGATATTGGCCTATCAGTGGCTATCTCATACAGAGTGAGTTTATGTTTCCCAGAGTGGGTACTGCATATAGTCAATAAAACCAAACGCAATGCCTTGGACCAGGGAAGTCCAGTAGTTACTGCAGGTTTAAAAAATTTAAGTTTAGGATCCCATTAGTTCTTTTGGCCTTGCCTTATAGTTGAGAGTGATAGGGGCAGTGTTAATTGTAAGAAGTTTGCAAGGCTTTCATTAAGGCTTGTATGATTTACCCAGTGATGTGAGTGTCTTGATCATTGGAGCTCATGGAAGGTATACCCCAAGTGGGAAACCCAAAAGCTTCTTTGCCACTGAGGGGCATTAGCCTTGTGGCAGGGGAAAGCTTCAATCCATATGGAAAAAAAACACACACACGGGGCACCTGGGTGGCACAGTCAGTTAAGCATCCAACTCTTGGTCTCGGCTTAGGTCAAGATCTCACAGTTTGTGAGTTTGAGCCCCACATCGGGCTCTGTGCTGATGGTGCAGAACCTGCTTGGGAGTCTGTCTCTCCCTCTGTCTGACCTTCCCCTGCTTGTGCTCTGTTTCTCAAAATAAATAAATAAACTTAAAAACCTTTAAAAAAGAAAACACACACACACACACACACACATACACACACACAATAACAGGAGCATATTGAAAACCTAGACTAAGTGGCAGTTGAATGAAGTTTCACTGTAGGTGTTCAAAGGATCCATAGAGAGGTCTGAGGCCTCTAGGGACAAAAATATTGTTTCCAGGATAAAGGACCTGACAGGCCAACCTGCTGATAGACTGTTTTCACAATTTTGTAGAAGTCTCCCCACCAACGTCAATTCATAATTTGAGTCATCTTAAATGCAAAAGTGAGTGAAAAAATACAAAAACAAATAAATTGGATTTGATAGGGAGCCAAGAAGAACCAAGCAGCCATCTTGGGCTTACCATGGTTCTGACTGTTTAATTTACAGATATTATGATTTTACAGATTTAAAAAAAAATGTTTATTTATTTATTTTGAGAGAGAGGATGCATGGACATGCACACAAGAAGGAGAAGTGAAGAGAGAGAGAGAGAGAGAGGGAAAGAGAGAATCCCAAGCAGGCTCCACATTGCCAGTGCGGAGCCTGACATGAGGCTCAATCCCATGACCTTGTGATCATGCCTGAGCCGAAATCAAGAGTCAGATGCTTAACTGACTGAGCCACCCAGGCACCCCTAGAGCTTTTATTTTCAAGTAATCTCTTCACCCAGCATAGGGCCCTAACCCATAACCCTGAGATCAAGAGTTGCACACTCCCCCAACCAAGCTGGCCAAGCACCCCAATTTACAGCTATTATTTACCAACCTGTTTCTCTGATTCAGGAGCAGACTGTTGCCATGCTACAGGGACATCAGGATGGCAAAAGTCTGGCATTGAGGGGCCATTTTTTGCAGACGCAGAATAGACTTCATTCACATGTGCCACAATCTTTTTTCCCCCCTCCCTATATGCAGCATTTTATTTGGACAGATTTATGTGTTCCGACCCTGTTGTGGGTCAAAGAATTACAGGATAGTGACAGGAGCACTGGGACACTAAGGGGGCTCAGATGGAAATTGCAAGAACCATAGTCCAAAGGCCTGTTCATCTTGTCTCAGTTTCCCTTTTATAGATTTCCCTGATACTCAGGCTCTGTCCTTTTAGTGTAAGCCTCAGTTTTAATGACAGCAATTTCAGAAAGTAAAAGAACTCCAGTAATACCATTTACTTGTTGCCCTTTTTTTTTATTGGGGTCCCAAAGGATATAAGACAGCATTTTAAGATAATAGTTAGACATACAAGAGATAACATTATAGCAGAACATATCAGATTTCTAGGAATTTTATGTAATTTGTAGAACATTTATATACCTATACAAAAACAACATAAAGAAGGCTTAGTATTACTTCTTATGAGACAGTTTCCCATATAATTTAACATATCAGGTAAACCTAATCAGCTTAACAAACACTTTGGAATATTCCAGGGCCCCTCTAAAAAAATCCCAAAGTGTCTTCCAGACCAAAAATACTTCATTTAGAATTTGGTTTTGAGAAGTTTGTAAAAACAAACACACAAATAGACAAAAACCCATATATATGGTTTTAAAGAACTTAGTTGCAGAGAATCACAGATTTTTATGAAACTTAATACATCATTATCTATTAACAAAACTTAGTTCTTTTAATTTTTTTAAAGATTTATTTTATTTTTAGAGTGTGAGCAAGGGACAGGGGCAGAGGGAGAGAGAGGATCTCTCATGACCCTGGGATCATGACCTGAGCAGAAATCAGGAGTTGGGCATTCAACCAACTGAGCCACCAAGGCTCCCCAGTTCTTTTAATATTAAGATGATTCTGTTTTCCTAAGTAATGAAAGACCTGATAGAGACAGTAAACACAGTAAATTAATTTGATAAAACATAAAATCTTTGTTTTCTAGGCAGATCATTTAAAAGGTAAAGAAACTTTCATGACCTGTTATCAAAAGCAGACCAAAACGCCAACGAGAAAGCCAAAATCTAATTTTGCCAGTTTACTTTTTTTTAATGTTTCTTTATTTTTGAGAGAGAGAGAGGGAATGCACATGAGTGCAGGAGGGGCAGAGAGAGAGGAGGGACAGAGGATCTGAATACGGTTCTGTGCTGATAGAAGAGGGCCCAATGCAGGGCTTGAACTCATGAAACAGTGAGATGTCAGAGGCTTACCCAACTGAGGCATCCAGATGCCCTGCCAGGTGACCTTTTTAAAAAGTAAATTACATTTGATGGCAAGAACAAGGGCAAAAGAAAAAAAATAACTTTCATTACAACTTGCAGCCCATTGACAAGTACTTGGGACAGGCATGGTGACTTTCCTCCAGAAATTCAACTGCATGGATGTTAATACTTTGCTAAGGGCAAAAGGCAACCTTAGCTTGACATTAGCCTGACCTCCAGAATCCTGTAATTCTCCTTTAACATATAAAAATCCCTTTGAAAACTTCCTTTATCTCTACCCACCTCCCAAGATATATGTTTGAAATGATCCTCCAAGCACATGACCCACTGATACTCACTGAAGAGTCTCATGACTAAGGGTATACTAGACATTAGTAAATGACCTTATCCTAACAGCAGCTAGCCCCTCAAGGTCCTGGAAACCTTGCTTTCAAACTCCTTAGACACTTATGCTATCCCTAACCCCCTCCCAATTTGAAAGTATATAACTGGCCACTCCTCACAACTCCAGTGCAGCTCTTTCTGCCCACAGGTCCTGTCCCCGTGCTTTAATAAAACCATTTTTTTGCACTGAAGATGTCTTAAAAATTCTTTCTTGACTGTTTGCTCCCAGACCCCAACATTTCACTTCACATTTTTAAATCCTTTTTTTTAAATTGTTTTAATGTTTATTTAGTTCAGAGAGAGACACAGAGAGACAGAGAATGAGCAGGAGAGGGGCAGAGAGAGAGAGGGAGACAGAATCTGAAGCAGGCTTCAGGCTCTGAGCTGTCAGCACAGAGCCTGACACAGGGCTCGAACTCATGGACCATGAAATCATGACCTAAGCCAAAGTCAGATGCTTAACCAACTGAGCCATCCAGATGTCCCTAAATTATTTTTTTTCTAATTCCAATATAATTAACAGGCAGTGTTATATTACTTTCAGGTGTACAATACAGTGATTCAATAATTCTATACATCGCTTAGTGCTCATCACAGTAAGTGTACTCTTTTTTTTAATAATTTTTTTAATGTTTATTTTTGAGAGAGAGACAGAGTGCAAGGGGGGGAGGGGCCAAGAAAGAGGGAGACACAGAACCAGAAGCAGGCTCCAGGCTCTGAGCTGTCAGCACAGAGCCCGATGTGGGGCTCGAACCCATGAACTGCAAAATCATGACCTGAGCTGAAGTCAGACACTCAGCTGACTGAGTCACCCAGGTGCCCCTCAGCCATCATTCTAGTCATCTATTTTTTGCTGACAGTTTTGCAATAGGACAACAGGAATTTAACTAGTAAACTCAGACAGAATAAAGAAGACATCCAGAGGGCTAACAGACACATGAAAAGATGCTCGACATCATTCATGGTAAGTGAAATACAAATCAAAACCACAATGAGATACCACCTCACACCTGTCAGAATGGCTAACATTAACAACTCAGGCAATGACAGATGTTGGCGAGGATGCAGAGAAAGAGGATCTCTTTTGCAATGCTGGTGGGAATGCAAACTGGTGCAGCCACTCTTGAAAACAGTATGGAGGTTCCTCCAAAAATTAAAAACAGAACTACCCTATGACCTGGCAATTGCACTACTAGGTATTTATTCAAAGGATACAAAAATGTTGATTCAAAGGGGCACAAGCACCCCAATGTTTATAGCAGCACTATCAACAATAGCCAAAGTATGGAAAGAGCCCAAATGTCCATTCACTGATGAATGGATAAAGAAGATGTGGGATATATATGATGAAGTTTTGGGGTTATGGGGGGTTTGTGGGGTCCATTGCTGATAGCCAAAAAAGAATTCTTGAAGACATCTTTGGTGCAAAAAGGTGATTTTATTAAAGCATGGAGATAGGACCAATGGGCAGGAAGAGCTTCACTTTACATGTAGGGGTTGAGTCCAGAGAGGTAAAGTCAAGAGGGAGTTTCCAAAGAGACTTTCACATGCTAAAGACTTACTAGAGGCTTAGCTATTGTGAAGATAAGGTTGTTTCTCCCTCTAGCAACACATTAACATTGAGACAGTAAGGAGTACCTGGACTTTAGGCTGTTGATGAGATTGCCTTTTTCTGGTAAACTGGTGGAGACTCTTTTCAGTTTAACCATTTGTTTTTTGTTCTTTCTTTTTTGGGGTAGCCGGGAGTGTCCAGGGAATATCATAAGTCCCACCTAGGATGGGGTGGGGTGCTAGTTTGTGTTTTGCCCTCAGCCTGCCTCATGGTGCTTCATCATATATACAATGGAATACTACTCAGGGATCAAAAAGAATGAAATCTTGTCATTTGCAACAATGTGGATGGAACTAGAATGAATTATGTTAAGCAAAATAAATCGATCAGAGAATGACAGAGAATGACAAATATATTGCACTCACATGTGGAATTTAAGAAATACAACAGAAAAATGTAGGGGAAGGGAAGGAAAAATAAGGTAAAAACAGAGAGGGAGGCAAACCATAAGAGAGTCTTAAATACAGAGAACACACTGAAGGTTGCTGGAGGGGAGGCGGGTGGGGGATGGGCTAAATGGGTGATGAGCATTAGGGAGGGCTCTTGTTGGGATGAGCACTGGGTGTTATATGTAAATGGTGAATCACTGTGTTCTACTCCTGAAACCAATACTAAGCTGTATGTTCTGTATGTTAATTAACTTGAATTTAAATAAATTAAATTTTAAAAATAAAGTCTTTCCCGTAGAGAAAAAAAAAAACTAATTAATTAATTTAAAAAAAAGAATGCCCCATCCTTATAAGTGCTTGCCTCCAAACTGGCTAAATAGAGCTCTCTTACAAATTAATTTTAGCTGAGCACCTGGATGGCTCAGTTGGTTAAGCGTCTGACTCTTGATTTCAGCTCAGGTCATGAACTCACGGTTTGTGGGTTTGAGCCCTGCATCGGGCTCTGTGCTGGCAGTGTGGAGCCTGTTTGGGATTCTCTGTCTCCCTCTGTCTCTGCCCCTCACCCCGTTACTCTCTCTCTCTCTCTCTCTCTCTCTCTCTCTCAAAATAAATAAACATTAAAAAAACAAATTAGGGGCGCCTGGGTGGCTCAGTCAGTTAAGCGGCCGACTTCAGCTCAGGTCACGATCTCGCGGTCCGTGAGTTCGAGCCCCGCGTCGGGCTCTGGGCTGATGGCTCAGAGCCTGGAGCCTGCTTCCGATTCTGTGTCTCCCTCTCTCTCTGCCCCTCCCCCGTTCATGCTCTGTCTCTCTCTGTCTCAAAAATAAATAAAACGTTAAAAAAATTAAAAAAAAATTAATTTTAGCAATACCATCTGGAGATGGAAAAATATCTCATATTTACTATATGCATGTGCATGCATGTACACACACAGACACAAAAATCTTATAGCTTTTGTTTTTACTAATATTTGTGGAGAGGACATTTTAGGCCCAATTTTCAAATACTTCCCTCTCTTTCTCTTTGTTCTTCTGAAAAGAAACTTCTCCCTAAAGTTTGAAGTTCAAAGAATGGCTCTTTGGTCCTAGAGAAGAGGAGGATAAAAATCTACATCACAAAATACAGATTGAGTGCAGAACAATTTTATCTCCAATATTTTGATCTTTTCAAGCATTTTGAGAGGAATAGGTGAGGTTTAAGGGATTGGAAGGGGAAGGTGAACTTTGAACTTCTAGAGCAACACCTTTGGCCTGGCAGAGATTTATATGACAAAAGCAGCTCTTTCCAATCCCCCAAAGAATTGGGTTGTAGCTTTTGTTTTACATATCTTTTATCTCTTTAATTTTTCACTAGCCTTTTGCAATGAATCATTCTATGAAGCTATGTTAGAATTTTGAAAGCTTTTGAAGGCTTCTGCATACTAATTAAAACAGGCATCTCATTGTTTGATTTGAAACCCCTTGGTTTTGAGTGTACTGAAAAAAAATTTTTTTAATGTTTTATTTTATTTTTTAAGAGACAGAGAGGGACAGAGCATGAGCAGAGGAGGGGCAGAGAGAGAGGGAGACACAAAATTCAAAGCAGGCTCCAGGCTCTGAGCTGTCAGCACAGAGCCTGATGCGGGGCTCAAACCCAGGAATGGGAGATCATGACCTGAGTGGAAGTCGGACGCTCAACCAACTGAGCCACCCAGGCACCACATGAGTGTACTTTTTAAATGATCTTCTCTATTTGGAACATTCCTCATAATGGCCATTGTAATTCAAGGTTGTTTTTAGTAAAATTTTGCCATCTTACTAGATAATCTGCAACTTATAGAAATCTAGTTCTCATACATAAAGTAAGTAGGTGTGCCAGAAGGTGGCATGCACAGCTCTCTGGAAATAAAGGATCCCCTCTCTTTTAGCTAGGCCTTTCATTTTCCTGGAGTCACACTAATAATCTGAAAAATGGGGAGAGGACTGAACCTGCAGGGAATGGGGCCTGGGGACTGATTCTAAACAAATGGAGAACTGGGAACTCATCACCAGTTCCCAACATGGAATTTGGGGAGGGATTCCAAACAAATGGGGAATTGCAAACCAAACCATCAGAATTCCCACTGTGGAATCCAGAGACAGAGCTAAGGTCTGGGGTTTTCAACCTGGGGAACTGCAGTTTGAAAGGCTAGGGGCCTGGCCCCAAGCAGAACCATCTGCTAGCTAATTGGGCTTTGGGCAGATATGCCAGTTCAGTTGGGCTCTGGGCAGAACTGTCTGCCAGCTCAAGTTGACCTTCCCTGTAAAGGAAAGCCAATTAAATCAGGAGTTCAATGCAAAGAAAACAGAGCTTAGAATTGACAGAAATTTACTCATAGCCCTCAGAAATGGCGAGAAAGACAATGAACTCAAAAGGGTTTGTTGGGCTCCATGCCTGTTTATCTTATTTCTGAGTACCATCAGAAGTTTGCTTCAGATCCTACCACTGTCACCAAATCTGTTAAAAAATTTCGACTAAGTTTGGAGATCTAAATAGCTTTATTCAGTGATTCGTGAATTGAACAGCATTCTATTTAGCCAATGGAAAGATGGTCTGAGGAGTTGTACACAATGGAAGGTTTTCAGAGAAAGGAGGGTGGGACAAAGAAGTTACTAGGAAAAGAAAAGAAAGGATTGTTTCAGGCCAGGACATCTCTTTTGTGAAGAGGGAATGGCAGGGTTTTTGCCGAGAAGATGACCTCATTAGTGTTGATCAGGAAATTTCAGACTGACTGTTAAGGTGACATTCCTGGGAGAGGTTGAAACCATTTAAGTTGTTGGTGTTGTTGGAGTCATATGACTCCATTTTGGGCTTGTTCTTTCTTTTTTTAACAGTCTGTACTCTTTCTCAATTGCTTACTTCCACCTCTCTGGTTTTGACCTTTCCTCTTCCCCACCTTGCTCTCCACTCCCCTACTTATTTACTCATACACTCACACACACAGATCCACACACATTTAACTTCTCTTTCTTACATCAACAAACACCCTGACCCTTGATTGACCTGTGAAAGGCAATTCAAAGGTCTGAGGCAACTCTTCCTGGCTCATACTGAGACTGAGTCCATCTCCCTCAAACTTTGCTGACCTTGCAAAAAAATCCAAATCAAAACCTGTCTCTCATTATGTAATTTTTGTCTTCATCGCTGAGGAGAGGTTGCAGTCAGCCTCTTTGATAAACTCTCTTTTGTGTTTCCTTCTTCATCTCCGTCTCCCCAAGCTGAGCTCAGAACCAGTATGTGTAAGATGGAAACAAACATCCCTCTGCAAGGTCAAATGCAAGGTCAAATGGGGTTTGGCACTCACCCTGCATGGGTTTTGTTATTCTTGTCTCTGCATTACACGGGGTCTACCATCTTGGGGTGCGTGTGCATGCACACTTGCATGCTTTTGCCTTTTTGTGTGAAGAAATGCATACGCGATAAATATGTATATAACTCTGTGCGGGATCCTTGTGTGAGATATGGAGAGGGTGGAAGTGGTATGTGTGGAATGCATGGTTGGGCTGAAGATGGATATGTGTACGCCTGTGTGCGCGCACAGATGTCTTTCTGAGCAGTGCTTTGCAGAAAGCTATTGAGAGGTATCTGGAAAAGGGCATTTGTAGAAATACATATTTAACAACAGGTATGAATTGAAGTGAGAGAAATATTTGATTTGTATGGTTTATATGTAGGGTGAATTTTGGATGGAAAACAGAAAGGAAACTCTTTTGTACTTCTTAGAGGCATCCAGACCCTATCTTACGAAAGCCCCTTAAAATCTCCCATTCTGGGGCAGCAGCAAATGTCCAAGCAGCTTCCCTCCAGGAATTGGCTTTGTTTCCAAGAAGTTTGTTAGGCTAAGAAGAAAGCATCTTTGACCCCGCCATTTAGTCTCTCAAACCTCAAGGACATAGATAAACACCCACAGGCACAGATTTCTTCCCAATGCTAGGCTGAGTCCCCACTGCTACTCCCCATTCATTGTAGAGCAGGATCCAACTGCGGAGGCCCTTAGGTGCGCCCTGTGCTGCTCTTGGTCACGGATGGCTTGTAAAAGGAGAAGAGGAGAGCAAAGACCAAACACTGCGTCTGTGAGTCTACACCCCGCGTTCCTGGATTCCGCTGCCAGCCCGGGTCTGTGGCCTTCCTAGGGGAAAGCTGTCCAGCCCGAGCCCACACCATCTGAGGCAGGAACGCAGCTCCGCTTCTAGCCGAGCAAACCCTTCCGCCAGCCTCACGGCACCACCTTGTGGCTGGCTCTTGCCATTACAATTCCTTACCCGTCCCCTCCCTGCCACTCCCCCAAGCCAGCCCTTCAATGCCAATTACCAGCTTTAGATGATTAGTTGTTTGGTGTTCCGTGCTTGAGTGTTCAAAGGGAATTCTGTGTACAGTGTCTCTCAGTATTTTGAGAACTTGTAGTCATAAACACCCACATAGACTCAAGCATAGAACTGAGCCTGTACTTAAAACAATAAAGGGTTAACTCTAAAGAGACCACAGGTCAGTGGGGGGAGAGATGCCTTGGGGAGGAAGAAGAAAGAAGACTATCCATAGGAATTTCAGGTCTTTCCTGAATTCTTTCTCTTTTCCTTTTCCTTTCTTTTTCTTTTTTCTTTTCTTTTTCTTTTTCTTTTTCTTTTCTTTTCTTTTCTTTTCTTTTCTTTTCTTTTCTTTTCTTTTCTTTCTTTTTGGAATTCCAGATATTTCAAACTGGGCTGGACAAGGGCCAAAGTGAGAACCTAACCCAGTCTGTTAGCTATTCTTCTACCTTCTTTAAGAAAATCTACATATTCATCTAAAAAATGCAGGAGAGAGTGTAGAGCAGTTTGAATTGCTAGCCTGGGGTCAGCTTGCTTTGCAGTGAGAGCCCCGCTGACAAGGGGAGAGAGGAATCAGCCACAGTGCTCCTCCATCAAAGAGGGGGCTTAATTGTGGCAAGGAGAGAAACTGGCATGCCTAGTACCTGCAGAAGGAGCCTTGAAGTTGAATCCAGAAGACAGACCTGCTTTCTTTGAAAAAAAAAAAAAAAGTTTATTTATTTATTTTGAGAGAGATAGTAGGGGATGGGTGGAGAGGGAAAGAAAGAGAATCCCAAGCTGACCTCGCGCTGTCATCGCAGAGCCTGACTGGGGGCTCATTCTCACAAACTGTGAGATCATGACCTGAACCGAAATCAAGAGTTGTTTACTGACTGAGCCACCCAGGTGCCTCCAGAAGACCTGCTTTCTACTAACTCTGTGACCTTCATTAAATTGCCTAGTCTCTCTGGGCTTTGCTTTAAATTTAAGAATTATCCATTATTATAAGACCTTGGCCTATGTTTAAGCTGCATCTACCATTGCTTTGTCTTATAAACTTTAGTCAAACTGGTATATTCTCATTCTCTCAAACAGACATCACTGATTCTTAAGCTTTGCTAATACCATTATTTTTGCTTGGAATGCCCTTCCCAACCCACCTGTGCTTCTAAATTCTATGCATTCCCAAGATAAAACCCAATTCCACTTGTTCTATGTAGCTTTTCTGATTTTCCCAACTGGATATTTCTCCTCACCCTTTCTTAAATTCTCCCTAGGACTCCATGGGTCCTTCTCTTGGGTGCTTCATAGTATATTCTGGTCATTTGTAGCTTTATTTTATATCCCCCATCCATTTGTGGATACCACATGAATTCATTTCAGGTAGGATGCTTAACACTGTGCTTTGTCCATATTACATGTTGAACAGATCCCTTACTGGATGAAATGGAATTTACCTCCTTTTTGTATCTCAAAATGGATATGAATGGAAGTGGAATTTACCTCCTTTTTGACACTCATCCAGTAAGTGTCATGAACACCCTGCCTCTAGTCCTTTGGATGCTTTGCCCTCCTGGTGCTTCTGGAACATATGTCCTTCCTGTCACGGTATTTATCACACTATAGCAACTTCCTTTCACCTGCCTTTCTTACCATCTAGATGATAAGCTCCTTGAGGAGACACTGCATCTCTTAGATCCCTGTTGCCTGCACCATATATGCAAATAGTGGTAACTCAATAACTATTTCATGAGTGGATAAATAGATGAATATATAAGTAGATGCATGGAAATAGGGAAGGAGAAAAGGGGTTAAGGATGACCTTCAAGTTTCCTTTAAGCTCTAATATTTTATGATTACAGACTTTGGCTCTTTTGAGGGAAGGTAGCTCAAGCTATTTGAGAAACAATACAGTGATGATAGTAGGGTCAGTGGTGACTTTCCTTTGAATGGACTTTGTTTCTGTGGGGGAGCTGGCCTTCCCATTCTGTGGAGAATTTCATACTCCCTGGGCTCAGCCTGGCCCAGAACTTGGAAAGATCTCTGGGGTGTTCATTTTTGTCACCCAGCCTGGGTAGGAGGGTGGACGGGTAGGAGGGGAACCGTTTTGGGAAAAAGTGTTGGGGAGTGTTTTTGTGTGTGATGAGTCAGGGCCATGGAGCTAGGAGCCCTAATCTCTGCTCTGCTCTCTGTGGGGGTAGTTCTCACCAGTTGCAGGGGGGTGGAGGACCACCAACTGTCTTTAGAAAGTTTTCTTAGTCATAGTTTATACCAAGTCAGCTGGAGCTTTATGTAACTGGGCCTTTATTCCACAGACAACAGGGTATGATGGGGTCAAAATGGCTGCTACTCCTCCAACAATGGCACCCACCTATTCTAGCCCCTCCTAACCACCAGCTGGGTGACATGCCCTTCCCTTAGGAAATAGCACTTTGAGGGCCAAAGGCCAAAGACATATATTTCCACTGGAAAATATTTGGGGTTATCTTCATGAATTCCATGGGAATGCCTCCATGCCTTCTGGGGGTCTGTTCCATTCTCTCCTGTTAGTCCCACATCAGCTAGGGGCAGTGAGAATATAGTACCCCAGGACTCCAGAGTGTGCATGAGCCAAGCAGCAGGTGATGGTCAGGGCATTGGCTTCTGTTCTGGGCTGTGATCCCTCTCCAGTGCTGCTGGCAGAGCTCTCTAACTCTGCTTTCTTATGGTCTTGCTCCCCAGACAGAGAGAGACTCAGTATTGCATTTCTTGCCTCTAACACTAGACACAACATGAGTTCTATGGGGGATAGCTCCAGAGAACTTCTGAAATGATTGGAGGGATGGAGGGAGATACATGAGAAGAGAAGGAAACAAGAGAGAGGAGAGGTTGGCTGCTGGAGATTTGCCTAGCTCAGGACACCTGACTATTGGGTCCACTGGGAAGAAAGCAAAGCTCAGGAGTCTAGGGAGAGTTGTGGGGCCTTCCACTTGGCTTCTTCAAGGTAGACAGAAAAAAAAAAAGTCTAGGTTTTCTTTCCTTTGCTACTGGCTGGACGGAAAGCCTTCTTTCAGGGCTTCAGGTCCAAGAGGCTGGGGCTGTAAGCTTTGGGTAACTGTTTTTGCTGAGGCAGGGTACTAAGGATAGTGTGACTGTGGGGTCAGGTCCTGCTAATCCCCAGAACAAGAAGGAATAGAGGCATTTGAGAAGGTAAGCTGGAAAATGAGGATGAGATTCCTGACAGTGGGGATGGCCACTGTGGTCCAATAGCCTGGGAAGGAGGAAAGTTCTAGAAAGAAAGTTACAAAATCAGGTCTTTGGTCAATGAACATATTCTGGACAACAAAAGTGGAAGCTTAGCAGGTGGTTAGCAGGAGCTTTCAGTCATTTGTTATGGCTCTGTCCCTTTATCAGTGCAGTGGCAGCCACTGAAGCCAGATGGAAGGGCCTCAAGGCAGTGGCTTCCCTGAAGCCAGATGGAAGGGCCTCAAGGCAGTCCTGAGAGTGAGTAGAATCAGCTGAGAAAGAGAATGAGGGTTGGAGTGCAGAGAGGGAGATTGTGAGAAAGGCTGGAAGTTCCCAGGCTAGTTTCATGCTGATCCCCAGATTTCTGAGCCATGCCTGCATGGTACAGGGCTGTTGGGTGGCCGGGTCAAGTGGTATTAGTGGTGAAGGAAGAATGAGAAGACATGAGTCTCCTCCTCTGCCCAGGTGCTTGGAAGCAGGGAGATGCACAGCAGTACTTCTCTGGTCCTACTGAACTAAGATAAGAGTCCAAGTTGGAGAGAGGCTGGACTTGTCCCTAAACCCAGAAAGGAATGAAGGAATGAGAGAGTGCTAGGAAAAGAGGGAGAAGGGACATAAGTTCCCCTGCACACCACCAGGTGCCAGGCAGGGACAGTGCCATGATGGCCAGAGGCTGCAGCCCAGGGCTAAGGCAGGGCTAAGCTAAGATCTCTAAAATGAGATCTTGATTCAGGCTGCCGCCTTCTGTTTCTGAGCTTGTGGTACAAGCGGGGTTGGATCTATTTCTACCTTCACATGCTGAGCCCCAAATCCCTGGAATATCATGCCCTGCTGCCTTATCTGCAGTGCTGGGACACCATCCAGTAGATTATTTAGGGCTTGGGGAAAGTGTCCAGGAGCAGGGACCCAGGGCGCTTAGTGGTTACTGTGATCTGTATCCACACTGCCAAGTTCTTGGCTCGGATTGCTCCTGTGATTGATGTCCTAGGTCTCCTTTCTTCAAGATGCAGCTGTTCCTGCCCTCTCTCTGGACCTCAGAGAATCACCCATGATGTTTCAACTGCTTCGTTGGGTTCCCTCACTGTGCTTACTTTTAAGAGGAGGGGCACAACAGAGCAGAGAGATTATACCTGCAAACATCAGAACCACATTGCCTGGGCTGAAAACCTGACTCTACCTCCAACTAGCCATATGACCCTGAGCAAGTCCTTTATGTCTCTGTGTTTCCATTCTATAAAAGAAGGCTAGTAATAGGACTTACCTTGTGGGCGTGTTGTGAGGGTTGAACAAGATATTTTGTGGAAAGTCATCTTTGTTCTGTGGCTTTCCACATAGTAAGCTCTTAATAAATGTTAGTTCTTGTTTTTCTATATGACCAAGCCTTGCATGTCCCAAAGACAGTGAATTCCAGCAATGCAGGCCTCCTCCTTCCTGTATCAAAAACAGCCCATGCTCAGCCCAATTTTTATGCACATAAATGTCCTCCCACCTTCTGTACAGCTACTCATACTCCCCCACTCCAAGGCCTAGCTAAAGAGCCGCCTCTTCCCAAAGTCTTTCCTGGTGATTCTAACCCACACAAAGCTCTTCCTCCCCTGACTTATTGTGCTTCCAGCCAGTGCCTTGAAATTTACCATTTAAACCATAGAACTTGAGAGCTGGAAGAGTCTTTGCAAATGATCCCAGTCAGTTGTTCTTACTCAGGAGTAGTTAATAAGCAGCGATTACATTGCTACAGCATCTGTTAGCACTCAACCCAGGCATCACTAATTAACCATAGCACTTCTGCTAAGCCCAAATGCTGCCTCAGAGTCCTTCTGAACACAGTGCTTCAGGAGATCAGTACTAACCCATCAGAAGTGCTACTACCATCCACAAGCCAGACAACTAGAAGTAATCTATATGGGTAAGGTAGCTGGAGCTTTTTGAGGTGTAGAGACCTGCTTCAGGCCCCAAGGCACTGGGATACAACACTTTAACTTGTCTTCAGGGCTCATTTGAGGGGACGTGGGGAATTGGGGTGGTAAGGAGGCTCAGTCTCTCCTCACACAGACTGACCCAGTGTGCCCGTGCTTCCAGAGTCTCTGTTTTGTGCCAACAGCAGGCCATAGGAGCTTCAGTGTCTTGAAAGACAGATGGACGCTGGACATCAGGAGCCCAGAGTGGTCATCTTCATCTGTGACTGGTCTGCTTAGGGCCACAGGGAGTCCTTCCTTCTTTCAGGGTCTCCATCTCCATCCATTCAAGGGATGGAGAGAGAAATGGCACAGTGGGATGCCACCTCTCCTGGGCCCTGAAAGTTGTGGTGAAGGGTCTCTTGAAGGGTGATTCTTTGCACTGGGCCACCTCTCCTGGGCCCTGAAAGTTGTGGTGAAGGGTCTTTTGAAGGGTGGTCCCTTGCACTGGGAGAGGGGGGCAGTAGTGGAAGCATGGAGGGGTCACAGTTAACATCCAGATTGTTGGAGGAGTTTTCACCCTTAAGTAGGAGTTCTGGAGAGCTAAACAGCCTCCTCCTCCTCAGAAGCTGTTGAAAGGTGGCTTCAACATCAGCTCAGTCCCACAAGCTTCAGAGTGCTACCCCTCATGCTTGTTCCCCTCTCCCCACCCCAGCTACCTCTCCCAACCTTCTCCTCCCTCCCATGCCCCTTGAGTTTGTGCTGCCATTCAAGTCCCCTCTGCAGACCTGCATGGCCTCCTGGCTGAACTCTTTAGTCATGTCACACTTTGCTGGAATTTTCTTTCTAGAACTTAGATTTCATTATGTCATCTCTGCTTAGACATCACCTCGTTGTCTTCAGGAGAGAGGCAAACTCCTTGATCTCTACACTATTTACATTTGGGATTGTATAATGTGTTGTTGTGGGGCCTTCCTGTGCACTGCAGGATGCTCGACGGCATCTCTAGGCCCTATCAACTGCACGCCAATGGCACGCTGCCCTGCCTCCCAGGTTTTAACAGCAAAGATGGCTCCAGATATTGACAAATGTCCTCTGGGGGGAAAAATTGCCCCCGTCAAGAATCACTGTTTTAGCTATAACACAGGTTAATAACTTAGTACAAACCTACTTAGCTCTGTGCTAACGGCTTTCTATGGATTGTGTCATTTAAGTTCAGAACAATTGCTGGAGGGTAGGCTCTCTTAGTATCCCTATTTTATAGATGCTTAAAAGGCACCCATTTGGAAGGTATCCAGATCTTTCAAGAAAGGCAAAGACTTTTTCCTTCTAGTGGGGTAAAACAGAGGGAGATAATTCAAAATCTCTTCTCCTTGAGGCCAGGGCCACAGACTAGTCAAGGCAGGATTTGAACCCAGGCTACCTGTTGGCAGGATTAGATTTCTCCCTCATGTGCCCTGTCCAGCCTGCTGTTTTCCTGCCACTCATCATGCCCTTCCGTAGTCACTGTCTGCACTCTGCTTCCCCTACGAGCTCCTCCACAACCTGGTGAAGTCTACTCACCACTCAAGGCCTAGGCAAAACCCCTGACCTCTTCTCTGTGCAGGCCCCTATGCCCCAGCAGGAAGAAGTAATAACTCCCTGTAGTTCACACACAGACACAGCCTTGGTGGTACATTCTGTCAGGATAATTGTGCAGATGTCTGTCTTCCCTGCCAGACTGTGAGTGATCTGGGGGGTCTGGTTTGTCCTTTGTAATGATGACCTGCATGAGCCCATGCCCCCCAGATGCTTGAGGAATGGGATGAAGTGGAGAGGTGTGTGATATACCGGACACCAGGAGCAACAGTGTCTTTGGGCACACAAACTAGACAAAGCGCTTCTCCTATGGGCTGATTTGGCCCCTCAAAAGAGTACAAGGCTAGAGGAGCCACAAATGGGGGCTGGAGTTTGGCCCCCTTGGCAGGAGGCCTTTGAGACATGCATAAACTGCAGTCTTAAGGAAGTGGTGGACCTCAGGCTGCCTGTCAGATAGAATCCTCCCGTTAGCTTTCATGAGGTTTAGTAGGAGTGAGCATGCCTGTGTGTGCCCACTGTGAGTATGTGTTAATATGTGTGCTCATGTGGGAAGGTAGGCAGTGGGGCCCATGCCTGTGTGGAGTGACACTGTGAGCATGTGCCACACGCTGTGTGCATTTCTGTCAGGACATGTGCATTTCTGTACTGCAATACTAGCACATGTGTGTACTTATATGGACCTATCAACATAGAATGTAGGTCAAGGGACCCACAGGCATTCTAGAACTCTAGAGAATGCAGTCTGCTCTCTGCCCTGCTCCCTTTGCGGGATGGAGGGAGAGAAAGATGCTTTGGAATGCCTTCCTTGGAAGCCACATTGGTCTCTCTTTTGCAGGCAGGGTTTCTGAGGCAGAGTACTCAAAGAGCTCCCTCCCTTCTCCCTCTTTATGGGCTGGAGAAATGAGCTCCCAAGAAGACAAGAGGAGGAATATATCTCTTGGCCCTGTCCTGCCAGCTCAGACACAAGCTGGCCCCAGATGACTGGATGACTGTTGGATTAGGGAGCATGGTATCTCAGGGCCAAAGGTGGCGGTGAGTGGGATGGGCTGAATGAGTCATGGCCAAAGCCCAGTTAGCAGCTCATGTCTTGTTCTTTGTTGACAGAACAGAGAAAGGACCTTCCTGATAAGATGTCAACATTTTGGGGGTGACGATGGCTGGACAAAGAGAGAAGATGCAGGGGCCAGGGCCACTTCCTAAGACAGGGGCCCAGGATTGTGCCTGTAGCCACATGTTCAAGTGAGTGTGCCTACCTGGGTAAGTGTGAGGTGGGCACAGGGCCGTGTGTTCACATGAGTTTATGTGCAGCCTGAGCTAGGGCGTAGTCTCAATGTGAACACGTAGAGCTCTATACCTATCCTATCAGAGAGTTCAGGCAGCTGGCATGGAAACGTCCAGGGACATTTCTGGCCTCACTCACATTTGCTTATACCTTATGGTAATCTGTGTATAAGTGTGTCCCCACTGCACACCCATGGAGCCCACATGTGCATTTATCTCTGCACTTCCAGGGGGGTTCTGACCTCTTGGCTCAAGCTGAAATTCACATAGGCACATACAGCACTCACAGCCCCCAAATTCCTCTACATTTGAAAAAGACAAGGGGAAAAAAAGGGCCAAGAGACAAGAGGAGATAAAAATAGCTGAAAATAAGCTCTTCAGATCAGAAAGCTCCCTTTTTTAGTGACTCACAAATTTTCCAGACTGAGTGCACACACACACACACACACCCCACAAAACACAAACACCCAGTCACGCTGCCAAGTCATGCACACATCCTCATGCAGATGCCCTCGGTCTCATACATGCTCAGACTGAACTCCCAGGTAAAATACCCCCCAGAGGGGTGATGCTGTGGCCTCTGGGGGAATGCTCTCATCTGGAGCTTGGAAGGCATGATCCACTTCCCCAGTCCCCTGCAAACACATATTCATATCCACCTCCTCTCCCAGCTTCTTCTGACTTCTCACTATTTCTGGTCCCCTCCCTCATCTTGAAATGGGACGCCCGCAGGAAGAGGTGGTCTTGCTGTCCTACTAAGGATTGCGCTGCTTTCTTCAGGAGGCTCTAATGCTGGAGAGCCAGGCGGCTCTCTGCACAGGATCTCCGGAGCTGGCCTCACTGCTGGGGAGAGAGGAGACAGCTCCGGACGCCATGCAAGATTTATGAATGTGTTTTGTTAATTGCATTAGTGGCTCTGTGGGAGGATGGTGTGTGCTTGGGCCTTAAACAGGCAAGTGCAACAGAGGCATCTGTAGAGGAGACAGGACTGAAGCACTGTTTACAGCATCCTGTAATCCTGGGGACACCACGGTCCACTCCTCCCCCACCCTCTTGCTGACACCCTCTTTCCCTCCATTGCAACCATCTACATACCCCACAGGACTAACCCTTCCCCTCTTAGGCTCCTCTAGTCTAGAAAGAGTGGCCAGGTTGGCAGCCAGCCTTGAGAACCCACTTTTTGCTCACTGTCTTTCTCTCCCCTCCCTTCCCCCTCTTCTTTCTCCCTCCTTTCTTCTTTCCCTTTATCTTCTTTTCCCCTTTACATCCTTTCCTCCATCCTCTGTCCACCTTCACCCCTGTCTGTGAAGCCCAAATCTGCTTGGTTCTAAGTATTTACATCACTCAGGCTAGAAAGGTCCCTAGGTGCCCCCTAACCATCTATTCACAGAAACATGACCCACTGGCTGAGTCTCTGGGGTCCCTACTTCCCAGGACTTAACTAGGCACCATGTCCCTGAACCTTTTAAGAAAATGGGGAAGTGGAAACATGCAAGGTGAAAGGGACAGCTAGAGAGGATTTGCCTAAAAATTTGAAGCCCGTCTGAGGAAGTGGCTGCTGGGCAGTGGACCCAGAAACATGTCATGTGTCCATGGTTATGATGAGCTCCTTAGAAGGTGGATGTTAGGTAACCATGCCCATCTCACTTGGGGTGCCCTCTTCTGGGGCCACTCTGGGACTTTGTTTCCTCTTCTTCAGCCTTTGGTGCCCTGAGTGATCTGGGATCTCAGCCTTGGCTGTGGCTAGCAGTGTGGGCTCTGCCCTTGGGCTGTCTGAGGTGGAATCCTGCCCCCACTTTCCAACTCTGAGTTTGATGAGTTTATGTCTCTGGTCCTTCATTTCTTTAATTGTCAAAGGGAATAATACTAACAATACCTACATCATAGGGTCCTTTATGTCTGTGGTGCTTAAAACAGTGAAAATAGGCAGGTGGTAAGGTCTTCATAAATGTTAGGTACATGACTCAGGTCAGCTGGCTTTACCTTTCTATGCCTTATTGTCCCCTCAGAAGCATGGGAATAAGAAAGGCTATCCCTTCTCTAGAGGACTTTCTGGGACAACAGAGAAGACCAGAGTTAAGAGTTAAGAGGCAGAGTCAAGAGTCCTGAGGTGGTACCCTCCCTCTTTCTGTTCCCCCATCTTGGGGGCGCTTGTGTCCACCCTACCTTCTCTCCCTCCTGCCTTTGAGTCCTCTGCACAGCTCTGGCCCAGCTCTGGCTTTTCATTACTGTATAACCACCTCTCAGAGCATGTTTCTCCAAAGGAGGGTCCAGGCTGTGGGGACGAGGCTGAGGAAGGGGAGGAAAGTGGCCCAGCAGGGCCCTGAGAACCCCATCCCCTCCTCCCTTCTCAGAAAGCCACCCTTTCCCAAGATGAGCTCTCTCCTCATCCCTCCCCCCAATTTCTTAATCTCCAGTGCACGTAGAAGCTGCAAAGTGGGACAAGGAAGGACGATCAAACAGAAGATCAAGGGGCTGAGGAATTGGAGCCTGTGTTCTGAGGCTAAGGTCCACCCAGATCCTTTCTAGATTTAGAATTTTTCTCTTTTAACAATGGAGAACTCAGACTCCTGAGGTCCAGGGTCTGAGACAAGCTGAGCCCATCTGGCCCTGCTTGCAGGAGCTTTCTCTTTCTGACTGGAGAAGGAGGCATCCCCGCAAGTTCTTGGGCTGTTGTGGAATGCAACACAAACTGCATCAGGAGATCTAAATTTGGGCTTTGGGTGGACTGCCTTGACTTCCTCAAGGTGATCGGTCTTTAACAGTAGATGAAAAAGGTCCTGAAACTCAACGTTGAACCATAAAATAGTTCTTGCACTTCTCACATCAGGACTTCTCTGTTATAATTCTTGTCATTGTTGGAGACCAAGCAGTAGTGGATATGGGGAGAGAGATACTCAAAAATTAATTAATCACATTTTTCTTTACTCCAGGCCCTGAACCAGGATGATATCTTAGATAGGTGAACAAATAGATAACAACCTTACCCTTGAGGAATTTAAAATCTAGAGCTTAGAAACTCTTTCATATTGCAAAACATATACTCATATATCTAGGGAGCAATAGTCCAACGCTTTTATGTCTGAATGCTGCTAAGGCACCTAGCAACTGATTGCTAAGATCTGATTTCTCTGGATGCTGGATTCCTTATGCTTTAAGGCAGTGATTCTCAACCTTTTCCACGTCATGCATCTCTTTATAAATTGATTAAAGCTGTGAACTTCTCTCCAGAAAAATATCTAGAGCATAGACACTCAAACATCTGCCTATAATTTGATGGGCATCTGAGCCCAGGAAGCTGATGCAATGATCTTAGGTTTAGAGCCCCTGTTTTAAGAGTGGGAGGCAGCTGTGTGGCCTGCACTGATGGATATATCACTGCATTTCCCAGCAGGAGCTGTGTAGCTGAATTGTAATCACAGTGTTCTACCAGAGTGGATTAGGGGAAGCTGGCTGCTTGGCCCAGACTCTAACTTTCTGAAAAATTTCTAAATTCTACCAAACAGTAGAAATATGCATTTGCAAAAATCCTAAATTATAATCTTGGTGAGGCTGCCAGTGAACTCTGTGACCTTGGCCAATTCTCTTCCTTTCTTTGGGGTCTCATTTGTCTTGTCTGTGAAGTGAAGAAGGGCTGGGACACTGAAGTAGAGTTGAGGTTCCTTCCATCTCTCATGTGCCCTGAGTCTTTGTCATGGTGGCACACAGGTATGTCTTTTACTGAGGAGACAGGACAAGGAGCGGGGGTGGGGGAGGGCGCGGGGGTGATGAGGCAGTCTCCAGGTGCGGCAGCCCTTGATTCCAGGGGCTGGACCTGAGCCCTGGTGAGGAAAACTCCCAGCTACTGCTCCGAGCTGTGCTCCTGGCCACCCCCAGAGCTCAGGGCCTCCTCCCCCTGCACCACTCTGCTTCCCCCTGCAGCTGACTGCCTGGGCCAGGGCTGCAGTGGCTGCTATGGGGATTTAGAAGCTAAGGCTGCCTGCTCTGGCAGAGGTTACAGCCTTATAAATCACAGTTCCATGGGGGAGGGTTCAGCACAGCCCAAAGCCTTAGTGATGGAGGGGAAGTGCGCTTTTCTGTGGTAATAACCACTGGGGGCTTCCTGGGCAGCTGGGCCCCTCCTGTGATCTTGCAAGGCCTCTCTGTTCCTTGGTACTCATTACAGATATCTGAGAAGGGGTGCCTTGCACAGAGGAGTCCTCTCCCCTCCCATTGTCTGGTTGGGTCACCTACTTGAAGGGTAGAGAGGGGTAGAGAGGGGTAGAGAAGCATAGCAGGTCTGCTCCAAGATGCAATATGCTGTGGGTCTGTGCTGTTCCTGGGGCATGGAAGTGGGCAATTCCTTTTTTTTTATTTAAAAAAAAATTTTTTTTTTAACGTTTATTTATTTTTTTGGGACAGAGAGAGACAGAGCATGAACGGGGGAGGGGCAGAGAGAGAGGGAGACACAGAATCAGAAACAGGCTCCAGGCTCTGAGCCATCAGCCCAGAGCCCGACGCGGGGCTCGAACTCACGGACCCGCGAGATCGTGACCTGGCTGAAGTCGGATGCTTAACCGACTGCGCCACCCAGGCGCCCCTGGAAGTGGGCAATTCCTAATGTCACCTGTGGCCTTTAATCTTCTGGCCCAGCCATGGCTTCCACACAAATCAGAGGGCTCAAGTGTCTGACTCTGGGACTGGACATTGCAGGAGCCAAGTGATTCAATCTGCCAAGTCCCTCCTTTGAAATCCATGCCACCTTTTCCTTCTCTCCCATGGCCTCCTCAGCACCTCCAGGCCAGAATTTAAATGTTATTAACTATAATTGATCTGCTTAGGTCCTCTGAGGGATTGAGAGGGAAGAGCAGTGGAGGCCTGAGGTGTTGCAAGGTAGCAGAGGCTTCATGGAGCCACTGCCAGGGCTCAGGAATGCTCACCTTTTTGTCTCAGGGAGGAAACCCTTGGAAAGGAGAATAGAGAGGCAACTGACTCAGCTGCAGGAAATGCTCTTCTCCAGTTGGTGCTAGTTGTCTTCACACACTCACCCGTGCCTATACAGTACATATTTGCACACCCAGTATACCAGTCGTATGCTAACAGACACATTCTAAACCTGTCTATATAATTTCTTTCATACCAGAAAAATATATGCAGACCCTACTCATATCTCCATATAAACATTCTTCTCTTTCCTTTCTTTCTTTCTTCCCGTACATGTGATTGTCATCAGCATATATGCTAATGTATAAAACTTTGAATTATCTAAAGCTCATGCATATACCCTTTCTTAACTCAGCCTTTTAAACCTGCAGTGTATGGCCATACCTAGAGACAGGACTGTGCAGCCCACATGCACACACCATGCTTCTCCATCCCAGACCTATGTGATAATTCACTCTATCACACAACTGCTCTGCTCTGTTTCCTTCACCTCTTGGTTGAGCAGCTATCCCATAGGTGGAAACTTCTTCCCCTAGCCACATCTCTTCCTCTGGAGTTGAGTATGTGAAGCACTGTCACAGAAGGGAAAGATTATGATGGTAGGAGTCTAAGAGCGTGGGTTCTTAATAAGTTATTTTGCTCATTTATCTTTGTATAACCTCACATGCCTCGTAAGGCCTTCAATAGATAGATACTAAAATTCAGCCTCAGTTTCCTCATCCATAAAATGGATTAAAATACTGTCTGCTTTATCTTCATGATGGCAATGTTATGCACATCAAACCTGATACATAAGAAAGAAGCCTGAAAGTGTACTGTGCATCATACCCTGGGCTATTAGGGCAATTTGTTTCACGAGTGCAGTCCAAGAGCTGGCAAAGGTAGGGACCATATTTTCCTTGTGTGAGCTGGTCCTAGTGCTGCTGGTCTTGCCAAGGGCTGCTGGTCTAGGGCTCAAGGAATTCATTCCTGGTCCTGCCTTTCTTCTTTCTTCACCCTCATTCTCACTTCTGTCTGTTCTAGACATATCATGGTTACAGAGCCAGGGATCACCAGCACTGAGCCAAGCATCTGCCCTGGGCATGAGCAAGCATCTGCCCTGGGCAAGTATCTACACATGGGCCTGGCTCCCAGACTTACACCTGGGAGAGAGTTCTCTGTTCCTGGACTCTAGGGCTGTGCTAACCAGCTGAGTCCAGAATTAGAGCTGCCATGGTGTGGTGAACTCCACGTGACAATTCACTCCAGGGCTGAATCTTTTACCTGTGCTTCCCCGCCTAGGTTTGTGGCAACCCCCAAAAAGCACCTTAACATCTAAGATGGTACAGGAAGGCCAATTTTTGCCTAGCCCAGAGTGAGTCCTCAGTGATCCAAGCCACAGCGGCTGGTACAGGCTAGGGTAGCCCTGGAAGAGGGGAGGCAGGACAATTGAGGCCAATGCCAGCTTTGGAAAGAGGCCAGCAGCTGGCACAGAGCTGGCTTATGTCCAGTAAGAGCATGTGAGAGGTGAAGGGGCCATTCTGAGGGAGGGCTGTCTAGCTTTGGAGCTTAGAATAATCTCAGATTCAGCTCAGAGCCTTTATTTCTTTAGCTCAGCAATAACAAATTTGGGATAGTACTTGTCTCCTTCAGTTACTCCTCCCTGGATCACTGTTTAGAGAAAAAATTCCAGTGGGATACCGGGTACAGATAAACGTTTCCGGACACGCCAAGTGGACTGAGGCTGGGGTACCAGGAAACTGGGCTCCTGCCACTGGCTAAAGGGCCTTGGAAGCTCAGGGCTCCCATAAGTGAACCTGGGAATGAACATGGGTGTAGTGGAAGAGGGGCCCCAGGTAAGCCTATCCCTTGCACAGGTCCCGCTTTCTGTAGGGAGTGACTCTGTGTGTCCCTCCTCCCTCCTCCAGCTCTGCAGCAGCACCAGGTTTCCAGCAGGCCGGCATGAAAGCCAGGCCTGGAGGGGGCTGGGCAGACGGGGACCAGAAACAGAACCGGCCTGGGGGTGGAGCCTATAAACACTGCAAAGCTCCAGCCTGGCTCCACCCCTTCCCAGCCTGGAGCTCAAAGGGATGACATCACCCAGACTGAGGGCTCCAGCCGAGAAGGGCTTCGCTAGCGGGGAAGCCGCACCTGCATGGCTGAAGGACTTCCCGGGTTCGCCAGGCGGTGGTTCTCTTCTGTGTCCTGAATCTTATTCAGCTTAGGGGTCTCTGCTTGGGGGTCTCGGAAATGGCACATGGCTATTCAGACTTCCATGCCTGGGGCTCTGGTTCTTCCACCGAAGACCAATCCCAGGGGCAGTCCGCCCAAGCACCCCAAACCCCCCCCCCTCCCCCGCCAAATGCGCCTTTTCCTTGCCAGCACAGCTGCGCTCCATTTTTCTGAGGCTCCATGGAGAAAGATTGGATCCCTAGTTCTGACCAGGCAACAGTCAGCCCACAGCAAACCCTTTGTCCCATTCCTGTGGGTCCGTGTCCCTTCCCCCACCCAAAACCCTACTGGATGCTTGTATCGCCTGCTTGCAGAGCATATGCTTGGCTGGTTGCTTGGTGTCTGCTGTTTATCCGTCTCTTCCTACTTAACTTCTGTTTCTGCTTGGCCCATCTGGCTCCCGTGGTACCTGTCTTTCACTCGACTGAATTGTGCCTCCACGCCAACGCTGTGTTCCCCACCCTCCTCCTCTTCCTCTACCACTTCCCTCCCAGGGCATTGCTCTTGTTCACTCGGGTTACTGGCAGGAGCCCTGGACCTTTGGTGTAGGGAAGTGAGGGACTCCTCTAGCCTGGGGGACTGCCCCAGGCACAGCTGGGGAGCCTGTTGTGGGGGTCACTGCAGTGTTCTGGGGATGCTGTTGGAGGGGTGTTGAGGTGGGTGGTGGAGTACAGAATGGAAATAGCCTTTGGACTGGAGAGAGGGCTTGGTGCTCGTGAAAACCTCCTTCTCAGATCCTTCTGAGCTTCCTTCCTACTAGACTGCATTTTGGGGGTAGGGGTGGGGTCTCCCAAGTCAGAGTCTTGTACATACTGCTCTCTGTCTGCAGCAGCAATTGGAAAGTGACCTGTGAGTAGCGGCGGGAGAGAATGAGGCCAGAGAAGCCCCAAGGTTCTTCTGACCTAGAACCCCAGCCTACTTCCCGCTCCTTCCTGCAGAGAAGGGGCTGTGGCAGTCCAGTGGCTTGGGCAAAAGAAAAAAATGTTGGCAGCAGGAAGCTGCAGGTTGTTCATGGTGGGTACCCAGAGGGGAAGGAATGGCCTTCCCTGCTCCCCTTGGCCAGGAGTACCCTGCTGGGGATCAATCCCATCCCAGCACATGGCACTAGGCTCCATGCTGCCAGAGCTACTGCTCCGCATCCCCTGCCCCTCCCACCAGCTTGCACACCCTTGCACACACTTGCACACCCATGCTGTGGCTCACACTTACCCCTCCAACACAGCCTGCTTTCTTCCAGTCATGATGTGACAGCTTATGGCTTCCCAGGACCCACAAAGGGGTGGTGGAGGCTGGGGGAGAACGGAGGAGAAGCAGTGGAGCCCCACAGGGGCAGGGCTGTTGTTCATCTACCTCTCTGAACCTGGGTTGCTCCTCCAGGCTAAGGCTGGATGCCGAGGAGGCTGCCCTGGGCCTGGAGTCAACAAGGATCCACGTGCTTGGGGACCATCGGTTGCTGGTCCCTGGAAGCATCTGCTTCCCACGGAAACCCACAGGGCTTGGCTGCCAGGCCTCGCTGCGTGCCCACTCCTCTGGCTCTGTTCTCTGTCTCTGTTGTTCCATCTGCCTGCGCCACCAGCTCCTGGCTCTGCTCTCTCGGCCTCTTTATTTCTCTCCCAGAACCTTCCTTCTGCTCCTCATTTCTCCCTATCCTTTCCCCGGTCTCTATCCAACCACATTCATGCCACAGTCCCTGCGGTCTTCTTTCCCCTTTGTCTTTAGCCACCATTTCTCTTGCTTCTCTGCTATTTTTCCCTCTCCTCTCCTCTCCTCTTCCCCCCCCATCTCTCTCTGTCTCTCTCTCTCTCTCTCATGCATATTCAATGGCTCCTTGAAAATCCACCTAGATGATTCTATGTGCTAAAAGCCTAGATCTGCTTCAGGAATAAAACTTCTCAGACTGTGACTCTAGGTCCCTGTCTCTGACCCCAGTCTGGATTAATTGTCTAGAAAATGTTGGTAAACCCACCTATTTTCCCCCAAGCATGGCTCACTCTTGGCTCTTCTGATTTGGGGCCAGGCAGCTGTAAGGGGTATAGAAGCCAGACAGACAAGCCACAGTGCTTCGGTCAAGACACATGGCAGAGGGCACGGAGCGTCTGGGGCAAGAATCTCCCCTTCAAGGGATTTGACAAGTTCAGTCCTGAAATAAATTTAGGATCTAGTGTCTGATCCTTTGGTGATCTTACAATTCTTTTACATTGCTCTGTTATCTCCCTACAACTCTCATGGGAGTCTCATAAATGAAGAAACTGTGGTGTTTAGTGTGGATGTCACTCCAACAGGCAGCCCAGCACTTGGGGAATGGAACTAGAAGCAGAATCTCCACTTTGGGATTTTCAGTCCCTTGAATGTGGCAGGTGAACAAACAGAAAGAACCCAAAAGAGGTGGAAAGCAGCAGTTAAAGGAGTCAGGTGAGAAACTGTACCCAGTCTGCTGGGAGCAGGGAAGAGAGAGGGAGAAGAGAGAAGAGGGAGAGGGGCCAGTGGCAGGTGAGTGCGAGTGTCCTGTCCACTCCTGATGCCCATTAGTTTTACAGTAGCCACCAGGGGGAGGAGGTGGGGATGGCAGCACTGTGTCCTCTTGTTTCCACATGTTAATGAGTCACTCCCCCAGTCCCAATTATTCCTCCATCTCCTTTCTCTGCCTGTTCATCATCTGGCCTCAGAAACCCTTCTCTGCTTTATTCTTCATTCTCCATCCCACCTTCAGGTCACCTGCCTGTCTTTCCCCTACATCTTCGGGGTCCAGTCCTTCCTTCTGCCCTATGTCTCTTCCGTGTTTCCCATTTCTTTACCTTTCATTGCTCCCTGAGCACCTCCTCATAAGCCCCACTTCCTGGCTCACTGACAAAGTAGCCAGTGTATTCTCATGGTGGCTGGAAAGTGGCTCAGAAGCAGAGTCCATGTAGGAATGGATGGGAACTGGCCTGTCACACTCCTCCCCTATGGCTCCTGACTCTGGTCTATACTCCCAGGGTGCTC
Source organism: Herpailurus yagouaroundi (assembly GCF_014898765.1). Lineage (NCBI taxonomy): Eukaryota > Metazoa > Chordata > Mammalia > Carnivora > Felidae > Herpailurus > Herpailurus yagouaroundi. The sequence goes on along the minus strand of NW_024412402.1, from coordinate 25,062,701 downwards.
CCCGTGTGGCTGTCTTCTTTATGGGCCTCATGGGGGTTGTCAGGTGAGGCCCCACCCAATGTACACTTGTGGCAGGTTTGCTCCCCAGCCAGAGGCTCACCTAGAGGCCCCATTGTGGGGCCCTTCAGCAGCTGTGAAGTAGACAGACATCCTTTTCACAGGGAAACTCCAGACACCCTTTCTCCTGCCTAACACACACCAACCTCCAGTAGTCAATGAGAACAGTTTAGCCCTGGGACTCCTCCCTTCTGCCTCCCTGGCTTGGCTTGGTTTTTCTTCCACACGCAGGTACTTTCTTGTTTTTGTAGGGGACTCCTGGCCAATGATTTACTTTTTCCTTAATGTTTCTTTTTTATTTCTGTCCAGAAAAAAAAAGAAAACAAAAAACAAACCCAAACCCAAGCAAACAAACCCTTCAAAACCCACTCTACATTTTAAAATAGTGCCACCAAAGAAACTGCATTGGTCTGGGCCTCAGACCAGCAGGTGGGGAGTGGGCACAAGCACACCCCTGACTCATTTTCATCTGTTGCCCCTCCTCTTACTCCTTTGCTGAGCCCTATCTCTTGTGTTTGTGCTCTGGGCTCATGTGCAGTACAAGTAGATGGAGTGAGAGTGTGGTGCTGTGACGTCTTAGGAGAGTGAAGAGCCAGGCGAGAAGCAGTTTCTCCCTTGGATTTCATGTAGAAGACCATGAGGGAGCATCTCGGGCTGAAAGAGCTCAGTTAGGTTCCAGCACAGCTCAGCTGGGTCCAGCTGTGAGGTCTTGGGCCACTCACTAAGTCTCCCTGAGTTTCAGGTTCTTATCTGTAAAGAAGGAGCAATAATAATCCTATCTCACAGCATTGTTGAGAAGATTAAATGAGAAAATACAAGTGAAGCACTTTGTAAATTATAAAGAGCTCTAGAGAAACTATTATTTATGGAGCAGATGTTGAGACATTGGGGCTAAAGGAGAAGAGGGAGACAGCAAGTAGCACTTGCCCTCTAACAGGCTTAGTGAGGGAATTCAGAGAACACAGACACCTGGCAGCCAGAGACCTCAGCCATGAGGAGGGCAGATCTCCACTGTCTCTACAACCTCTGCCTGTATGTAGTATCATCCTTTGCTTGGACAGACGCAGACTACATGTCCCAGCCTTCAAACCCTTGTCTTTGTATTGCAGATTTGCGGAAATTAGGTCAACACATCCAGGTAGGAAGGTGAGGCCCAGGCAGGAGAGAAGATTGGTGTCTCTGAGCAGCTTGATTTCCATCATAGATAAGAAGACAGAAGGAAGCATTGTGACTCAAAGACAGGTACCAGATACATGATATCACTATGAAATTAACAATGAAAGTGGGTAAAGGAAACATTAAAAGGCAGTGAGAAATCTTTTGTCCTTCCTCGCTGAAGAAGGCAGCAAGCTTGCCTTTAATGCTCCTGTCTGGGTTGTATCCTTGTGGAATTGTAAGTTCCTCCTGGACAAGAACCTTGTCGTTTTGGATTACATTTCTGCACCATGCCTTGCAGACACATCCACTTAATATATATTACTTGACTGAGTGATTGGAAAAGAGCAGGAACAAAGAGAGACGGCATTAAGAAGTGAGCTGTTTTTATATAATCCATTGTGTAGAAGACCTGAGCATCCCAGCATTTCTACTGATTGGGCACAATTTAAATTCAGCTTCCTGCCTGAAAAGAAATCATAACAGCAACAAATCCACTGCCTTGTACTCTTTATAGTTTGGCAGGTCTGGCTAGGGTAAGGACATCCGACTACTGGGGGGAGAAGGGACTGTTGGTTCGGGGAGGGAGATGTGGAATAGATATCAGGAACTACAGAACTCAGAGAAGCAATGTAGAATGTTAGAAGGGACCAGTTGGTCCAATAATTACTGGAGGAAAGTGAGGCCCAGAAAAGCTAAGTTAGTGGCTTATTGGTAGCAGAACTGGAAATAGAGCAAAGGTCCCTGACTCCTGGTTTTGAGCTCTTCCCAGGACTGCAAACTACCTCCTAAGAATTGAATCCAACAGGGGACACGACACTCCAAAGAGACTGAGTTTGAGGTCTATGTCTGGCAAGGAAGGGGAGGTCAGATGTAGGCTGAGAGACTCCATCCCAGACAATGAATAGAATCTTGAGGGCACTGGCTTCCCACCCCCACTTCCTCCTTGATCCCAGCAGGACCTGCAGGTGTGAGAGCTTCCCAAGGAAGCAGGGATCAGGGAGGAAAGTTTGGAGAGGGCACAGTCTGCACCAAGGCCAGCTTGAGGATGGAGTCCCCAATCTCCAGGCTTTCCTGGTGACTCTTCCTTTGCACTCAGGCTTGGTGAAGACCCCTCTCTTCTTTCTGTAGCTGGAGGAAGATGGGGTGAGAGCCTTGCTTTGGCTTCTGACTTGTTGGCTATGGCTTCTGGTCTCCTGCTTAGATGGAAACAGGAGTGTAAGAAGAATGGAGAAAGAGAAATAAATACAGCTGGAGGATGAAAGATGATCATCTTCTGTGGGGGGTTAGGGAGCCCCTAGGAAGAAGAAGACCATTTGGACACTCTGCTCAGAGGTTGAGTTGGGGATTCCTGTCTCAGTGGGCCATTAGAAGCAGCTAGCACCTGTGGGAGGTCAGAGACTGGAATAGAAACCTGACAGATTTTGGAGCCAGTTATTTTTGGGCTGAAGCTTTCTTTGCCCTGGGTCAACTTACCAGATCTTTATGAGTTTAGTTTCTCATTCCATAATATGGGGCGATGATAATACCAACCATAAAGACTTGTTGTGCATATTAAACAAATACATGTACTAGAATTCCTAGAATATAATACATGTTCTTAAGTACTAGTTCCCTTCCCTTCCATAATCCCAGCTGGGCCTAGCCAGCTCTCTCTGCGCTCTCAGCTTCTGAGAACAGAGAAGACCAGACAAACTTGAGATGCCCTACCTCACTCACCCAGTTCTGGCAGTGGAGGGTCCAGTGATTCTCACCGAGGGTCATCTTCCAGTGGGATCTCTCTGGGAGTCACACCAGACAACTAGAGCCCTGGGTCACAGGTGAGATTGCTCCACTTTTGTACATATACTTTAAAGACTGGGTGGTTCAGTTGTTAAGCATCTGACTTTGGCTCAGGTCATGATCTCACAACTGGTGAGTTCGAGTACTACATCAGGTGAGCTCAAGCCCTAGTTCGGGTGAGCATGAGCCCTGGGTGAACCCTTCTTCTCTCTCTCCCTCTCTCTCTTCCCCTCACTCACTTGCAACCCCCCCTCAAAAATAAATACTAAATAAATAAATAAAAATAAAAACAACAATGCAATGTGGTCACTACAGTAGATCCTGGGCTTCAAAAGACATTAGGCTGCTCTGAAACCACAATTTGCAGGATGCACAGTGGCAGGGAGCACTTTTGGCCATGAAGGCTCTGAACCCCAAAACCCCACGCTGACGTGTTTGTTCTTGTTTTGAGAGGTGAACAGGTCATACCTGCACCAGGCCGTCTGTTACCTGCAGTAAGAGATGGGATCTGTAGACAGATGGAAGTTCAAGTCTCAGCTTCATTGCTTTCTGGCTGCATGACTTGGTCAAGTGGTTTTTACTCTCTAAGCCCCAGTTTTTCCATCTGTAAAAAGAGGACAATCTCTTTTGCTTCAAAGATCAAGTTGAGATAGGCACCTCATGTAATCACCACCCAATAAATGATAACAGGAATGGTGCTTTTACCTGATGCTAATGTAAATCACCTACAACCAGATGAGTGAATTGGTGGTCTTACACTGTGGTGAGGCTTTAAACTTCTTCATTAACTCTGATCTGATCTGTCCTTTAGCCTCATGTAAATTAGACCCAATCTCTCAACCTCTCCCCATAAGCCTGAGCCTCTAGAGTCTGCATCTCCTGCTTTGCTGTGAGTGACCAGATCACACCTGGCTGCTGGCTCACCTGAACATAGCCTGTAGGTCTTTTAAAGCCCAGGATCTACTGTGGTGACCACATTGCATTGTTGTCATCCTAGGATGACTTCTTGGGAAACGCACAAGTGCTTCCTAGCAAGAGGATGGGCAGAGGTCCCTGGAAGAGGGATGAGTATCTGTGTTCTGGGGCTGCCTCCCCAGCAGTTAGGCTGTCTGCTTGGGTGCTGGCTCAGACCCTTGCTGGCCTCTCAGCCTCCCAGGGAGCCTGCTGCATTCAGGACATGTGACCAGCCCTTTACCCTTTGTGCCCCTTGCCCACTCACAGCAGACCTTTTCAAACCTCAATTAGCCACTTAGGGAGAAGAAAGAGCAAGTGCAAGCTGTAGAAATCTGTCTAGACCATGAAGAATTCTTTCCCAAGCCTGCTGTTGCCATGGCAGCCAGCTGGGAACACTGTTTCCAGGGCCTGAGGCACTCAGACTTGCATGGGGGGGTTGCTGCCCTGCTGGGCTGCTGCCCACTCACCTCCCTGCCACCACCTCCCCGGCCTCCTGGCTCCCTTAGCAACAGCCATTACCATTGCCATCGCAACCACCACTGTAGCATCTGCACTGGCCAGGAGCAGTGTCCAAGGAAGCTTGGGATTGAAGCAGGGAGTTAGGGAGTATGCATCTGTGTGTGTGTGTGTGTGTGTGTGTGTGTGTGTGTGTGTGTATGAGGGGGAGAGAGAGAGAGAGAAGAAAGTGCCAAGGTAAGAAGTTGGAAAGGAAAGGGTTTGGCAAGCTCAGCCATGATAATTATAAGGATGCTAAACTTGGGGGTCAATGGACTTTTGGCAATCTGATGATTATCCCTGAACTTCTAAGAATAAATCTGTGTATTGGGTATATGTGGAGTTTTCTAGAGAAAGGGTTTATAGTTTTTATCAGATTCTCAAAGATGACTAAGGTCCCTAGTAGGTAAGAACCTTAACTACAGAGGCTTTTGCTTTCAGTCTCAGAGTTATCTTAGATCGTGGTTATCAGGCAGGCTTGAGAGATATGCTTAGAAAAAGGAATGAGTGTGGCCAGGATAGGAGCAGATGACATGCTACCTGGTCCATATCTGTAGAGTGCCCTTAGATTTACTGTTTGCCCCACTGTGAATCTCTGGGAATAGGGACCTGGGAATCTTTCTCCTAATGCCACCCTAAATATTCTGTCCTTACTCTCCTGTCTTGCAGCTTTGCCCTGGTTTAATTGTGCTAATCACTAATGTTTACTGTGTGTCAGACCCTGAACTTGGTGTTTTATTTAAACTATGCACAGTCGGGGCGCCTGGGTGGCGCAGTCGGTTAAGCGTCCGACTTCAGCCAGGTCACGATCTCGCGGTCCGTGAGTTCGAGCCCCGCGTCAGGCTCTGGGCTGATGGCTCAGAGCCTGGAGCCTGTTTCCGATGCTGTGTCTCCCTCTCTCTCTGCCCCTCCCCCGTTCATGCTCTGTTTCTCTCTGTCCCAAAAATAAATAAAAAACGTTGAAAAAAAAATAAAAAAAAAATAAACTGTGCACAGTCTTCCCATCTAACCCTCATACAGTTCTAAGGAGAAGGTTCTCTTATGACCACCATTTAGAAGATAAGAATATTGAAACAACGAGAAACTTAAGTGATCGCCCAAGTTTATATAGTCAGAAGTCGGAGAAGTGAGGGCAGCCTCATGGAGGGGTTAAGAGATTGGCCCTAGACCAAGATGCCTGTGTCTGACCCCAGGATGCACCCTGTTATCTGTGTGGCCTGGCCTGTGTTCTCACAGTGGCAAATTGAGGATACTGATAATTCCTTGCCCAAAGGAAGTTGTGGGAGTTAAAAGGGTTGGCGCTGTATTTGAAAAGTGCTAGGAATAGTCTCTGTTACCAAATAAAATAGAGCTAGGGTAGGATTCAACCATAGGTCTACCTAATTCTAAGCTCCTGTAGCATGCCCACAAGGGTTTCAGTGGTGCTTCACAATCCTAATGCTAGGGCTAGATCATGATATCATGGAGAAACACAAGCTCTAGACTTGGGTTGCCACTCACTGAGGGTGGGGGAGTCATAGCCACTTATGGGGCCTCAGTTTCCTGATCTCTAAAGAACAGGAATAATAATGCACCACGTTTTCTCAGAGGATAGTGGGTGTAATAATCCCAGTTGATTACATGAAGGTCAAGTGAAACAAGACCTAGGAAAGTTCTGGTAAACTGAGCCAAGCTACAGAGATGTATTCAATACCCTACCTTGAGTTCTCATTCACACCTCCTGGGGTGCTTTGTGCACCACCCTTGGCTGGCAGCTCAGGGCAGGGAGCCAAGTGTGATACCCACTGAGGTGGGCAGATGGCATGGTGTCTTGTGGTACCCATGTGCCTGGGTCAGCAGCCAAAGTGAGGATACTTAAGAATTGCATGGAGGAAGCAGAAAGGCAGCAGGGGCCCAACTGCCCCAGGTTTTGTTGGCATAGTGGGAGGGAGGCAGGTGTCCCTGTGAGGCCAGAGGGAGAAGTGAGGGCAAGGCTGTGGGGTGAGCCATGGAACACCCTCCAGGGCTGTGTGGCATCCTTCTCGGTGAGGAGGGGGTAATTGGTAGAAATGAGAAAAAGCTTTATTAGCCACTGCTGAGGAGAAACACAACAAGGTATTATCCAATCAGCCAATGGAGGGTTCATAGTCATCTATAGGCTCCTAAGGAGAACAATTTCATGTTCCCTCTTCTTTTTGCCCCCAAAAGGCTCATGGTTCTGAGAGCAGATGGTGAGGGGGAAGAGGGTGGAGTCCTTATTCTTGAGTCACTTGGCTGCTGGGGTACCTTTTCGGGGTGCTGGGAAGTGTAGCACGCAGCCAGCATTTTGGACAAATAGGCAGCCTGATGGCAGGGAGGCGCGGGTCAGACAAAGGAGGCGATGCTGTGAATGACTCGTGGCCCAGTCAGAAGCTGTAATTGGAGGTGATTAATCTGTGGAGGAGAAACCGCTGGGAATCATCACTGACTCAGGGCTAAAGCTGGCTCATTGCTGCTCTGTTCTCCTGCCTCACCTGCCCCACTTGCAGCCTGGAGGGGGGAGGCTGGTTGAAAAGGTGAGTGATTCAGAGACAGTTAAAAAAAGGCAACATTTCTTAAGCTGGGGAGCTTCTGAGACTCTGAATCAAAGATATTTTCTCTAATTTTCCAGGGATAATGTGAAGAGGTTGGGGATCTTCTATGAGAACTAGGGGCAGGAGCCCAGGATGGGCACTTGCCAGGGCTCTGGACAGGCTAAGCAGTGATGTGCCCACGTCAGAAGAAGTGGGGGCTCTGGGGAACTTTCTGGTGTGAGATGCTAAACCAAGGCTGTATAGTTAAAGAGATGTGGACTTGGATCCCAATGTGTACTCACAAGCTCTGCTCAAATAATTCAGCCTCTCTGAGTGCCAGTTTCCTCAACTCTACAAAGAGGATAAAAGTTCCTACTCACAGTGTACTGTGGGGACTGAATGAGATGGTTCACAAGAAGCATTCAGCAGAGCAGAGGCTGGACCTGTGGGGGGAAACAGCCACAGGCAGAGATAACACGAAGCTTGTGCCTTAGAAGAAGTGCTAACTTCTCCTTGGTTTCTCTCTTCCCTATTCCAAAGAGAATAAAACCTGACCTTATGCGTTGTTGTCACAGTGAAATGGTAAGATGGGTGACATGAAGATGCAAATCGCCAAGAAAATACAATAAATATTTCATAAAAGAGACTGTTTTATTATTGGCAACCACTTTTGGGGAAGGTACCAAAGCACACCTATCTTGAAAGTGTTCGGTTGGCTTTTGAAGAGACTTAGTTGGTATTGCTTCTGTTTGTGTTTAGAGTCTTAAGAATTAGGAATCAGGCAGTGAGCTTTCAGAAGAGCAGACTATAGAACAATGAAGACACTTTAGTCCAGCTATTTTCATGCTGTCACTCTGAAGGAGGTTGAGCAGATAGTATCATGGGGCAGTGGCTAGTTTTGAATGGGTTCATCAGATGCTCCATCTCTGGCTGGGGCAACATCAAAATATGCCTGGAAAGATCTAACTCTTTTTTTGACTTATCTTTATCTCAAAGGAGAAGAAAACTTGACCAGTAAGAAGAATGAAGATTAGATTTTGCACAGCTGCCAGAATGCAGGGACAGGGTTGGGGGTTAGGGTATGACTGACAGGAGATGCAAATAGACAAGATTAGGGATGTCATTTCTTTAACCTCAAGGACACATTAGCCAGAGACTAAGGCATGCTCCTAGACAGCTTCTCAAGTGCCCCAGAGCTCTTGTGTTGGATCCATGGCTGAAGGTGGCCCAACCAAGGGACTTAGGATTCTTCCAGGGCTCACTCTGAGATGTTCTTTCTCCATTGTGTGTTTTGTGTTGTGTTGTCTTCTGCTCTGATACCCTTGACCGCCTGATTGTTTTAGGGACTCATGCCATGAGTCAGTCTGTTCAGGAGGTGCACATGATTTATACAGAGCTTTTCTTCCATCGCTCAGTGTTTATTATGAAATTGGGAAGAGCAAAGGTCATTTTTTTCACAAGTGTCCCTTGGCAGGTCGGGGCTTTGGGTCTGCCTGAATTCTGGATCCAGACTGCACCCAGAGTATTTTGTTAGCTAGAAGAACTCCACAAATGGGGATGATTTAACCATCAGACTGGGTAGCCATGTAACCAAATCGTCACCTGTGGACACCATTAGAAATAAAGTCCCAATTCTTGCATCTACTTGGAGGCATTCTACTCTACAGTGGGAGATGCCCGATGGCCTACAAAGCACTCTTCTCCACAACCCGGAGTCTAGTTCTTCTCCTCTACATCCTGTTCCTCACACATGCTTCAGCTTCCACCAGCTGCAGAGAAGTAAACCACTCTCTCCTGTGAAGCTTCCTCCCCACTTAACATTCATGGGTTGCAGCCTCTTACCATTTAATGCATGGACAACAGCAATCAGCATATAGATTGAGCTGCTAATATAAGGAGAGCAAAGCAAGAAAGGAGAAGAGAATGTTACAGAGCCAGGTTAGCCTCTTTGAGGGAGAAAGTAGCTTCTTAGACGTGGGGAAATCAGCTGCTTCTGCCACTTTGTCAAGGAGGTGGGGAAGTGTTTTAATAGGGGGTTTATCGCAATGCCTACCCCCATCTGCAACACACAGGAGCAGATAGGAAGGGGAAGGGAGGACCTAAGCTGGGCCCAGGCTGTTGTTCTTGTGCTCTGTTCCTCCCTCCATCTGTCAGTCAGCAAGCGGTCATTCAGAATGTGTCCTCCTTGCTGAGATTCCTGCTGTTCATTCTCTATTTGCGAGTTTGGGTCTTGGTCCTCCTCAAATCCTCCTACTTTGAATTTCTGCCACAACCAGATCTTTGTCACTATAAGGCATTTGAGATGCAAAATTGATCCCTCCCCCCAGTTGCTCAGGAGCAGGAGAGCAGATTGGGGCACAGGATCACACAGAGGGAGCTTGAGGGGCAGGTAACCATAGAAGCATAGAATTAGAATATACACTTGGGATTCCAGACGAGGGAACTGACGCCTTGTGAGATGAAACGATTTGCCAAAGATCTTGCACATTGGCAAATCTTGCAGAAGAGCAAGATTAAAACTCAGGTCATCGAACTCCTGGCCCTCACAGTTGCTGACTGAGCCTTGTCTAAATAGGGAGCTTTGCTGATGACATGGCCGCATCCCTCTGGTTGTTGAATTACAACCCTGCCAATCAAACCCTTTTCAGACACCCCGTGACTTTCACCAACAGTCATGCATATTTTGAGGTCTGTCCTGGCCTGAAAACATCTGGGAGAAACACATTGGGAGGCATGACCCGTTGGGCATTAAGCCTGGATAGGCATCTCAGACTTTGCACAAATCAGAGCTCTGAACAAAGTCACAAAAGTTCTTTGAGTCTCCTGGTTTCATTACTTGGGCTTTTCTGCTCAGTCTCCTTCATTTCTCCTACATCCAGGGTGGCTCATGATTCTCCCAGTGACTGCTGTCATTTCCTTACACTTGGACTTGTCATCATCACTACTCCCACAACTGATCTTGAGAGTGCTCCCTCCCCTCCATCCACCTCCATGTTGCCTCCTCCACTCCACGTGTTGCTCCTTTCAGTACTGTGTCTGTCCCCGTCAGACATACTTTCTTCTCCCCAAGTTGGAGAAGAGCACAGAAGGTTCACTAGTGCCCAGAGGTAGGGCATACATCTTTCAGCAGACCAGACACCTACTGGTAATATGTGCAATTCTATACATATCCAAAAAACTTCTGTTGCATACCTGCTATGTGTCAGGCACTATGCCAGATGCTGGGAGTGCACTGTCACCTAAAACAGGGTCTCTGCCCTCTGAGGAGTGTTCGGTTGAATGAGGAAGCAATCAACTATACCCAGGGCTTCACTATAGCATAATGGACCTATATTGGTCTTCTGCAAAGGGAGTAAAAAAGACACAGGTATGGACTTTGGGTTTCCTGTGAACTAACTACAGGACCTTTGCAAATCACTGAACCTTACCTCATGAAAGGTGAGAGAATTGGATAAGATGACTTTTAAAGTCTCTTCCAGCTCTGGAAGTGTCTTTCAAACAAAACAAAACAAAACAAAACAAAACAAAACAAAACAAAACAAAA
>NW_024412402.1:25019704-25052173 GCF_014898765.1 Herpailurus yagouaroundi | reverse complement strand
AACAAAACAAAACAAAACAAAACAAAACAAAACAAAACAAAACAAAAACATATAAGGTACATACACAGTAAGACCTCCTCCTAGGAAGTCAGATTGGGATCATTAAAGGTGGTGATGAGAGAAACTGTCCCTTCTGGTGGGTAGATTGGACCAGAGAGGACAAAGACAGGCTCATTCCCTTTGTCGGATCAGGGTTCTCTTTGCTTATGAGCAAGAGGACATTGGGGACAAAAACCACAACTGATTGAAATGCCAGTGGGAAATCTTTTTGTAATGATGTTTCACTCCAGCGCTTTCATTTCTATTATTATACAAAGCGATTTATTCCAAAAACATAAACCAAGCAGCAAAAGAACAACTGGCTCCCTAGGAAGAGCTCTTTCCTCTTTCTCTCCTCCTGCAAGCCATTCCCAGGCTTAAAGTGCCTTCTTCATGCTCAGGCTAAGCCCACTCTGTGTGGGAGGGGCCATGGGGGGGGTGTCAAGGAGAGGAACTCAGGTTTCATCTTTGAGTCTTTCCAGAATGGTTGGCCTTCACAGTTCTGGCCTAGCAGTGCTCTCTACAAGTTTCTACTTTGATGTATTTGAAGTCTGGGTAAACAACGCTCTCTACTTTGTGCTGTAGTTTTCTATCTCTGAAATGGGGAAGAAAATTTCTTAACAGCTTTCATTTACAAGCCCAGAGAAATGCTAAGACTTGGGTTCTGGCCTGATGATTGGTTAGATAAAAACAATGCCTCTCTCCTCTGTTGTCCCCATCTGAAAAAAAAAGATGAACACAGCTGAGAGCAGTGCCCTTTTCCCCCATAGAGGCCATCATGGGGAACTCCCATTAAACTACTTCCCAAACCATGGGGCTAGCAGGAGAAGCGCTTTCATGGAAGGCCTAAGGATCATCTGCTGTATCTTTGGAAATGAAAACCTTGGAATTTTTGAAATCCTCCCAATTACCCATTTTGCTTGGCTTCTTCTGATTGCAGTGGAAATTGGTCAGTGGAGCCCTGAGTCATGTGGGGGATGGGATGGGAAAAGCATGTTACCATGGCAGCCTGGATAATCACTTCCTCCTCAGAAACCAGGAGGGCATCTGGCTTGTACAATTCCATCATTTGTCACTCAGCATATACTTATCTTATATTTTAGTAATTAAAAAATATATAGCCCATATATATTTTAAGTCTTTCAAGGGAAAGAGTAGAGTAATACACAATAGGCTTTCAATAAATAATTGACTTTGTAATTGCTGATGATTATAACCCTAGCTTCAGGATTTATGAGTCTATTAAAGAATCAGAATTATAAACTACTGGAACATAAGGGGTCTTATAGTCCTGGCCAATTTCCTTACGGACTTGCATGGTGTAAATTCTATTGTTTTGTCTTTAAAATCCTTAAAGATGTGGATAGAAATGGAAGATTTACATCTTTCGTCATTTGATTCTCATTTTACATCTCACCCATGGTCACATAGTTAGTAGGCACAGAGCTCAGTTTAGAACACCACCTGATTCAAGGCTCATTTTATTTCTACTGCATCATGATTCTTCTTGGTAAAAGGACAAAGGCAGTAATGTCCTGACAGTTCTGTGAGCTCTGTTATGGATCTGGAGACTGAGGCTATGGAGGAAAAGGGAACTAACTGTTCATGGTGACCCAGCATGTAAGAGGCTGAGCCTGGCATGGAACTCTAGTCTCTTGATTGCCAGAAGGCATCATCATGCATGCCAGGCAGCCTACCAGCTTTACCTCCAGCTTTACCAAGTTCAAATGCTGAGAAGAAAATGTACAAGTAGGGAAACACTCTGCAAATATTCTAACAGCAAGAGGCAATCAGGCTCTTGGGGTTCTAGAATAGGGACTGGCATACCCAAGCTCCTCTTGCTTCTGTGTCTTCTTCCACCAGGGGAGGAACAACAGTCAGAGCTGTGCCCTTTTTGGCCATAAAGACCTTCCAGATGACCTCTTAGGGGAACATGTGATATATGCATGAGGTGGGAAGTAGTGGGATTAAAGGGTGTTTTCTCTTCTCCCAACTAAGGGAACCACTCCCTGCAAAGCAACAAAATGGCAATGAGCTTTAAAGAGGGCTTCCTCACCACTAAGAAACCAGTCCTGGATTTTGATGCTATGTCATTTAGCACAGTTTCTTTCCCACCAACTGTCTGATATGACACCATGGAGCTAAATAGCAGAGCTGCTGAAATAACAGTCAAGGGAGAGGGAAATTAAGACACACCAGCAAGGGAGAAGAGATTTTTTTTTACGCAAGGAAGAGAATAAGACAGTAGCCAATGAAACAGACAGAAGCAAGATGTCTGTGTCAGGTGGCGTGAGACAGAGAAATCTTTTGTGTGGCAACTAAGTCTAAGATGACAAGGATGCACTGAGTACAGAGAAGACAGTGAGAACAGCCTGCATTAACATGGAGTTTCTCATAAACATTCACTTATTTGATCACCTTACCACTATATGAAAAGTGGCCAATAGTCACCTTTATCTGACTTTAGTGTACTAAGCACATGGCTCATGAGCTCAGAAGTTCTGATTCCTTAACTTCAACAAAAGAAGCCTGGTCCAGAGGAGGGGAAAAATGCTACAAGGGAGGGCAAATTTGCCCATTTGATATCTATCATTTCACAGGTGGGAAAGAGAGATGAGTTCTCAAAGTGAGGGCAGATACGCATCTAGTACCCAATCATAGTGCTTTTTGACCAGGTTAGGCCAATGCCAATGTATTGGATCAAAGGAAATAGCAATGGGTTTTCCAGATGATGGAGACCATACAGAACAGATATGTGGCATAGATGTTTGAATGGAGAGTAGTTGTTTTTTTTTTTTTTTTCAACGTTTATTTATTTTTGGGACAGAGAGAGACAGAGCATGAACGGGGGAGGGGCAGAGAGAGAGGGAGACACAGAATCGGAAACAGGCTCCAGGCTCTGAGCCATCAGCCCAGAGCCTGATGCGGGGCTCGAACTCACGGACCGTGAGATCGTGACCTGGCTGAAGTCGGATGCTTAACCGACTGCGCCACCCAGGCGCCCCAGAGAGTAGTTGTTTTAAGACACTGCCATGCTTTCAGTCCTAGTGACTGCTACTCTTTTGCAGCAGGAACATTTATCACTGGCAGGGAGCAGTGAGTCTGCCCTCCCTGTCACCTGCCTCATGTCTAAAAGGGACATGGAAGATCCGGGCATAAATATTATGATAAGGTCAGTGTCTCCTGGCTCAGCTTGTGATTTGTCTAGGAGCATGAATAAATATGTACAAGTTTCTCTCTGACATGATTTTCTCTTTTCCTTGGACAGGTATCTATACATGTCCCCTCCTATCACCTGCAAGTCTCCCAAATGGTGGAGCTTTCCCAAAAGAAGATCTTGGTTCTCCTGTCATATTTTCTTATGTCTTCCTTAGCCCCCATTCTTTCCATTAACCCCCACCAAGTGAAAAGGTCTTCCTTAATTCGAAAACTATCAGTCCTATTGACACTGTTAATGGGGGTTTTCCATGAACTTGCATTTTGACTGACATATATTCTTTTTTGAGGCCTCAGAGAAGTCCAAGACTCTGCTACAAGTGATTGAGAAAATTGATATGCTAGTTACCAGTGATGTAACCTTACAAACTCTAGGAGTCACTATTTTTTTTAATACTTATTTTATTTTATTTTATTTTATTTTTTAACATTTATTTATTTTTGAGACAGAGAGAGACAGAGCATGAATGGGGGAGGGTCAGAGAGAGAGAGGGAGACACTGAATCTGAAACAGGCTCCAGGCTCTGAGCTGTCAGCACAGAGCCCAACGCGGGGCTTGAACTCACAAACCGGGAGATCATGACCTGAGCCGAAGTCGGACACTTAACCGACTGAGCCACCCAGGCGCCCTTTTAAATACATATTTAAAAAAATATTTTTAATTTTTATTTATTTTTGAGAGAGAGAGAGCAGAGTGTGAGCAGAAGAGGGTGAGAGAGAGGGAGACACAGAATCCAAAGCAGGCTCCAGCCTCTGAGCTGTCAGCACAGAGCCCGACCTGGGGCTCAAACTCGCAAACTGTGAGATCATGACATGAGCTGAAGTCGGACCCTTAACCAACTGAGCCACCCAGGCACCCCAGGACTCACTATTTAGAACCAAATTCTTCTCAGTCTGGATAAGACCTCCAGAATTATACTTTGTGAGAGGTCAAAGCGGTCTTAAAGATTTTCACTTAAACCCCTTCTTTAATAGAGGAGGAATGTGCAGTTCAGAGATGTTAAAGGACTCATCCTTCAAGTCACTTCTTCCTCAATGTTCTTCCCACTACTCCAACTCACCTGTAGTTCATCTTGTCCTTACATTTAGATGCAATTGCTTTTAAGCCATCCTCTTCCTAAATATCTTATAAGGGAAAGTGTATTTTTAAAAATATTTTATTTTTAAGTAATCTCTATACCCAACGTGGGGCTCAAACTTACAACCCTGGGATCAAGAGCTGCATGTTCTACTGGCTGAGCCCACCAGGCACCCAAATGGAAAGTGTTTTTAAGTTTGGTGTGTAGAAGATGACTGAAGTGTCTCTCAATCTTTTAAGACAGGACGTGCTTTCTAACATCAACTAAGTCTTTCTATCTAATTTTCATTTGTCTTGCTGCCATATTTCCTAACCTCTTTCAGTAAATGGAGAGGACAGGGGCCCTACTCTTATGTATTTTTTCATAGGTGTAAGATAGGCAAATTTGCTCTCCCTGTGGACTTGTCTAGCCTTCTCTTGTTGAAGTTAATGTATCAGAACTTCTGTGCTCATAAGCCATATGCTTAGCCCCCTAAAGTCAAATAAAGGTTAGTCCACTGGAGAGCTGACTCTTTGCCTAATGACAAAAAAAAAAAAAAAAAAAGCAATATCTTTAAAAGCTTTATCTTTTATTTCATGCCAGAGTTAAAGTTGATTTATAGGTTGGATCCAGCCTGGGCTTCTGGCACCCAAGCATGTCAGAGAGGAAAATTGGGACACAGAGAAAGATAGGGACCCTCAAAGGTGGGGGCTGTAGAATAAAAATGCAGCCAGCAGGTTTCCCCAGTTTTGTGCAGTGTAATTCTCAACATGTGCCCATAAGTATCTTGCAAAGCCTTTGAGAAACTGCCAAGGAGCCAAGCTAAAAATACCCATGGAACAGCGTGATCAAGGAGAAGTGCAGGGATGGGTGTGAGGTCTCCATGGAAGGCGTGAGACTTTAGAGCACGGGCCGACCACAGCACACGTCTCAGGCTCTTGCTCTGGAGAATGAACAATGAGTCAGTTTGATAAGGTTGGGGAGGCTAATGCATTTGGTTTTAGGCTTTGGTTTATTTTTGTATCAGTCCAACTTGATAGTGAAGCCTGTGTGTCCAGTGAACCCTAAAATTAAAAGTGTAAGAACACACTCACTTTGGGTGAAAGTTTGCATGAATCTTTGAAACTTTCTGATGGCTTCCCACTGCCCTCTGTAACAACTATAACTTGGCTTTAATGGCTTCCTGGTTCTCTGTCTACTCCAGTTTCAGGATCATACTTCTTTGAATACTTAATCATGTGTCCCTGACAAATATTTTCTCTAGTCTGCTTTTTCTAGTTATGAACCTTCTGTTCTTAATGATTGAGAACATTTTGCCATTGGCATATTCCCTCCCTCTCTTCCAGAACTTCCATCAGCAACTTAAGAGTGCTTAGGCTCTCACTCTCTAGGCATGATGGCCCCACTTCTTTTAATATCTCTGCCCAAGATGTTTCCAAATTTCACAAGCCTCCCCTCAAGTGCATCTTAAGTTGAGGGGAAAAGGATGGGATAGAAAGTGAATGGTGGTACGGGGACAGATTTGCTTTTTGTTGAGGGTATACCCAGAATTCTATTCTCCATGCTGTTGAAAAACAAGCAGAATCATGTACTTATTCATATTTTTAAATAACAATTATTATTTGAGACAACAATTTGTCTTGGAGAAATCAGTAGTCTAAAGACAGATTTTACAATATGGGCAACCATCTACAGGACACAAAGAACAAAGTTTTAAAAAGTAACAGGAAACATTGAGCATTTATATCATTCATGGATCAAGGTAAGTGTGTTTGTTACCCTGATACAATTTGGTTAATCTGTCCCTGGCTGCTCCCTCATGAGGGAAACTCTCCCTCCCTTGTATCCTAAATTATTTTCTAAGTCTGTTCTTTTTAGAGGACATAGAACAGATCTATGTGACCTTCTGATTATAGAATCTTGCTGCTGATTTGTGAGAGATGTTGATTTGATGCTGATTCGTTACATGTGAGAGATGGATTGAGCTAGAGGTCATAAAGTGACTCAAGAGAATTGAGTACTATTGATGAACTTTTGGGCAGTGTTTCAAAAATGTAAAATACCTGTTTTCATTTTTTTCAGTTTTGACCTATTTCTACAATTTTCATTTTATGTACTATATGGAAATATCCTGTGTATACTGTATATATAATCATTGCTTAAAAATTTTACACTCAAGTCTACTTTGGGGTAGGCAGGCTTTGCTCCATCTAGGAACTCAAAAGTGGTTCACATCTTATGGATGGAGAAATGGTTAAGTTCATTCTAGCTGGAATCCAGGGAATTTGAAGCAGCTCTGCTTTTCTCACAGCTAAGAGCCCCTGGTACCCCCCAGTATCTCATTCTCACCAGAGATGAGAGCAGGAGAGCCCCTGTTTCAGGGGATCTGAGTTCAATGGCATCTTCCACATTCAAAAGCAGAGCTGTCTCCTAGTTTGCAGTTTATAATGTCCCAGCGGGAGAGTAGCTGATATTACTCATGGGTCCTAAATCCCCGAGAGAGGAAAAAATTGTCTCTGGACCCCATATTCTCTCTCTTTTTATTTGAGAGAGAGAGAGAGACAGAGAGCACAAGTGGGGGAGAAGCAGAGAGAGAGAGAGAGAGAGAGAGAGAGAGAGAGAGAGAAGCTTAAGCAGGCTCCACATTCAGCGTGGAGCTCAACTTGGGGCTCAATCCCATGACCCCTGGGATCATGACTGAGCCAAAATCAAGAGTCAGGCACTCAACCTACTGAGCCACCAAGATGCCCTTGGACCCCATATTTTCTTGGCCCTCTTTCCTGGTGTTGTTGATCAGATCTGCTGCAGCTCCCTTCCAACAACTGTGCTTCATCTAACTCTGGCACTGATATTTTCTACAAATTCAGATATCTATGCCTCTAGCTATTTGAATTCTTGCCACTGAACCCCTTAACCTCATTTCACATTCATCCAAACTATACCTGTGCTCCATCCATGGCAGTAACCACAAGTTCTTAGGGGCCAATACCAAAGCAAACCTTTGTTCTCTGCAATACCCCATCTGGGCCATTTGGGTGGGCTTGTATCTTCTTCTGGAGTTCTTGTCAGAGGCAGCAGTTGTAGAAGACCCTTTGGGAGGCAGTGAAGGTTCACTCACTAGAAAATGAAGGCCAGGAGAGGAGAGTTTTGTTTATTTTGTGCATAGTAGGTGTTTCAGAATTATCTGTTACATGAATGAGCACGACTGACTAAATGAATGTGGTGCAGAGAAGAACAGGCCAAGAATAAGAGTTCTTTGACACAAAGAAGAAACATAGAAAGAAGTGAACAGATGAAAAGGGATTTGGCTTGCTCCCACCAAGGATCCCAAGTCCTTTCCCAATGTTTTGTTCTTTGGAAAATTCCTGTAAGTACCAGAGTGGCTTGTCCATGAGTTGGGTTGAGGGCAGAGCCTAACAAGGTCCCAGCACGAAGCCACTGTGCTGAAATAGCCACAGTGGGAAAACAAGCCATTAGAAAAAATACCAGAACCAGAGGCATTGAGGGTCACATGAGTCTACCCATCTAAACTGTGTATTTGTAGAGAACAGCTGAAAAGCTGTGAGGTCCAGGTTCAGGGGAAGCAGGGAACTAGGAGGGAGGTACCGAGTAGGCAAAGAGGAAAGAGGAAATGTGATGCCTGGGAGTGTAATCATCATGCCATCTTTGACCAGGAGTTTATTCTTTTTAGCCTCTTCTTGGCTGAAGAGGATGGTTTAATTGAGGTGTTTGTTTCAGCCACTGAGAAATGCTTCTTTGACTGCCATTTCTGAGTCATGTTTTGTTTCTCCTGGAAACTAAAAAACAAAACAAAAAAAAAACCCCTGAAAACCCCCAAATACCAAGTACCCAGAGCTGGACTCTGTGCTGAGTGCTTCTATAAACTTTCTCATTTAATTTTTTCAGCCCTTTCATTAAGGAGGTCTTATTTTTCTTCTTCTTCTTCTTCTTCTTCTTCTTCTTCTTCTTCTTCTTCTTCTTCTTCTTCTTAAGGAAACTGCATCTCAGAGAATTTACAAATTATCCCACATCAATAAAAAAAAAAAAAAAGCAGCATTAAGATTTGAACTGAGAACTAGCTGACTCCAATTCAAGTCTTTGTCCCACTGTAACATAGGTGCCTGTTTCTTCCATCTCCAGAAGCAGTCAAATAGCATGCATCCCAGGAAGGAGGTGATATGCATAGGAAAAATGTAGAGGTCCAAGTACGTTGGGAGTGACACAACTAGAGTCCACAGTCATGGAATTGGATACACTTATGGATAGAAACAATATTAGAAGTTAACATTCATTGAGCATATTTACCATGGACCACACACTCTGCTAATGGGACCAATGAAGATGGTACAATCTTGAGTTTACAAATAAAGAACCTAAGAGACAGGAACAGTAGGTAACTTTTAAAAGATATGCAGCAATACGCGGTAGAATCAAAATTTGAACCCAGACAGCATTCTTAACCTTTATACAAGGTTGCCTATAATGTTAGAGGGAAGGTTTTCAGGATTCACATGCAATCTTAGTGTTCCTAGTACCTGTGACAGTTTTAAAAGATGGCTGCAAATTTTCTGTCCCCATACTTTGAATAAGGGCAGGTGTGTGACTGCTTTGATCAACAGATTCTGGGGTCAGACACAGATCTGACACTAGATGACTTCCAAGGCTGGGTCATCAAAAGCAATGTGGCTTCTGCCTTATCCATCAGGCCATTCCCCTTTAGAGTCTCGGGACCACCATATTCTGAGAAAATACAAACCAATTGGGGAGGTCATGTGCAGGTGCTCAGTAAGAGTCTATATCTCCAGCTGAGCTTTCTGCTAAAAGTAAGCATTGACTGCCAGCAAGTAACCTCTTGGGTGACCAGCCAAGTTGATCCATCAAATGACTGTAGTTTCAGCTGACATCTGAATACAACCACACGAGAGACCTCAAGCAAAAATTACCCAGCTGATCCCTGCTTTCCTTCCCTTCTCTGACCCATGGAATTATAAAAGAAATTTATAAAAGGAAAGTGTTTTCAGCTATTGAGTTTTGGATAATCTAAATGTTATGTAACAATAGAAAACCAGAGCAGCAACTCAGTGTTCCCAGCCAGTCTTTCTTCATGCAGTGCTCCTTCCTACAGTGCCTCACTAATGGATGGTCCCATGTTAAAAAACAAAAGAAAACAAAAACTGCTAAAGAAATGAACTTTGGGGTTTCACTGTATGCCAGATATGTTCGTATGTTAGTTCACTTAATCTTCATAAGAGCTATCTGAGGCAGGTATTACTCATCACATTTTAAAGATATGGTAACTGAATCTTAAAGAAGACAAATGGCTCTCTCAACCTAATTTCAAATTCAGAGTACTTTCCACTCTCTCACAGTTTTGGTGGAATAGATCAAGGTGAATAGCAATAGCAAGAAGCAATAGAAGCTGCCACACTCACCTATCATTTGTTGGACACCTGCCATGTTCTAGCCCTGTACTGGGTTCTTAATATATTCTTGGACATTTAACCATTTCATTAACCCTATTTATTAATCATTATCATCCCATCACATAGGAAAGGAAACTGAGGCTTACAGAAGTTAAGTAACTTGCCACAGTCATATAGATGATAAGATAGGAGCCACGACTTAATCCTATGTGGACCTGAACTCATGTGTGTCCTTAACCCACATCCTATGAGTGGCATGTAGGGCTGGAAGGGGTGACTTTTTTGTCCACTGTTTTTATTTGCTAAGTATACACACAAACAGAACAACATATGGAAAACATGTACAGCCCAAAGACTTATCAAAAACTAAAAATCACAAACCAAATATTGACTACCCCGAATCAGGAAAACAGAATACTGCCAGTACCCTAGTAGTTCCTCCCAATCACCACCTCTCCACTGCCCTAGAGAGAATCATGAGCATTTCTCTTATGAAAACAACTGGTAGTTTTGCACATTTATCAATTTTATATAAGTGGAATCAAACAGCATGTTTTTCCATCTTTGCTTGCTTTTATTAATAATCGCTTCTGGGATTCATTTATGTTGTTTGGTGTAGCTATAGTTTGTTAATTTTCATCAGTGAATAATATTCCATTATATGACTATAACAGAATTTATTCATTTCATTGGTGATTGACCTTTGGCTTGTTTTCAGTCTTTATTAAAATTTATTAAATTTATTAAAATTATGCTGCTGCTATGACATTTCAATACATGTCTTATGGAGGTTGTGTGCATGCATTTCTGTTGGGTCTATATCTAGCAGTAAGGCTGCTAAGTCAGAGGGGATACATATGTTGAATTTTAGTAGGTACTGCCAAGTGGTTTTCCATAGTGGCTGTACCAATTTGAACAATTGCCAGCAACATATGAGAATTCCTGTTGCTCTATATCCTGGTGAAAATTTTATATTATCACTCCTTTTAATTTAAACTACTCTCATGGGTATGTAGTGATATCTCTTTGTGGTTTTAATTTGAATTTCCTTGATCACTATTTAAACTGAGATATTTTCACATATAATGGCCATTTGGATATTCTTTTCTATGAATTGCCTGTTCAGGTTTCTTGTCCATTTTACTTTTGAGGTGTCTGCATTTTAAAATATTTTTAGATATGTTTTCTTATACAAAATTTCTTAATATATATATATATATATATATATATATATATATATATATATATATTCAAGCCCTTTGTCAAGGTAGGGATGCCTTTGCTAGGCCATTAGGTAAGGGATTAGGCACTTAGATTAGGGATTCAGATTAAGGATTTTTCTCCTTGAAGGGGAAAATATGCAGATTCTCCTCTTTTGGGGAATTGTGCTAGGAGAAACAAATAATGCGTTTGGAGATATGACTTTTCCAAATCAAGGTAAGATTTGAAACCATGTATGATATAATCCATGCAAAACAACAAGAGCAAAGCTTATCACCGTTTTACAGCTCTCAGCTCTCAGGAAAAGTAAAGTGACTGAATCTCTTAGGTGTAGGGTTTACGTGGAAAGGGAAGGACTCAGAGGCCAAGATGCTCTACATGAGCCTACCATCACTGTGGGGCAGTGGGACAGAGGTACAGGAGTTGGCAAGGCCTTTGGTGGCTTCTTCAGGCAACTATGGAGCTCCTGGATGGAAGCAGAAGGTGAACCATCTTTTTGCTGAACCAAGGGCTTAGGGAAATACTGTTATCTCTACCCTTAGTTTTTGCATCTAGATTCACCCTTTGGCCGTCTTCTGTTTGCATAATGTGTTTCATTTAGTCTGGTTTGCCCCATTCTGGCAGAGATCCTGACACCTACCTGGGGCCCTGAAGGGTGTGGAAGTCAGGAGAGAAGCTCTTTCCCCAAGAAGATCTGAGGCCAGATCTTCTCTTATCAGATGACATCATTTTTGTGGGTGACAAGGTCCCAGCTGCCCTTCCATCTCACAGTCAGCATGTCCCTGCACCATATTGTCCCTTGAGGGATGAAGCCAGGTGGTTCT
Organism: Herpailurus yagouaroundi; assembly: GCF_014898765.1. Taxonomy (NCBI): domain Eukaryota; kingdom Metazoa; phylum Chordata; class Mammalia; order Carnivora; family Felidae; genus Herpailurus; species Herpailurus yagouaroundi. The sequence goes on along the minus strand of NW_024412402.1, from coordinate 25,040,392 downwards.
GAGCAGATTGACCCTGATTTTATTATTCACTGAAGTAAGCAGTGTCAGCAAAACACACCAATCTCTGATATTAGACTCACTTCCCCACAGAGCTGGGGTCCCCAAAGGAATGACACCAGCCCTCTGCTATGTCAGCCCCCGAAGGAGAGTAACATAAGGGTGGGCAGTTTTTCCTCCCCTACCTCATCTTCCTTACATTTGAGACCTTTAGTTCAAGACAGGGAAGGGAGAGAGGCTTCCTTGGTAAAGGCTTGGTTACTCATCAGCATCTCAAAAAGTGGCAGATACACAATCATCTCTGCTCTTGGGACTTCACTCTAGGGCAGAGGTTATAGGGAAATACTTAGCACTAGCAAACAGCTTGGGTAGACTTGGGCCTAGAGGCCAGGAGGCACTCCCTCAAGGATATGCCCAGGGCAAGAAAACAGAGCCACATTTATCTGCTTAGTGGGAAATGGGGAACACGGAGTGTTGGAATGGGGCCTTATAGGATAACACTTTTAAACATAATTTATTATAATTTCTCAAATACAGTACCGACTGAATGAATTATGAAAGGGAAAAAAATCCTAGTTAGACCCGGTTTTTAGGGTCTAAGCTGATGGGCTGTATGGAGGTTTATGTCTAGGTAAAACTTCCTAATGAAAGGTCTTTATAAATGCTTCTTTCTTGGGATTGTCCTGGCCTCATGGGAGGAAAAGGAGTGTGGCTTGGAATGTGGAACAAGGGAAGGGAGACTGGAATTCCAGCCTGTGTGTGGGCTAAATGCAAGAGTTGAACTGTTTCTTTTGATGAAAAGAAAACCACAGGCTGAGTCCAGGGCAATGGCCCATGGCTATCCCCAGACCCTCTTGACTCCCTTTGTGTCCCAGAATGTTGCAGCAGGATGCTGCCTTGGAGGTGATCACACTGCCCATGCCCCTGGCCCCCCAAAGCCTCTTTTTTCTGTGTAGTGGACCCCCATATGGGCAGCATCAGCCCTCCTGGGACCCGCTGCCTCTGACCCCTTTACAATTTTCCTGCCTTCACTCCCTGTGGTGGGTGCTTGGCCTCTGGTGGGAGACCCACTCTACCTTCCTAAGAGGTTAAATGTATTGAACAGTTTCTTCTCTGACCTTTATCCCAGTGGATGACCTTGTTCCTTCCTCTTTTACTCTTTGATTAGAATTGCTGCCCCAGTGTCCCCTCCATAGCCTAAACTCAGAAATCTCTTTCTGTCTAATCCATGTGGTGGCCAGCGTCCAATAAGGTGGGTATTCACACCCTTCAAAGCCCTCCCCTACTGAATTGGCTTGACCTGAGACCAGAAGGAAACTGCAGATGTGAGAGCGTGATTTCCAAGATGAGGCCGAAAAAGGCACCGTGGCTTGCACCTTGCTCTTTCTTGGACTGCTCTTTCCTGGGGGAAGCAGCTCCCAGGTCATGAGGATACCAAGCAGCCTATGGATAGGTCCACCAGGGGATGAGCACCTGCCAGAAATCAGACTAACTTTCCATCCATGTAAGGAAGCTACTCTGGAAGTGGATCCCCTGGCCCCAGGAGGCCTTCAGGTGACAGCAGCCCAGGCTGACACCTGACTGCAGTCTCATGAGACTCCCTGAGCCAACACCACCCAACAAAGCTGCTTTTGGATTCCTCCTGGATTCTAGAAACTGCATGAAGCATTTATTGTTTTAAGCCACTAAGTTTCAGAGTAATTTGTTAAACAGCAGTAGAAGTAGATAACTAATACATTGTGTTTCTCTAAGAATTGGTTTCTTTCATTGTGTCTTTGCCAATAATGTCTTTTAATGTAGCCAGGCCTGTTGATAAATCAGAATTCCTTTATCTTACCAAACTGAAGAAATGTTCCTCTCATTTATTTTGCATACTTAGCATAGTGCCTGGTAAATAGTATGTCTCAGTAGTAAAAAATATGGAGCAAATGCCAGTGGAATCAGCTGAATTAATGAAATCAATGACTGTCAAGGTTCTATGTTAAATGAGGGAGAATAGTGTTACTGATAAAGTCAAAGCACCATAAAACTAATTTTTGTATATCTTTTTGTGATTTATAAGGGAGGGGAAGTCAGGTAGTAAAGTTCACACTTTATTGCTAGATTGGTATTAAAAATAACCACTGTCGGAGCACCTGGGTGGTTAAGTGTTGGTTAGTTGGTTAAGTGTTCGACTCTTGATCTTGGCTCAGGTCAAGATCTCATGGTTTGTGGGTTTGAGCCTGGCATTGGGCCATGCATTGTGCGGTGACGGCGGAGCCTACTTGGGATTCTCTCTCCCGCACTCTCTCTCTGCCCCTCCCATGTTCCTGCTCTCTCTCTCTCTCTCTCTCTCTCTCTCAAAATAAATAAATAAACTAAAAAATAAAAAACAACAACAACCACTGTCACTAACTAACACACCACTTGAGGGTGATAGGACATCAGGAGTGCAATTGGCATTAGAGGATGGACAATTACAGGTGAAAAAGTGCCGTGGGTGGTCTTTCATTTAAGGAACTAGTCTCATGTATCCAGACCTTCAAAAGTTATTTTAGTATTCATGAGGTTAATGCTGCAGGCATCCCAGCCACAAACTCCTATCGTCCAGCTCTACTCTGTAGCTTGCATCACAAAAGAGATTATAAAAAAGAGGAAGTAAGGGATGGGCCAAATGGGTGATGGGCATTAAGGAGGGCACTTGTGGGGATGAGCAGTGGGTGTTTTATGTAAGTGATGAATGGCTGGGTTCTACTCCCAAAACCAATACTACACTGCATGTTAACTAACTTGAATTTAAATAAATAATTTTTTAAATGTTTTTATTTTATTTTTGAGAGAGAGAGAGAGGCACAGAGAGAGAGAGGGGGACAGAGGATCCGAAGTGGGCTCCATGATGACAGCAGTGAGCCCAATGTAGGGCTCAAACTCAGTGAACCTCAAGATCACAACCAGAACCCAATTTGGGCGCTCAGCCAACTGAGCCACCCAGGTGCCCAATAAATAGATTTTTTTTTTTTTAATTAAAAAAGAGGAAGTAAAACCAGACTTTACCTCACTGCAAAAGCTTCACTTACCATAATTGCATTTAAACTTTGCAGCAACCTTGTGAGACAGAAGCTATTATTATCCCTGTGTTATGGATGAGAATCAGGGTCTTGTGCTATTAAGTAACATGCCCAAGTCCACCAAACAGGTAAATAATGAAAACATTATTCAAATTCGGGTCTGTCTGATTCATATTTTTTTTTTAAATTTTTTTTTCAACGTTTATTTATTTTTGGGACAGAGAGAGACAGAGCATGAACGAGGGAGGGGCAGAGAGAGAGGGAGACACAGAATCGGAAACAGGCTCCAGGCTCTGAGCCATCAGCCCAGAGGCCGACGCGGGGCTCGAACTCACGGACCGCGAGATCGTGACCTGGCTGAAGTCGGATGCTTAACCGACTGCGCCACTCAGGCGCCCCTGATTCATATTTTTTGATGACAGTTTTTCACAGAATCTAAGATCTAGAAGGTGACTTCGAAATCATGTAGACTAACTCCACTAACATGCGTGAGGACATAAAAACTCCAAGAGGTTAAGCGACTGATCAAAATAGCTCTGCTATTAATGGTGTGACCCAAATTGATTTTGGACTTCTGGTTTGTTTTTCTTTTCACTTCACCATTTGAGGCAGTGAGACTGACTTTGCTCCTGGAAAACCAACTCAAAGTCTAGGATCACGCTGATGAATATCAGACAGAATTTTAATCCACATATTTAAAGGCATCCCATTTCTTAAATAAACATAAATATTGCACTATTGAAAATGGGGTGAAGACTGTGTTCTGATTTCCCAGCTGCCCTTTGTGCCAACGGATGCTTTCAGTCAGGCAGAGAAGGAGGTTCACATCCTGGGGCTTCAACTACAGCCATGCCATCACCGGTCAGTGCTGAAGACTGGGTGGTATATCTGGTGGCTTCAGCAGTAAAAGAGACCCTTGCAGTGGATCAAGGCAAATTCCGCGCTCTTCTCTGATGATAGCACCAGTTTAATTATAATCGAGAAGTGTAAATTCCAGTTTGCTTACATCTCTAGTATGTTTCGTTTCAAATGTGACTTTCCAGCTCCTTCTCTCTCTTTTTTTTCTCTTCGTGCCATAAAATATTTGCATATTTGAATGTCAAATTTTCCAAGTGCTGGAAGCAACAGGCTCTGGTATGTTCTTGAGTTATTTTGTATAGCGGCATCTGTCTTGTTTCAGCAGCCACCAGAGCTGAGAAGTGACCCAGGAGCAGCCTGGCAGGCAGAAAGAATGTGGGATCCAAGGGGGGGGTCCTTTGGTCCCAAACAGCTTCATAACAGATGTTTTTACCCCAGTTTATTTTTATTTTTATTTTATTTTATTTTTTTAGAAAGGCAGATTACCAAATGAAACAAATACTGAATGATGACTACAAAATGTATCTTTGGAACTTGCTAGACTAATTACTGAAGCTCCAAAATCACTTTAAAAGCAACACATTTTGTTTTGCAATATACATTCTTGTTGCCAATTTTTTTTTTATAATTTCTATCAGAATCCACCTCAAACTGGATAGTTGATTGTGGCAGAAGTGGAATTTGGAGGGAATACTCTCATTAGGATAGTACATTTCAAGGAATTTCCTCACTTTTTCTGTATTTCTAATGATGTCAGGGACATTTTCTGACAGTATATTCTCAGAGCTTTAAACAGCTTGGTTCTGAAATGATGCCTTCTGTGTAAGCAATTATAATAATAGTTGCTTTCTGTGTGCCAGGTAATATCTCACAACTCCCTTAGGTGGTAGACATTCTTACTCCCCTATATTTACAGATGAGTAAACTGAGGCTCAGAGGACGTATGATGGAAAATGGCAGAGACTGGATTTGGATGGAGATTATTAGTATTTACTGTGTGCATTGCATTAGTTAGTTATAATGAGACTACGGCAGCAACATCTACCCATTCAACATCTTGATGTTTGAAAGCTCAGACCCATAATTTCCAGGAAGCTTCCTTACAATTTCCAAAGAATATGATTTTCCTGTTTACATTTGATCAATGAAATAGGATTCTGGCTTAAACACAGAAATGTAACTGCTTTGAAACCACACCTGCTAGAAGCATTTATTCATTTAACAAAACTATATTAAGACTGACCATCTAAATGTCATTACTGGGGAAATAATTGTAAGCAAGAAGAGCAAGTCCTTGCCTTCATATTGTGATGGCAGTCACTATTTTGGAAATTGAGAATATGATACTGAGCACTATAAGTGGGTCCAGATCTTCAGGTTAAGGTCCCTTTGTAGGTCTCACCAAAGATATTCTTTTACCCTAATCAAGGATGCTCTCAAAATCCAGATAGATGACCTAGTTCATGCAGACATCTGTTGTTGTTTCATTCATTCATTTGTTCATTCAATTCTTATTTATTTAGTACCTAGTATGTGCCAGGGACAGTAATAGATCAGGTGCAGTTCCTGCTCTCGTTGAGTCTAGAATGAGATGCAAATATGGACAAATAAACACATATAAATACACAATCGTGACTTGCAAGTGGTATGTGTCAGGGAGTCTCTCTGAGGGATATTTGAGCTTGGGAGTCACTCTGAATTGTGTGGCGATTGTGAGTGGGAGTGGCAGTCAGGTCCTGCCTGCATGTGTCCTCCAGGCCGAGTGCCTGCATGGCCAGCACCGCCCAGTGTGGATGCCTTTTCCTTGTTCACAACAGTCACTCTCTGGGCAGGTGGCCCCTGAGAAGGTGCCACCAGGGGTAGCAAGGTGACAGGTGCTTGGGAAGGAGGGAACAAGATGTATGAAGACTCTGAAAAAGACAAGATTCAGAACACATGAGTGGGCCCTGAAGAGGCAGGGAAGGCAGGTATGCAGGTGGGCTTGGAGCAGGGCCTTGTGGGCCATGCCAGGCGTTGGGACTTCAGTCTCAGCGCACTAGGAAGCCCGGGAAGGCTTCAAGCAGGATTTGTGTTTTTAAAAGTGACCTCCATCTTTTGCTTCCTAGCACCACCTTCACCCCCAATCTCTCTGCGACCCAAGACTCTATTTCCTCATCTGTAAAACATGGATTAATATGATATATTTCAAGGTATCCTTTAAAAAGGATTAGACAAGGGGCGCCTGGGTGGCGCAGTCGGTTAAGCGTCTGACTTCAGCCAGGTCACGATCTCGCGGTCCGTGAGTTCGAGCCCCGCGTCAGGCTCTGGGCTGATGGCTCAGAGCCTGGAGCCTGTTTCCGATTCTGTGTTTCCCTCTCTCTGCCCCTCCCCCGTTCGTGCTCTGTCGCTCTCTGTCCCAAAAATAAATAAACGTTGAAAAAAAAATTTAAAAAAATAAAAATGAAAAAAAAATAAAAAGGATTAGACAAAATGGCTCATGTAAGTCCCTATGAGTACCTCCTTCTGTGCTCTCTGTGCATAGGAATGAGAGTAGCCAAGATTTATAGGACACTTCCTATTGATTTGTTTTCACTTAACCCATCTCTACAAGTCTGTACTGCCACATATGGGCATTATGAAGGTTCCTGCTTCACAGATGAGGAAAGCTGAGGCACAGAGAAGCTGAGTGCCCACAGCTTCACTGTAAGTGTTTAGCATGTGTGAATTAAGGTCCATGGACAATACTCTCCAGTTTGTCATCAAAGATTGCAATTCCCATTTGGAATAAGAATTGTCCTGACACAATGATTCAAAGAAGTTTCCAAGAAAAGATTGGAGAGACTGGATCCTTTTGTATTTGTCTCCCTATTGTTGGTCTCCTATTAATGCTAATGTCTTGGAAGAAGGACTATGTAGGAAACATCTTATTTGCAGACATCTTCAACATTGGTGTGTAAGTATGGCCTTTCTTCCCCTCTCATTTGGCAGGAAATCACCCAGAAAATATACGGTTGCTGAATGCTTCTTTAACTTGGAAAAACTATAGAAAATGCAGCTTTAAAAGAGCTCTGTTATATTTTGGTGTCTATTGGAAAGAGCACTGGTATTTAGGGACCCGCTGAGCTCTTGCGGACAGCTCTGCAGGTACAGTCTGTCCTGAAAGGTGTTTCCTCTGGCTTCAGGCCAGGCTGAGACAGCTAAAGTGGAGCCCCTGGAGGTGGTGACATCTGGGCCATGTCTCAGGTCATTGGTGCCTGTGGCTTGGTGCTCATCAGGATATGGCTTTGACACTTTCCTCATCTGCCTGGGCCACCCCAGAGTCTGGCAGGCCTTGTTTGACAGCGTTGTCCACGAGTGAAGCAAAACAGGCCACAGAAAAGAGCAAACAGACAGAATTTGGACCTCAGCGCAGCTCTGCTGTGTGACCTTGAGTGAATCACCCAGACTCCAGGAACTCCCAGGATTGTGTGAAGATCAAGAGATGACATATATTTAAGGTTTACAATGTGATGGTTTGACTTGCATGGTGTTATATGTCAATTATATCTCAATAAAGATGGAAAAATAAAGAAAATTTCTTTTAAAAAAAGATGTTGTATGGACAATATCATTTATAAAGGTTTAAAATGCTCTTAAAATTCAGAAATATCATGATTCCTCAAAGATAAGGTTCTGTCCAAGCAGTGGAGCCCTGACCCTGGCCCTAGGGGAGGGGACAAGGGAGACTCCCTTGGGGGCGAAGGTCCAGCCCCTGTGGGCCCAGGGAGACAGTGACTGCTTTGCTGCTGTGTCTAAATTAGATGTGCTTCTGTCAAAGTTGTCAGCAGGATGTCACTGCTTCTCAAGTATAGCAAGGAACTAGGAACATGCAGAGTCCCAAGGGGGAGATCTTGGGGGACTGGGCCCGACTTTCAAAAATGTGGGTGGTATTTCATTAATAGAATGGCTCTGGGCCTTCTTCTGGTTTCTCACTCACCTCTGGATTCTGCCTTCATTCCTTATCCCAGGTCAGCTTCTAGAAAGACTAGTCCTACCCTGAACATGGACTCAGATGGACACAGAACTTCCCTACTTCTTTCTTTCCTGGGCTGGAGGAGATGCTGTCAGTGCAAGAGTGGAGGGAGATATAGGGGCTAGAGGGTTTTGTGGAAAGTGGGGAGATTTGAGAGAGAAGGCAGGTTTAGAATAATAAGGTCACCTGTCCTGTTATTGAGACCGTGCTTGCTGGGAGCGGGGAAGGATACGGTGGTGTCTTGGCAACTCCTCAGTACCTGACAAACCACATTAGCTAGTCACCCCAGAAGGATTCTAATGATGCCTACCACAGACCTCGAGCCAGTAGACCAGCTTTGTCTCAAAGCCTTTTCTTGTAGGTATATTAGATCCCTTTATTAAATCCAAGAGGAGAAATGAAGTACAATGGTGGGAATTAGGGACCTTAGCATCAGTGTCCCTGTGGCCCTCTTAACCCCTACTGTGATCTGGCCCCAAGCACAGCTTCCTCTCAGCAAGCAAACAAATATCCATACCTGGAGGAAAAAATCCAGAGAATTCCTGGCTTTCTCCTCATCCTGCCTTCTGCTCCACGGACTTGCTTGCTCCCTGTCCCTCTCGTTCAAGGCCCAGCAGTAGGGGCTGCTTCCTGGGCTCCTCCTCTGCCCCCTGCCTCTCATTTGTATCAGGTCATGTGCCACAGCTGGAGATGCAGAGACAGAACAGGGGTATGGACATTCATCCCTGTCTTGGCCAAGGAGGCAGGAGTGTCCTCCACCAGCTCACACTGAGCAGGGCCGGGCAAGCAGAGGACTGAGGGGGTGGGAAATGCAGGTCATTCCAAGCAGGGCTGGAGGTGGGCACTGTGTGGGGGGCCATGGAATCCCCTCAAGTCTGAGGGGTGCATCACTGGCCTTGCAAACATGAGCTTCCAACAGGTAAAATGGTTTGCTCAAAGCACACAGTAACTTAGCGGCAGAGCTGAATTCAGAAACAGGCCTTCTAGTTCCTAGAAGGGGGCCCCTCAGCTTTACTATGGGCCTCTGTGTAGCCTTTAGTGCCCTGGCAAGGTGTCCACTGTGGCAGGAGCCTAGAGGTGGGCTGCAGCCTGCCTCTGCTCTGTCCAGAGAGGCCTGAATGCATGCCTTGCCCAGCTCCCATCCACATGGCTGGAGTCCACTTTGGGCTCTCATGACTGCTGACTGCAATTTTGCCACCATGGAAGCCCTGACCTGTGGCCCCATAGCTGGCACTGCGGTGGCTTCCCTACTTTGGAAGAGAGTCTTCCCTCTGGTGTTTAGAGATCACCGTGTCAGTGGTGAATGATCTGGAAAATCTGTAATTATACCTCTCAGAGTTCTGAGGGCAGCCTTACCTCTTTCCTTGTTTAAGGTTCCCCATGTAAAGGACTATATCAAGTGTGCTTGGAGATGGCCAGAAAGAGGGAGATGACCTGATGCCACATCAAAGGCCAGCTTTGTAAAACAAAACTGTGGTGTCAGCATGAAAAATAGACCTTTTGGCTTCATTTTCATGTGAGCCTCCTCAAGGTACTAATGGTAGTGGCCTTCTTGTACACCCCACCCTGAACTCATGTAGGTTGGCAATATTGCATTATTCTTTTGTTACAACATATGTAGTAGGCTCCTATGTGTCAGGCACTTTGTATTTGGAAATATTGCTCATGAAGCCCCTGTATTTTTTCTTCTTAATGTTTATTTATTTTGAGAGAGAGAGAGAGAGAGAGAGAGAGAGAGAGAGAGAGAGGAGCACACAGGCAGGGCAGGGGCAGAGAGGGGGACAGAGGGTCTGAAGCAGGCTCTGGGCTGGCAGCAGAAAGTATGATGCAGGGCTTGAACTCATGAACCATGAGATCATGACCTGAGCCAAAGTCAGATGCTCAACCGACTGAGTCACCCAGACACCCTGCCCCTGCCTTAAAAAAAAAATCATTTCAACTAGCAAACCACTCTCCTTTGGATGGGGAGAAAAATAAGTAAAATCCTCCTCCTCGCCCTTCTCACCAGAACCTCGTACTTCTGTGGGATAATAAGGAAGGCAAACTGGGAGAAGGTACTGGGGGGAACAAGGGGCAGTTATCTACCCTGAAGAAAGTCCCATAAGGAACAAGGGAATGGGATGAGATGAGCATCACTCTCTCCATTAAAGGGAGAGACTTCTAGCCAACGCTCCCTCCCGCTGTGTCAGGGACCCCAACATCTGGAGGCTCAGAGTGGTGAGAGCATTTCCTGCTTTTGTTCCTGAAGACAAATCTTCTCCTGACATCCAGCATCTGTTCTGCCCAGGAGGGCTTTGCAATATTTAGCAGACCCAAGCTCCACAAGGAGGCACTTGAGTCAACCTTTGGAAGATCACAGCTGCAGTCTGCATCAGGAGGAGAGGAGGAAGGAGCAGAAGAAGATGGGCTGAAACATCCAGTTTGGAACCCCTTCACCCTCTTATCTCTCCCCATCCTCTTCACAAATACATGTGTTTATTCAGTCTTCATTCAGCAATGATTTTTTTGTGTCCCTAATATGTTCCCTGTGCTGCTCCAGGTACTGTAGATAGGGTGGAAAAGAAAAAAAAGTTTCTACCTTCATGAAGCTTATTTGCTAGTGAAGAGCCCAGACAGTAAGCAGGTAAATAAACTGCCAAGTAGCGATCAGGGAAATGAAGAGGGGAAAGGCAAGGTGAGAGATGGTGAGGTGTGTGTGTGAGAGAGAGAGAGTGAGAGAGGGAGACATCGAGAAAGAGAGAGAGAGAGAGAGAGAGAGAGAGAGAGAGAGAGAGAGACTACATCTGCAGTGTTTAGAGGTCTCCTGAAAATTATTTTTTATTTTTTAGTGGACACCTGAATAAAGTGAGGAAGCAAGCCATATGGAACCTGAGGGAAGAGAATTCCAGGTGAAGGAAAAGCAAGTGTAGAGGCCCTGAGATGAGGCCCATGATTGACATGTTTGTGGAAGAACAAGGGCCTAGTTTGGCTGGAATATTCTGAGGGCAGGGGAGAATGAGAAAGTTAGGGCTGAGAGATCATCTTGCTGGGGATGGATTGTGGAAGGCCTTATAGACAAAAGTAAGGACTTTTCCTTTTATTCACTGGGGGTGGTGAGTCATTGCAGGGGTATCATCTGATGTACATTTAAAGGGATCATTCCAGCTGCTATGTGCTCCACTGCTGTTGGGAGCAATTACCATAGAGTAGGCACTGTCAGGAGATATAGGCTTAAATCATAAATGTTTCACAAGGTATGTCACCATGTCCCCCCATCTGGGGACAGCTGTGTGCATGGTAGAAAGAGATTGAACTACACAAGACCCAACTCTGTGACCTTGGGCAAGTTGTCTAACATTTCTGAGCCCCAGATACCCCAATCTGTTGTGGGGGTTAAGTAGGAGGATGGGGTGAAATTGCTTTGGTACTGTAAAGCACCACATCCACATCAGACCTGAGACCCTTGCAAATCATCAAGGGCTAGTGCTTGCTTTGTGCATATTCTTACCCTCCCTTCACCCTGCACTTGCCTCTGTAAGTCACCTGGCCATTACAATCTCTACTTGTGAATCAGCAGGGGTGAATTCATTTTTTCCACCAGGACTCTTCCTGATAAAGACTGAGGAATATGAATCCATTCGCTTGGTTTGGACTTCTGGTGATGATTCCCAAATCCAAACCCCCAGTTGTTTGTTTCTCTTCCTTAAGACCCATACTGATATTGGGAACCAGTTCTCCATGGGTCTCATGCTCCTGCACATCTTGTGGACACAGGTACTGACTCCCCTTTTCCAGATGATCTTTCTAAGGTTGTTTGTTGAGCAAATGGATTTGGGAGATTGAGATCCGGTCTCCCTTCAGAGTAAAGGGCAGGCTTGATTACTGTCCAGTACAGTCCTAGTCCTCCCCTAGGACAAAGGGCAGCAGGCTTACAGCTCACTATAAAGAATCTAGGTTTTCTGAGCTGAGAGCTCCCCTCCTGGAATGCACCCATCCCAGTGGCACAGGCATTGCCAGGCCATTTTTCATGGTGTTCTGTGGGAGTAGGGCTTGGGGAACTGGCATAAGCTCTGACATTGTGGCTATTGTCATTGCTGTGAGTCCTTTGTCTCTGACCCAGTGGTCTCTATCTTCTGCCAGCATCCATTAGGCTGTTGCAGGCTACCTTGTTAACTTGCAATTGGAGTAAAATCTCAGACCCTCCACACTACTTAAAACTGGAATTTTCCACAGTTTATGAAAAAGTTCTTTGAAATAACTTGCTGCCACTTTAAACTCCACATGTTCAGAACTGAAACCGTCACTCACATTCCTACTGCTCCCCTCCCCTGTGGTACAGCATTCCTGCATCTGCCAGTGGTACTTTGTCACATTTAAGGAAGCAGTGCCCCTTTTTTCTCTCTCTCTCTCTTGCCATGTCTGATTCCTTATCAAGTTCAGGGGCTCCTTCTTTAAAACAGCACTCACACCCACTGCTTCCTCATTCCACACTCATCCATGGCCACCAGGCCACATCTTCTGAGACATTACTGCACTGTCCTGCCTTGCCTTACCCGCTCGGATCCTAGGTTCACTCAGCTCAGTTCTTTTTATCACCTCTGGACCATGGGCATTGTTTTCATCATGACTGCATTCTTACAGCACTTGAGAGTTTCAAAACACTTTCATATATATTCTGTCAATATGTAAGTGAATATGACCCTTGTTACAGGGCAGCATATTGGTTAGTTTTATTTTACGTTGATTTTGGCTGAGTCATGGTATATAGATATGTGGTCAGACATCATTCTGTATGTTGTGTGAGTGTGACTTTTGGATAAAATCAACATTTATTTTTGTAAAAGTTTATTAATTGTGTGTGTGTGTGTGTGTGTGTGTGTGAGAGAGAGAGAGAGAGAGAAAGAGAGAGAGAGAGAGAGAGAGAGAGAGAGAAAGCAAGTGGGGGAGGGGCAGAGAGAGAGAGAGGGAGAGAGAGAGAGAGAGAGAATCCCAAGCAGGATCCATGTTGTCAGTGAGGAGACTGACATGGGGATTGAACTCACGAACCATGAGATCATGACCTGAGCCAAAATCAAGGGTCAGATGTTAACTGACTGAGCCACCCAGGCATCCCTGGATGAAAACAACATTTAAATAAATGAACATTTAGTAAAGCAGTTTGCTCTCAAAGCTCTGGGAGGGCTTCATCCAATCAGTTGAAGGACTGAATGGAACAAAAGCCAGACCTTCTTGAGCAAAAGGAACTCTGCCAGCAGACAGATTTTGGACTTGAGCTGTGACATTGACTCTTCCTTGGGTCTCCAGCCTGTCAGCCCACCCTGCAGATTTAAGATCACATGAACTGATTTTTTTAAACTAGATCTCTTAGTCTTTTGGTATACACATCCTATTGGCTCAGTTTCTCTGGAGAAACTGGATTAATACAAGTGAGTATTATTCCCATTCTTCAGACAAAGAAATTGAAGCTCAGAAATGTCCAGTCACTTGTTCACAGCTAGTTAGGAAGATGCCAATCCTGCTCATGTAGACTTCCAATCTCTCAGGTTTTCTTCAAATGCCTGCTATCTTTGTCACTTTTGGTTATGAAATTTTCAATGATTTTTCATTTCTTAGGTCATCACATCTAAACTCTTTCCTCTTGATATTAAGGTTCTTTCTCCTTTCCAGTCAGGGGGTTTTCCTTAGCCTCTCAGGCACCCATGAGAAAGAAGTTACTGGAGAAGTGGCAGGAAGTAGCCTAAAACTGAAAAGAAACAGATCATTCAGTGGGTTAAAGGTATAACTGAAAGTTAAAGATGTACATCTGCTTTGCAACTATGATGAAAATAAGACATCGCTTAGACTAAATAAGGGTTTGAATGTAAGATCCACTGTACATGTTCTTGTAACTTAAAGGGAATGTTGGGCAGGCAGTTGACATGAACCAGGCAATGCCAGCATGATAGTAGTGTTCATGGGCCATGTGGACTAGAGTCGCACTAACATGGTAGCCACTAGTCACATCTGGCTCTTTAAATTTAAATTAATTGCAATTAAATAGAATTAAAAACTCAGTTCCTCAGTTACACTAGCTACATTTTAAGACTCAAAGGTCATATGTGGCTGGCGAGTGGCTACCGTATTGAACATCTCCATCATAACAGAAAGTTCTATTGGATGGCACAGAAGTAGAGAGCCTAGTCCCAAATATAAATCTCATTGAACCTTGACAACTGTTGGTTAGTGACAGAGATAAGGCTGAGGTGAGAAGAGGCTTCCAGGGCTGAGAGCCACAGACTCTTCCAGCAGAAGGACAAAGGAAGAGTCCTCATGGTTCAATTTCAGGGACTGAAATGCATTGTGGGTCAGAGGGAGTAATTCCTCCCTCAGGTTGGGGGCAGAGACCAGGGCGTGGCCATGGGAGCCTGGGCTGAGGGAAGGAAGACAGCCCTCCTTGGACTAGACACCCAGGTGAGCCCTGCCCCAGAAAGACTCAACCAGCAGCTACTTCGGGTTTGAGGTCCAGGTGAGGCCTCTGTTCCCAGCTGCCAGGTAGTTTCAATAAATACGTTAGATATGATTTATAGGTCAAAGGAAAATGCCTGATAGTAGAATATTTGCCTCCAGTCTATATTAGAGTTTATATTATTTATTAGAATGTATACTACTGTTGTGCAAATAAGTTATAATAAAACTCAATTTAAAGAGAAATAGGACATAGTATTTTTATTTATATTTTTTAATTCTTTTTTTAATGTTTATTTATTTTTGAGAGAGAGAGAGTTAGAGTGTGAGCGGGTGTGGGGGAGGGGCAGAAAGAGAGGGAGACACAAAACTCGAAGCAGGCTCCAGGCTCCACACTCTGCACAAATCCCAACGTGGGGCTTGAACTCACAAACTGTGAGACCATGACCTGAGCCTAAGTTGGATGCTTAACTGACTGAGCCACCCAGGTGCCCTGATTTAATACTATTTTTAATGAACAGGAATCTCAAATCCTGAGGAGAATTGGACATTCTATCAGTAAGCAAGGTTATTCCCACCTGTAGAAAAAGATACCTTGTGTTGGAAGAAAAAAGTTGTCTTTATTTTCTGGTTTCTCATTTTGCTTTTTCTCCTCTTACATTTCAAGAATTCCCTTTGAATAATTTCCATGTTATATCGGCTTATCTAAGGTAACAAAGATCATTGTTCACACTCTAGTGTAGTTCAGAGATCAGATCAGCATCCCTAAAGGGCAGGGAGGGATGGCAGTGACTGCTCCCACTCAGGGAACAGGGTACTGCTGAGGCAGACCGCCAAGTGAGCTGGATGACATCTGGTGATCTGCCTGGGGTATTCCCTTCCAGAGAGAATATCTCGAAGGTGTGACCTGAGGCAAAATCCTGAAACAAAAATTTTTGTCTGCAGCACTTGCTTTCCCTTGCTTTTCTCTATACCCTATTCTGGTTCCCTTCTCCTTGAGTGATCTGTTGGTATGATAAAATGATAGTGTGGTAATATTGATGTTTTACTTCTTCCAGTTTGCATATTAATAATAACATTTACATTTTTAACAAAAAGCTTCTAGAGACAGTGAGGGAATTAGAGGCAGGGAGCAGATACCTCAAGTCACAGCAAGGGGGTGTTTACCTGTGGAGCAAGTTTGGCCAGGTCACTGGCATGCCTGAGGCCTCTTCTTACACCATTTGTTGTCTTGAGTAAGGCCACTGTTCTCTGCAGAGACAGCCCTAGCACTGGGTTTCCCCGATGTGTCATCAGGTAAGAGATTCATCAATGAGCTTCCGAGACTTTGCTAACCTGAAGGGCCATGGGGCCAGTGAGGAGATACTTGGGACCAAGTTAAAAGCCAATCACTATTTGGGACACCTGGGTGGCTCAGTCGGTTAAGCATCCAACTTCGGCTCAGGTCATGATCTCACGGTTTGTGAGTTCAAGCCCTGCATCAGGCTCTGTGTTGACAGCTCAGAGCCTGGAGCCTGCTTCGGATTCTGTGTCTCCCTCTCTCTCTGTCCCTCCCCCAATCTCTCTATCTCTGTCTCTCAAAAATGAGTAAATATTAAAAAAATTAAAAAAAAAAGCCAGTCACTATTCAAATGTTCTTAAGACCAAATCCTGGGCAGGATGTGTCTGTCATTCTGAATTTAAGTGGGCTTGTGTATACAAAGCAAGCTGGGATTCTGGAAACCTGAATTGGAGAACCATAAGAAATTAGACCTACACAGAGTAAGAGCTTTGGAAAATGTGCCCATGTTCCATGGCTGCTTCCTGTGTTTACAGGTGGCACTTGATGAAGTGTTTAGAGAGGCAGGACAGACTCAAGACAACTCTGGGCTGACAGATGTGAGGAGGGCAACTTAGGAAGAGCCCAGCAAGAGACTGGCTGCAGAGCCCTGGTGGGTCCTCAGCACGCCTTGAATCAGACTTGTGGAGACAATTGGTCTGAAGTGCCCTGGAGGAGGGAGTTGGTGAGGGCTGGAGGAGGAAGAGGGCTGAGTTTGTGGTGAAGCAGCCTAGAGGTGACGAGGTGCTCTGGAGGATGGAGGCAAGCCTGGTTATACAAAGACCTTGGTGAACATGTAGGTGTCTGGGGCTTTCACCCAGGAATGCTAGGGGTCATGACTGCTTTTGCCAAAGGAATTCCTGAGCTGACCCCTCCCCCATAGTGGAGGAGAGCTTATTCTACTCTGTATCTTTCAGTGCCCAGCAGGGTGTCTGGCTTATTACAAGTTCCCAATCTAGGGTTTAATAAATATTTAGTTCCTACCATGTTCTTGGAATACAAGGGTGAATGACATGAAGTTCGTGTCCTCATGGGAATGAATGAACAATAGCAAAGCAAGCAAGCAAATGTGTGTGATCATTTCATAAGGAATGGAGTGCTCTCAGGAGAGAGAATAGAGGATTAGTGTCATGGGTGAAGGGACCACCGTGGATCAATCAGGTTATCAGGAAAGGCCTCTTTCAGGGGTGACATGGGACATGAAGAACCAATGACACAACCATTTGGGGGTGGGGGTGGAGACTGCTCTGGGCAGAGAAGATGGGGAGCATGAAATTCCTATGTAGCAATTAGCTTGCTGTGTTTGAGAAACAGGAAAGGAGGCCAGTGTTGCTCATGTGGCTTTGGTGGAGTGAGCCTCACCAAGGGGGGATGAACTTAAGAGAGATTGGCAGGGCATCAGTCCAGACTTCCTTAAAGGAGTGCTCTTGGTATTTAGGGTGAGTCAAGCATGGGTATTAGGTGGTATTTAGCATTTCTCGCCCTCATTCACTAAATGCGAGTAGTGCCTCCTCTCCCAAGTCATTCTGACAATGAAAAAATTCCCCAACATGTTTCCATTCCCACACATTGCCTAATAAAGACCACTGGAAGATAAATATATTAGTCAGGGTTCTTAAGAGGAATGGAACCAACAAGACACTTATATATGAAGATATTTATTATAAGGAATTGGCTCATGCAATTATGGAGGCTGACAAGTCCCAAGATATGCAGTCAGCAAACTGGAGATTCAGGAAAGCCAATGTGTAAGTGGCAGTCTGAAGGCCAGTAGGCTCAAGACTCTGGAAGAGCTGATGTTTTAGATTGAATCCAAGGCAGGAAAAGACTGATGTCCCAGCTCAAGACTGTCAGGTAGGACTTCCCTCTCACTTGTGGGAGAGTTAGTCCTTTCGTTCTAGCTAGGCCTTCAACTGATTAGACGAGGCCCATCCACATTAGGGAGATCAATCATCTTTACTCAGTCTACAGAGTCAAATGTTGATCTCATTCAAAAACACCCTCGCAGACACACATAATAACTGGGCATCCTGTTGATACATAAAATTAACCATCACAACTACCTAGGGCCTTGATATTCTTTCTGCATGTTAAGACCTGGGAGAACTGAGCTTGCTGGATTTAAGCCATGAGAGACTCCAGTAGAATGTGACTGGGGAAGGTAGGAGGTGACAGTTCTTAGGCATTGAAATTGCCCTCAGTCCCGCTTTATGATGCTCAGGTTTGGGATGTGTTGTAGGACAGGAATGAGAATAATAATAACCAGAATCTTACAGTAGTTTGCAAATCTGCATACGTGATCTCATTTCACCTCCCAGTAATCTTGTGACGTGGGTGAGGATGCATTGTTATTGCTATTTCGCAGGTGAGAGAACAGGATTAGAAAGGGTCAGAGGTTTGCCAAGGTTAAACATGTAGCTGTGGTGTAGCCGGGGCTGAGGTGACTCAGGTGTCCCCCAGATGTTGGGGGTTCAGGGTGGCAAGAGCAGTCTGGTCGCAGAGTTTGGAGATGGCTGCAGAGGGCAAGGGGACAGCTGCGTGCATGCACTGCAGGCAGGAGAAAATCTTCAAGGACGCAGTGTGCTTCCGTGCTGCAGTGATGTAGCAGACCTGTCACTTACCAGGAAAAGACGGCCGTGGCCGACAGAGCCTGCTGATAGTGGCAGCTGGGGTCAGGGTGACTCAGAGGGAGCAGAAACCCAGGCCTGGCAGGGAGACAGCCAGACAGTGGGGTGAGGAGAAGCCAAATCTGTCACTTAAAGACTCAGAGGATGAGGCCAGGGACATGTGAGACAGCATGGGGGCAGCTTGTGTCTGCAGTCCTTTCCTGGAGACCCCCTGTGGGGCTGCTGCCTGGACCTGCTTTCCTACTTGGTTGCTTGGGCTAAGGAAGTGTTGGGGGAGTCTGCTCCTGGGTCTTTCATTATTGATGGTGAAGAGACAGAGAAATAGGGCAGGCTAAGGTCTTTCTGGCCTCCCCCAGCATTTTCTGCTAAAGCGTCAGTCAACCAGGGTCTGAAACCTTTCATGTTGGGATCCTTGGTGCCTGGCACTGTGGCTGCCACCTGGGAGACTGGATGCACACTTGCTGAAAGGAGAGAACCCTGCATTAGCTATTGCTGCCCGACACCCTGTGGGAGAATAGAGAAGGAAAGAGAGGCTCTGTCCTCAGGAGCTCAGAGTGTAGGTGGGATGGGGACAGCTATTAACACTGTGCCACCAAAGGGGCACAAAGCAAGTGGTTCCATAGCAGGGCTATCTGTGTCTGGGAAGCAGATCTGCTCCAGGCCCCAGGAGAGCAGTCTGGATCCAGCCCTAGGGCGGGTGGTGGTGATGGTGGTGGGTGAAGCTGGCAGTGGGGAGAGACAGGCTCACAGGGCCTCATCTGGCTTGGCTATCTCCTCTCAATGAAACACGGTCATGCAGAGAAGAAAAAGAAGAAAACGTGGAAATTGGGGAAATAATGGCTCTTTTTTTTTCTCCCTGCGGATTCCTCTGAGGCAGCCTGATATGGTGGGGGGAATGGGCTTTGGCGCCAGACTGCCTGCAGTGAGGACAGGCTTCTGGCTAGGATGCCTGTATCCCACGGCAGGGAGCCACATGGGCCTGGCTTTGCTGCTCTTCCCTCTGCGCTGGTGGAGGCAGCTGCCCTCACTGCTGTCCAGTGTGACCCTCTGTGTCATGCCCTCTCCCCTTTTTTTGACCCTCACTCTCATGTAAGCACCCTCATTTCCGTGCCCAATTTCACTGATATCCACTGCTTGAGCCCACCTCCCCAAGATTTTTAAGTATGAGCCAGGCTCAGTTTCTGTAGTGCAGCAGAGCCTGGGATTAAGACCAACTCCAGACATTATGGGAAGCTTTTGACTAACACACTATGTACAAAGATGTCCAGGCACTTTTCCTCCACGGACCCTGGTCGCTATGTACTCTTGCCACCTGCAGATGGGGACACCATGGTTCAGACTGATGTCTGTCTGGGCCAGAGTTTACTGGGTCAGTTCACTGGAGCCCTTATCCCCAGAACATCAGGGGTTGAGAGATTATTGCTGGGGCTGAGGGCAGATAAGGGCAGACATCACTGAGCTAGTCCCAGGGGGTCCTAAGATCCACAGTCTGTCCTGCTAGGAAACCACCCCTGGGTGATGCTGACACTGTAGTAATTGATACAAATTGCTGGAAAAGTATAAATATCTTCATTTTTCTCTCTTAGCCTTGTGACTGGCAGACCATGAGGCAACTCCTTCACTAGTTAATCTGCTCCTAAAATGGGGCAGGCAGCGAGATGACAGTGGCTCCGGGAAGGCTGGACAGGTAGGTGTGTGTAACCATGGGAGTAGGAGCCTCCCTTGGGACTTCTCCAAAGTGCTGAGGTATATCCACAAGCAGGCCACAGGATGCACAGATGGTTAGAGGGCTCCTCTGAACCTTGAGAGAATGACACAGAAGAACCCTGGAAACTTAGCAAAACTTCACATCTGTGACTCCTCCTGGCTTTAGATACAGCATTATCCCCACAGAGGTTGTAGCTATGCTTCCGTCCTTGACGGAATTTGTTGTATTCTGCTCCCAGTCCTTAGCTGGGACTCAGGAATGCTATTGACTGGGGCATCTGGGTGGCTCAGTCAGTTAAGCGTCTGACTTCCGGTCAGGTCATGATCTCACCGTTCGTGAGTTTGAGCCCCGCATCTGTCTCTCTGCTGTTAGCAGAGAGCCCGCTTCAGATCCTCTGTCCCCTTATCTCTCTCTGCCTCTTCCCTACTTGTGAGCTCTCTCTCTCAATCTCTCTCTCTCTCTCAAAAATAAATAAGCATTTAAAAAAAAAAGAAATGCTAATAACTAATTGCTCTCTTGAATTAAGAGAGAAGTCAATCTGCTGGATCAGGAAGATGGCGGTGTAGGAGGACGCTGGGCTCACCGCGCGTCCTGCTGATCACTTAGATTCCACCTACACCTGCCTAAATAACCCAGAAAACCACCAGAGGATTAGCAGAACGGAGTCGCCGGAGCCAAGCGCAGACGAGAGGCCCACGGAAGAGGGTAGGAAGGGCGGC
>NW_024412402.1:24991269-25014704 GCF_014898765.1 Herpailurus yagouaroundi | reverse complement strand
CTAAGTGAAATAAGCCATACATAGAAAGACAGATACCATATGGTTTCACTCTTATGTGGATCCTGAGAAACTTAACAGGAACCCATGGGGGAGGGGAAGGAAAAAAAAAAAAAGAGGTTAGAGTGGGAGAGAGCCAAAGCATAAGAGACTGTTGAGAACTGAGAGCAAACTGAGGGTTGATGGGGGGTGGGAGGGAGGAGAGGGTGGGTGATGGGTATTGAGGAGGGCACCTTTTGGGATGAGCACTGGGTGTTGTATGGAAACCAATTTGACAATAAATTTCATAAATAAATAAAATAAATAAATAAATAAATAAATAAATAAATAAATAAAAAGAGAGAAGTCAATCAGAAGACAAAAAACTCTGGACTGTGCCATCTGGAGCAAATAACATTCCTCTCTGGGTGTTATGCTCCTCATCTGTGGGAATAGGCATAAGAGCGTTTGCCCTGCAACCTTTACAGCCTCTAAGGAAAGACAGAGAAGTGCCTTAAAAATATTCTGGGAAAGTGCTTTAAATATTGTTAAGCATTGAGCTTTTGCATTGTTTTGTATATCTGTATCTATCATCTCTTGTCACAACTGTATCTACATCTATCATCATCTATTATCTATCATCAACCCATCTATCCATCATCTTTTTTCTTTTTTAGAAATTAATTAACTAATTTTTATTGAGATATAATTGACATATAGCATTGTATTAGGTTCAAGTGTACAACATAATGATTTGATATTTGTATATGTTGAGAAATGATCACTACAAAAAAATCTAGTTAACATCTTTCACCATACAAATTAGGAAACTTCTTTTTTCTTATGATGAGAACTTGTAAGTAATATTTACTCTCTTAGCAACTTTCAAATATGTTACGGTGTATTATTAACTGTATATTACATCCTTTTGACTTATTTATTTTATGCTGGAAGTTTGTATCCCTTGACCCCCTTCACCCATGTTACTCCCTGCCTCCCCTGCCTCCATAACCATCAATCTGCTCTTTGTATCTATGAGCTTGTTTTGTTTTTATTTGTGTTTCTAGATTCCACATATAAGTGAGATCATATAGTACTTATCTTTCTCTGTCTGACTCATCTCACTTAGCATAATGCCCTCAAGGTCCACTCATACTGTCACAAATGGCAAGATTTTCTTCTTTATTACAGCTGAATAATATTCCACTATATATATACCACTTGTGTTTTGTCCATTTATTTATGGATGGACATTTGGGTTGCTTCTATATTTTGGTTATTGTCAATAATGTCACAACAAACGTGCCTTTTCAAATTTAATGTTTTTGTTTCTTTCACATACATACCCAGAAATGTGATTGCTGTATCATATGGTAGTTCTGTTTTTAATTTTTTGAGGAGCTTCCATATTGTGTTCCATAGTGGTGGCACCAACTGCCATTCTCACCAACAGTGCATGAGGGTTCCCTGTCTCCTCATCAACGTGTTTTTCTCTATAAGCTTTTGATGATAGAGGTAAGAGAACCATGGGCAGAAGTAACACTACATCTGAAACTAGATTCTACCAGAGGGACATAAGGCCTTTCCCAGATAGCAATCTGGCCTATCCTCCAGATAGCAAACCAATGAGGAAAAAAACCTTAAAGAAATATATTGTTTGCTTTTAATCTTCACAGAAATTGCTGCTCTCCAACTTGCTTTTTTATAAATTTTTTTAATGTTTATTTATTTTTGAGGGAGAGAGAGATACACACACACAGAGTGTGAGCAGGGGAGGGGCAGAGAGTGAGAGAGACACAGAATCCAAAGCAGGCTCCAGGCTCTAAGCTGTCAGCACAGAGCCCGAAGTGGGGCTTGAACTCATGGACTGCAAGATCATGACCTGGGTTGAAGTCAGATGCTTAACTGACTGAGCCATCCAGTCTCCCCTCCAACTTGCTTTTTGATTTAATATAACAAACATTTTTCCTTGCCAATAAAAATAAATCTTTGGCACAGTTGAAAAAAAAAAAAAGGAAACTAATGAGATATTTTGAGAGTTTAGGCCTCTGCTGATCCTTTCCTCATGAAAAAGTCCCTCAAATAGTGAATCATTCCTCAAGATGCTCCTGTCTTGACTTCTTCTGTTTCCTGGCCAGAAGCACTCTTACCTGCTGTAGGGATCCAGTGTCTCCTGGCCATGCCTGAACCTGTGTTCCAGTTCCTCCTCACCTGGTGCTTGTGTGAGATTTCAGGAATGCCCCATTTGCCTGAGGAAGACCATCCCTGAAAGGACCTACCTGAAGGCCACGTTAGAAGGGCCTGTGGCCTGGGCTGGGAAAAGTAGTGGTGATAGAGAGAGGGTGGTGGTGGTCTGCAGTGGAATGTGGGGGAAGGGAATCACCTCTCATTTGGATGGGACGCAAGAACAACTCTGCATCCTGCTCCTAATTCAGGGGCCCCTGTTTTCCCCCACTGTGTCTTAGGAGCCAGAGAAGTAGCCACCTGTTACTGGTGATGATGGCTATTCTGCAAAGCGGTGGATTAATCAAATACATGACTCATCAGGAGGTATGTATGGCCACTTCCCTTCCCTGATTCCAATGTGCAGTTCTTATTTTCTAACTCAGCGTTTATTACTCCTCCTTCTCTGTCATTTCTACAATACAGGTGGAACTGTGTGCTTGTGGTAGGATTGAGCTCTGATACTGTCACACACAAGAAGGGGGCTTCCAGGACAGCCCCTCCCTGTTCTACTTCATATCCTACCTTGTTTTAGCAAATCTGAAGGTAGAGAAGGTATGATCGCATTTTGCCCTCGAATGTAATATCAGTGTCATATTGGACATTTTTCAAAGGATCCAGGGTATTCTTTACTTTTTATACTTTTTCCTTTTAAGGCGGTGTTTCTTTCTTTCTACAGGGAAGGGAAATTAAATTAGTAGACTTGAGTTTCCCTCACTTCTGAGCTACTTTCGATGCTTCCAGTTGGCATAGACCTTGAGAAATGTTTTCCCAGGATTTGAGGAATAACTGGTACCCAGCTCCATGAGAGAGCAAGTCAGTGAGACTGCAGACCTCCCTCTAGGAACTTCATCCTAAAGCCCATTTGCTGCTATCAGCGCCACTAATTTTTATTGACTCTCTGCTGAGTGAAAGGCGTCATGCTCAGTGTGGAATCTTCCTTCCACCTTTGAGGTTAGCAAATATATTCGTTGCACATGTTTCTCTGCCCCTCCAATCTCAGGAATCCTGGGTACAGAGAAGACAGAACATCCCTCCATCCTTCCTTTCACAGCTCCACTCATGATGATGTGGAAGGAGTCTCCATAGGCCATCATCCAGTCCACTGTTTTGCTTCTAGGTTGCACAAACCAAGCTCTAAATCTAGCTCCCTTGGCCTCATCTGCTCACTGGCTTGCTCTCTCCTGCACATTAATAGCCAGGGAGAGAGGAAAGCAACTCTGGAAAGAACCCAAAGTGCCCATTAGATAATTGTTATTGTGTTGGTGACTGTTGCAAAGATATAAGTCTGAGGTCTTAATAAAATCCAACATTTTCCAATTAGCTGTTGCTTAATTAGCAACATGAATATTCAGAGCCCTCACGCCCTTTTGCATCTTCCTCCCTCAAGTGTCTTCCAACCCAGCCTGCTCCATCAGATTGTATTCTCACATCTGCAGATGGGGGTGGGGCGGAGGCCCACAGAGCTCAGGCTTCTTTCCTGAGCTGCAAGGATGGGAGAATGCAGGAGGGCTGAGGTCCTAGCTCTCACTACCTCCCCTCTTCTAGGGGCCACAAAGCTCAGGCCATCAGATCTCCCTATTTGGAAAAATGCAAAAGGCACAGGTTGCCTTACTTGCCCAAAGTCTATGAGGATGATTACTTCTGGAAAAGACATACCATGAGCACTAGAATATGTGGTCCTTTAAGCACAGACTATTAGAGCAATTTGAAGTCTGGTTATTCCTGATTGCTGGTGGTTTCCTCCTTCCTTCCTTCCTTCCTTCCTTCCTTCCTTCCTTCCCTCTTTCCTTCCTTCCCCTCTTCCTTCTTCCCTCCCTTCCTTCCTTCCTCCCTCCCTTCCTTCCTTCTTTCCTTAGTTCCCTCCCTCACTTCTTCCTTCCTTCCTTCCTTCCTTCCTTCCTTCCTTCCTTCCTTTTTCCTTTTTTTTTAAATTAGCAACAGAAACTTCCCTTCAATGGCATCTTCCCTAGATGCACAGCATATAAAACGGATAAAAACAGCAGCAGTTCAGTTAATGCATAGTTGAGGATGGAAAGAATTCTGCCTTCTCCACGTATCCTCCCATCAGATCACTCTGGGACACTTTCTGGAGATCTAAGGAGCACAGTGTACAAAACATTGATTTCATTCTTTTTTTTTTTTTCCAGGAAAGAAAAATGGAAGGCCAGGGAGGAAAGGTAAGTTGCCAGGATCAAACAGCTCATTAGGAACAGAAGGAGGGAGGTAGACTTGGACTTACAGCCTCCACATCCAGGATTTCCCAGGCCCCGAACTTGGGAGCCCAGACAGAAGTGCAGGCAGGAGGACTCCTACTCAGATGGAAGGAAGAAGAGTCTTCCCTAGCTGCACTAAAATCCATTTTGCTTCCCCAGCAGGCGGTGGAGCCTCTCCACTCCTGACTGTGAGAAGAGAGGGGAGAAAAATGTCCATCCTCTGCCATCCAAGCCCCTTCCTTGGCAGCCCCTCACCCACCAAAGATTGAATATGCTGCATTGGCTATAATTTGGACTTCGCTTGGAGGTAATTTCCCGGTGGTGCCTGCAGCTTCTTAACGCAGGCTGTCAAAATGATATAGAATTGTGCTCTGCCAGCCGCCCGGCTGACTTTATTCAGAAACATCTAATGTGACAATTTTGTCAAAGCTTGTTTTAAGGAGCTGTTTTGACTGGGTGTTAATGCAGTTTTCCTAATCAGCCAATTGCTGCATCTGATCCCCCATACCAGGACGAGATACTGAAGATTTCTCTACAGATATAGGTCTCTCCTATCCCCAGAGGTGAGCTGGCTCCACAGCAGAGGGACAGTGGGTTGAGCCCTCCCTCAGGCCCCCGCTGCCCCCCAGGGGCTGTGGTGGCGGTTTGGGAGACTGTCAGACCCGTGGGCTCTGGAGCTGAGTGGAGAAAAGTCCGCTGGAAGCTGAGCGGAACCACATGAGGAAAGGGGCTCAGGGAGTTTGTGGTAATGAGGGCAAGTTAGAGAATCCTGGATGTGCTCTGAGGGGCTGGAGCCCTGAAGGAGCCCTGTCAGGAAAGGGCTCTGCTGCCAGGCTGCCACAGTGAGTCAATCACAGTGAGTTAGTTCATCTCTTTTCTGGACTGAGGTTCTCTTAACTGCATGTCTGGGTGGGATGAGCAGCAACCAAGGGTCTAGGATGATAGGTTGATTCCCAGGCTTGAGCAAGTCCCCCTGCTCATCTGAATTCCGATTTCCTCATGTGCAAACCTGTGACAATCAAATATGATATTGTAGGTGGAAATGCCTGGCACATAGGCAGAAAATACAGAAAGGCAACTGCCTTTCTCCTCCCATCTCACCATTACTTCTAGGCAGGACAGAATCTGAGCCAAACAGCAATATCTACATGGAAGTGGATAACATAGCCTTTATCAACTAGTTTCTCTCATGCTCAGTGGCCATGACACCCCTCTTTGATTTCTTAAGCTCTGTGTGGGTAGGGGTTGGGGATTTATTATTTAATATGTATTCCAAGGATCTCACATATTCCTGTACAGTCCTTGGCACCTGATTTAGTATGAGATGTTTAATTAAGATTTTTATTTTCTATAATTTAAACCAACTTTTTAAGTGGTAAATTTTGTGTTCTGAGAGAAGCAGAACATGAATGAAAGAGAAGTTCTTATTGGCACCTATTACGCACCATGACTTTTCTGGGCGTTGTACCTGTATCATGTCTTTTAACTGAGGTGTTATAGGTCTATGACTCAGCTATGTGAGCTGGGACATGGCTGAGCTTCTACCACCGGGATCCAAGTTTTTCCATCATACCTTTGCTGACTGTTAAGGTGCTGGATGCAATAGGACATCACGCTTCCAGCGCTGGAAAATTGGTAGCTGCTGTTTGTGCTGGTTCCTCAGAGGTATGGGGGCTGGTGGGCGGCCTCCACATTGTTCTCAGGCCAGGTATGCTGAGGAGATCAAAGATTGGGCACTCTTATTGCCTAGCTTTGGGACTTCCCACTTCATTTGCACCTCAAAATTTCACCCCCTTTCTCCAGGCACTGGTTATTGGTGTTTATTTTTAACTTGCATGTGATTAAGATGAATCAGAGCTGTCTCTACCAGCTGCAGATGGTCCTAACTGGGGCACTAGAGTTTTGGGTCTCTGTGTCCTCTTTGGGCATCTTCTGTGCTCCTGATCAGTTGAATTGACTGGCCACATTCTGGCATACTATCTTGTTCCCAGGACCGATTGTCCAGGCCACAAGAAATCCTTTGATCTGTCTGAACACCTGGTTCCCCTCTCTCCTGTTTTTCTGCACCTCTGGGAACATCTGTGCTGCTGAAAGCACTTTATTTATCTTCATAAAACAAGAGTTAAAAATAAAAATCAATAACCACCAGATTTTCAGGGGAGGATTAATTCAATTTTTGTAAATGCTAATGAGATCTGGAACCCTAGCCAATGGTTCAGGCATGGATCAGTGCTCTTCTGACTGCTTCTAGGAGAAGAGTTTAATAAGAGCTTTCTTGAGGGATGCCTGCTAGACTCAATTGTCCCTATGACCTCAGCTTCATGGGGCCTGTGCCCCCAGGATTCAGGTTGTTTCTGACCCCCGATGTACCCTATTGGCTCCTTGGCTTAAGGCAGTGCTGGCAGAGTGTGACAAAAATACCAGTTTCCTGGGAGCAGAGAAAAGTCTCTTGGGTCAGGACCCAGGAGTCTTTCAGTTTGTGAGTTGTTTTCAGGGTTGGCTGTCATGATGGGGCTCAGGGAAGCCTGCCAAAGGCTCCCCACCATGAGCACATGCTTGAGTCTACTTTAAGAACCTCTTCTGAACTTGGTTATTAAGAGATGATTGAGACACACTAGCTATCCTGGATGTTCTGAGATGTTGCAGTGACAGGGAGCTGTAGGGGCATGGTGGTGGTTGAGCTTTTCTCCCAAATCCTGCCACATTGTTTAGTTTGCATCCACAGAACCCTCCAGACCTTTCCCTCACAAAGGTGTCTTCCTCTGCCAGGCTGCTCTTCAGGAACCAGAGAAGCACAGTCTGTCTTCTTCAAGTCCTTGAATGTCTCCTCCATTTCTAAACCCAGGCTCTTCCCCACACTTCTGACTCCTCTTGCTCCTCTCTGCTTTTCCCCATTGCACTTATCACCTCTTACCATCCCATACCAGTAGCTTATATGTTCATGGTGCTCTTGAACTATAGTCCCACAAAGGCAGGGAGTGCTGCCTGCTTTGTTCCACTGTGCATCTCCAGGCATAGAACAGTGGCAGGCACATTTTGGAGGCCCAGACAGTACTTACTGAGTGAAAGAAGATGAAAAGTCAGTGGGTCATTCCTTCTTTCTTTCTCAGTCCACTCTGTGAGAAAGGTACTAAGGGTTTATGAAGTGGACTAGAAGAGCAGCGGAGCACACTGTAGTCCCTCCATTCTGTGGAACACAACTAGACAGAAAGCATGGGCTGCTGGTGCAGGTAACAGTTCCGAGAATATCCAAACCCTTGTGCTGAGTAAGAAAGCCAGTCTCAAAGGCTACATATTGTATGCTTTTGAAATGCTGGGAAAGGCAAAATGATAGTAATGGAAGACAAATCAATGGTTGTGAGGGGTAGGGATGAGGGAATAGGTGAGGGTTGAAGGAGTTTTTTGGGGGGTGACCAGCTTAGGTGTCCTGGTCATGGTAGTGGTCTCATGAATCTATACATATGTAAAAACTCACATAATTATACACCAATGGAAAAGGGAGTCAATACTTTTTAAATAAATTAAAATATCTTTAAAAAGGGAAGGAATGGAACTTATCCAGAAGCACAAGTTCTAGGATAATCCACAATTGTAGTATGAACCCTGCATCAGGGACAAGTGTTTCTACTACAGAAATTGCTCTCCCACCCCACCTCAATCAGAACGCCTCAGGCCCTGCATTTATGAATGGGAGCTATGGATATGTTTTTCTATGTACACACAGCAGATACAATGCATGGGTGTCTGTGTGCAATTTTGAAAGGATAGCACGTTTTTAATACAGAGCAATACCACTTTGGCAGACCATTTACTGTGATAAGAAGGAAATACGCCGTGAATAGAATTTTCTTTGAAAATCCCTTTCTTGGCCTCAGACCCAGTTAAGGATTTCCTGCTGTTAATAGATTTGAGTTCTTTTGCTTTTCTCTTCTTGCCTGTTCTGCTGTGGTCACTGTACCTTCTGCCTCCTGACAGCTTTCATTTCACTACAGAGTCTGCTGCTCTCACTCACCACTGGACCCTAGTCTGAAAGCTAGGCAGAGCAGGAGCAAGTGGCAGATCCCACCAACTAGAAATGTTTTCTACAGTGATGCTCAGAATTCTGTCAGCAGTGGGCCCTTCCTGTGTGTTAAGTGCCCTTTTGTGAAACACAGCTGTTCCTAGGAGGGATTGCATAGCAGTTCCAAAAGTGCCAGGCAAGTTGACTGTTCCTTTTCACCACTCTGCCTTTATTCCTCTGCTCATTTGGTCCATAAACATTACTGGGGCCTTCTATTACTGGTCACTGTGCTAGGGCTAGGGGATGACAGTGAATGAGATAGATCTAGCCCTGCCCTCATGGGGCTCATGTTTTAGCCCATTTTCTTCCAACCAAATCAGAAACCTGAGAGTGATCTTTGGGTGCTCTATGCCCCCATCTGCCCTATTTGGCTGTTCCCCAACCCTAGGTATTCCAACTGAAATCTTGCTTAGATATGCCTCTCTTCTCCATCCTCACAGGGGCTGGCAAATCTTCTTGCAGGACCACTGACCTGGACTGCCAGTCTCTTCCATGTTCTCCTTGATAACGTTTCCCCTCTACTGCACCCTCACCCCATGCTGATGATACAGCTGAGGGTTCATAGGAGCATTTCCCTGTTTAGTAATATTTAATTTAAGGAATTGCCTTAAGGTCAATTTCTTTCATAATGGGACTACAGGCCCCTCCCCAGCCTCATTTGAGACCACTCTGGGAAGAGCACTGCCATTCACCCTTGACAAAGCTGCTATCTTTGCACACCCCAACTCAGTCTCCAAGGGTTACATGTCACCTCCTGGGAGGAATCTGCTCCTCCTGCACAAGCTCCTAGGCAGAATTAATTTTTTCCTCCTCTGTACTCTTATCAAACTTTATTCATAACAATGACACACCAGTTCTCATGCCACAACCTTGGGTAAGCTTCTAGAGGGCAGGAGGTGACTTTTGTTTCTCTTGGCGTTCCCAGCACTGGTGGGGTACCTAGCATGGAGAAGAGAATTAATGGATACAGATTTGTTGAATGGAACTGATTTCAATTTCCTGGATACCACCTTTTCTGGGGGCTGTGTGTGTGAGTACATGTGCATGTGCATATGTGGGTGTGGGTGGGTGTCGGAGCTGGAGTGTAAGAGGGTGAGGGAGAGAAAAGGTTCAAGGGAGCCATACTATCTTTTCATGACCATTTGGCCTTAAGCCATCCTGACCCCTTTTCCTCTCCTGCCTCCCTCCAGGTCTCTGGCTTTAGGCTCAGTATTCTTACAGAAGATATTGGATGTCAGTTAACCTCTCCTCCAGTCTTTCCACCTTAAGTCCATAACGGCTCAATCATGGAGGCCACTGCCCATTACTGACTCCCTGTCCCTTGGGGAGTGGTCACTATGGCTTCAAATCTGTCTTGGAATGGCTTCCAGAAGGCTTCTTCTCAGCCCCCAGGGCCTGACCCCAGGCTGGAGTCAGGTATAGCAGGTGCCATGTGGCTTTCTCTCCAGGGAGCTCTTGGTTCCTGTTTCTTAGGTTGTGTGAAAGGAGAGTTACCCCTTTGCCTTTTACAGTGCTCAGCCCACCAATCTATGTTGGATTTCTTGGGGAAGGAGAAGCCTACAGTTTGGTTTAGTTTACAGTTTAATTTTTGTCAGGAAATTTGTGAATTCTTCTGAATCAGAAAGTTCTAAAATTGAGAAAGTTCTTGCTTCTCCTACCCTGGTTCCCCTTTCCTCACCCCCAAATCTGCCTGAAGACCCCAGCTGGTAGTGGGGGTAGGGTGGGAAGCAGCTGTTCCTGTGGTTGTTTGATTTTCTGAGAAATTAATTTCTTATTTGTTATATTTTCCCCACCCCACTCCTTTCCAAGAAAGCAGCCAGGTCTTTTACATTCTGTTCCCTTGCTTAAACAGATTGTATTGCCAAAAGAGAACATGCTCACAAATTTCCTTCCCAGCTTTTGTCTCCTGAAAGTCTGGGCTCCTTGGAGGAATTCTGCTGGGAATGGAAGAGGTGGGAAGAGAACATCAGAGGTGTGGGGCTGGGGCAGGGGTCCTTCTTGTGTCAGCAGTGAGTGAAACATGCCCAACCTTCCTGATAAGTGGGGCCTTTGCACTTGCTGTTTGCTCAGTCTAGAGGGTTCTTCTGCCTAGATACTCATATGACTTGTTTTTTCACTTCATTTAGGTCTCTGCCCAAGCGTTATATTCCCATGGTGACCTTCCCTAACCAGCCTTTCAGGAATGGCAACCTTCAGTGGTTTCTTTCACTATGCCCGATTTATATTCCTTCTTAACATCAGAACTACTTGGCATATATGTATGTGACTATTTGTTTATTTTCCCACCCCTGGAATGTAAAAGCTCCAGCAAGCCAAAGATTTTGTCTGTTTTGGTTTACTACTATAGCCTCATGCCTAGTTCAGTTAATGGCAGCTATGATGTTTAATTTTATGTGTCAGTTTGGCTAGGCCATGGTACCCAGATATTTGGTCAAATACAATCGGGAAGTTGCTATCAAGGTACTTTTTAGATGGGATCAACATTTAAATTGGTAGATTTTAAGTAAAGCAGATAACAGTCCATAAAGTGTGTGGGTCATCCAATCAGTTGAAGGCCTTCTCTTTTTAGGAGAAAAAAAAATGAGGTCACCCCAGAAAGAGGGAATTCTGCCAGCAGACTACCTTTGGCTTGAGCTATAAAATCAGCTCTTCCCCAGGTCTCCAATTTGATAGCCTGCCTTAGGGATTTTGGATTTTGCAGCTCCAATCATGTGAGCCAGTTCCTTTAAATCTATCTATCATCTATCTATCTATCTATCTATCTATCTATCTATCTATCATCTATCTACTTACATACCTATCATCTATCATTTATCTATGTAGCTATTATTTATCTTCTATTATCTATGTGTATCTATTTATCTATCATCTATATGTGTCTACCTATGTATCTATGTATCATCTATTATCTATCTATCTGTCTGTCTATCCATCCATCCATCTACCTATCTGTATGTAACCCTATATGTGTATCTCTCTATATATTGTATTGATCTTTTTTGTCTGGTGACCCCTAATATAGTACCCAATAAATATCTGTTGAATGAATGACTAAATGAAGTGTAGGACTCCAGAAGAGATTGACTTTATTGTATTTCTAAGAGACTATATTCTGGACATTGAGACTTCCAGGAAAGTCCCTATAGTTATAGAGTAGTATGGCTTTAAGGAGCCAGGGTGTGTGGGCTTTGAAGGCGTCAGAGGTGACTATTAATAGACTTGGGGAGTAGAGTCACTTCCCCCATATGGGGTCTTTTCTCAGATTCTTGAATGAAGCTGAAGTAGGGGTAGAAAGGGATCTTGGGTAACAATAGTGGCTTTGAGCCAATTTACTTTGAGTTAAAGAAAATGAAGCACTAGGACATTTCTTGAGCATGCACATTTATGGGTTAAGTTTTATTATCTTTCCAAGTTTTGAATATTTGTTCTCCTGGTTATGACCACTCCCCCTTTCCCACCAATGGTCACAATGTTTGACATGTAGTTCCTCTGCTAACAGGCTTAATTCATTCATTCACTCATTCAATTATCAAATATTTCCTGAGCACCTGCTGTGTCCTGGGAATTGTGCTAACACTAGGGGTATGTATTGGTTATTTCTGCTGCATAACATATCATCCCCAAACTTTAAAACAACCACACACATTTATTATCTCTCATAGTATCTGTGGATCAGGAATTCAGGAGTGGCTTGGCTAGGTGGTCCTAGCCTGGAGTCTCACATGAGATTATAATCAGGTGTCAGCCTGGGCTGTCATCATCTGAAACCTTGACTGGGGCTGGAGGACCCGTTTCCAAAGTGGCTTACTCACAAGTTTCCAAGATGGCTCTGGCTCTTGGTGGGAGTGTTCATTTCCTCTCCATGGCAAGGACTTCCTCCAAGTGAGTAATTCAGGAGACAAAGGCAGAAGCCACAATACCTTTATGATCCAACACTGGAAGTTGCATACCATCACATCCATAGAGCTCTGTTGGAAACACTGGTCAACCCTAAGGAAGGGAACTGTATAAAAACATGGATACAAGAAGTCCAAGAGCATTGAGAGCCATCTTGTAGAGTGCTTACTTGAGGATACAAAGATGAGTAAGATGAACAAATTCCCTGTAGTGCACATGTCTTGTGAATAAATTGGTGTGGGTTGATCTTTGCGTATGCTTATATTATCTCCAGGTTACCAATTCTCCTGCCTAGGAAATCCTCTTATCTCTGGTATCATCACCACCACTAGCTTCCTTCTTTTCATTCTACCATGGTTAATAGCCATTAAGCACAGGACGTTATACCCTATGTCTGGACATTATACCCTATGTCTGGACGTTATACCCTATGTCTGTGCCCTGGTCATATTGTGGGTGTGCATGTATAAATGGCCTTCATGATATACAAAGACTCCTGAAGAAAGGCACAGGCCTTCAAGGGAAAAGTATAAATCACAGGCATAGGCTTTGACCCCTTGGAGCAGATACTCTTATGACATCTTCCCTGATAGCTCCATCAGGCTCATTTCAGTAGCACATTCCCTTGGTTCTTTGGTGCCTCATCAGTTGTAATATGTTCATTTGTACTTCTTTTTTACTAGATTATATATTCCTTGATGTCAGGGAGTTAGTCTTCTCCCTTTGGGGTATCTTTCTCTCCTTCTAAGTCAGTGTCCCAGTGAGGACCTGGACCACACCCTTAAATGACTGGTTTGACTGTCTCCAGTAAGTGGTAAAGAACAACAACCTTTCACTGTTGTATCTCTGAGGCCTGTCATGGAAACTATTTTAGACATAAAGTTCCATGAGGGCAGGATCTCTTTCTTTGCCTCAAAAAATACTTGCCAAATAAAGGCTGAACATATATTTACTAAGTGAATGAATGAATGCTGGCACAAAGTAATGCTAAATCAGTACTTGGATGAGTTAACAAGGCTCAAATTGCCATAGCTCCAGCCTTTTTCTCCTTCTTCTGGACCCAGAAAGCCATCAAAGCCATCTTTCATTTCTTCTGGACCTTATTTTGCCTTCAAGACCTTTCCCCAATTAAGGGTAAGAAAGAGGGCTAATTGGTAGTCCAGACTCGTGGGCTCCAAACTCCAGCTTTGGACACTGTTAGCTTGGCACATAGACACACACACACAAAATTATCCTCCTCTGACTTTACCTGTAAGAAGGGGTGCTAAGCCCAAGGTTGACCCCTGAGGGTGGGATGGGGTGCAGATTCAGGAAGAGCAGGTGTTGTGCCTTGGGCTTTAGGTAGGATCTAACTGACTGAGGAGAGAAGCAAGGTGAGTATGCATCATTATCCTATGATTAATATATATTAATATATAATAATGTAGTAATCACCAAGCAGAGCTATGTTAATGCAACATTAGGCTGGAAATAATACCCACAGGAAACACCATTTGAAGCCTCCCACAGCATCAGTAATTTGGCTTTTCATCATGTTAGCTCAGGTGAGAGTAAGAGGACCCTGAAGACACTGGAGATACAGTCAGATTCCTAACAGGTTTATGCAGGGAAGTGATGACTGACCTAGGGACTCAGCTTACCTGGGACACCAGGGGAAGCTTCAGGATTCCTCTACCCCCTTATACCCTCCCTTATTTCATGTACAAGTGGAAAAAGAAAAGATTTATTTCCATGGGCCAAGGGAAAGGATGGTTTGGGGCCAAGGTGCTACAAGTATGGTCTCTTTTCCTTAGGACTGTGAAGCCTACGACTTTCTTCCTCTCCTACTGGTGAAGTGTCCTGACTTGTGGATTCCTGGCAGTGGCCTAAAGAAAAATGCTCTGTTTTCATTTTGTGCTTTGCTCTGGAGTCCTCTTTCTTCTCTGGTCAAGAGGGTGTAGACCTAGAGAGAAAAGGAAGAACACCTGCCTTCATTCTTGGCCAAAGGAGACCTCTATGTGTATAGACTGCTCCCCAGGGGTTGTTTTAGGGTTTGCAGCACAAACTTCAACAGCATGCTTTGGCTTGGCTTTGCCCTCCACATAGGGCATGTAGTGTGGGAACACTACAGGGGTGGCATGAAGTTAACAGAACAGTGGCTGTGGCAGGGCAAGATGTAGGCAAGCCAGCTCTGGGTCCCTGGCCAAGCATAATCTTCTGTCTTAACATGACTTATACATAGTAATAGGAGAACACCTTACATTCTAGGAGGTGTAAATTTCTAGAGGTAGGGGGTTGAGTGGCTTGGCCTCTCTGTATGACCCCAGATTCACTAAGCCTTACCTTTCTAGTTTTCAGAAATTGCTTAAGAAAATGACTTAAGAAGGAACAGTCTTTGGAGTGGAGCCAATGCTGTGATTGCCACAGAGGAAGCAGCATTGCAGAGGTTGAAGAGGTAAGTGGGTGATGCTGAATGGGGGACATGAGGGATGTGAAAGGTAATAAGGGTAGATTTTAGTGTGGGAGACTGACCAGGGCCCACCATTTGATCCAGGCAGACTATACGCTTGTATGTGCTCTGCTCCCTGGTATTCCCTCCTTCCCATCCCAGGCCCATCATCACCATCTTTCTTAATTCCTTGGAGCTCAAGTCTCATCTTCTTGGCTTAAAGCTCCATTTCTAGAAGTTTATTGCCATATGAGGAATGATCCTATTGCAAAAATGACCCTTTCTCCAATGTTCTGGCTCAATGCTATAAGTAAGAGTCAATCTGACTATGGCTCACACAATGCCAGGCTAGTGAGCAGGAAGTCACCAGTTGTCTTGTCTCTTTGGGAACAGAGTGAGGGCACCCTGCCAGAGAACTGGGGCTGGCAGGGGCCAGGTCAGGTTTCACTGCTCTGGCATTCAACGTCTCCAGACAGACATATTCTCTGGGACCTGTTGCTGTCACTTTCTCTTCTTGGCTAGAGGAGTTTCTCCCCTGGGCCAATTCTGTTCTGAGAAGAATCGCCACCTACTCCATTAGGGCAAGAAAAGGCAGAGATGAGAAGGCAGTAACGCTGAAGGTAGAGGAAGAAGATCAGATTAGAAAACACTCTGCAGAATTTCCCAGAGCACTTCTTTTCTTGGTTTGGTGAGTCTGGCTTCCCAAAGAAGTCTGTCGTAGGGGTTGTAGGACAAAAGATTTCTGGCTTAGAGGTGAGAAAAAATCTAATGAACTAAGATTAGAGTTTCACTTGAAGGTAGGTATTATATGGTCCTTATGTAAGGCTCCGGGGCACAGAATCCTAGGCATCAGGTCATTGTGGCATTGTCCCTCCTTGCCAAAGTGCAAGGATACAGGTCACCCTACAGGCTGCTGGACTGTGTCTCTTCTCTGGGGGAAAGCCAACTTTGGCCAGCTCTGCTTTTTCTCTTTCTGGGCTAATGACTGGTTCAGGCAATACATTCCCTATTTGCTATGTGTGTCTTTACAAGGCTGCCACTGCATTCTGGACACAAAACTTTTCTTGTCCATTTCTGGCTTCTGGATAGAACAACACTGACTCCCAGCTGGGGAGGAAGGAGGCCTCCCTACGGGCTAGCCAAAAAGAGGATGGGCCAGACACTCCATTGTCTCCTGGGAAAAACTGAGACAGTGTGGCTTTGGAAAGCATTTCAGGCAGAGTGTCATGCTCTCTGCCAAAGCACAGCTCCAGGTACCTTCCACCCACTGTGCCCTTTGGGGGCCCCCAGGTCTGACCACGCAGTTTAGAATTCATTGTAACCAAAACAACAGCTCTGTTTGTGGTAAATAATAAAAAACACATCCTGCAGCTTTATGTTGATTAATTAATAAGCTTGCTATTAATCCCTAAACATCTGCAAACATAGCCAATTCATTGTTATGACCATGTTGTTGTCTTGGTGGGAATATGCTTTGCCCAAGCTCTGGCTCAGCTGATGGGAGGAGGAAGGCAACTTGATTAGGAACCTGCTATCTTTCCCTTGACCCCACCTGCCCAATTCTTATTCTTTAGGATACTGCAATGCATTTGCTATTTTATATCTCTTGCAGTTGGTGTTTTCCTAGATCCCTTTATTGGGATGGAATACCCACCCTAGTTGCTCCGTGAGTGTTGGGCATTATTGGTTTATAACTGTACCCTTCCCTGCAAGAAAATTCTTGGGAGGTTATGCCCCCAACCTGGGACAATGTAGTGTGACCAATACAGATTACAAAGGGCAATCCTCCTTTCCTCAAGGTGGGACAGCTCTGCGGTGCCCATGGAGTTCATGCTTCAGAACTCTAGAACTTTAGCTGAAACTCCACTCTTCCTTGGTTTCTTCTCCTACACATACTGCTTTCCTTGCTTCTCTTAGGTATATTCTGAGAGCCCTCCATAAATAAATCCCTTGCACAAGAATTGACATCTCAAGTCCTACACCTAGGAAACCCGACCTTAGACATAGTTTACTCCAGTGAGGGGTGTGTGTGTGTGTGTGTGTGTGTGTGTGTGTGTGTGTGTGAGAGAGAGAGAGAGAGAGAGAGAGAGAGAGAGAGAGAGAGAGAATATGGCAAGAATGAATCAGATTAATTCAATCTACTGAACACTTTCTGTGAACCACATGGGAAGGGTCAGGAGATAGGTTAGCATAGAACAGAGGCATTGAGAGAGGAGATCCAGGAAGACCTCAGGGAGAGGACATCTGTCCTGTATCTTGAAGAATGAATAACAAGCACAAAGGAGAGAAGGAATAGCAAGAGTAAAGCACAGAAACTGAAACTTAGACAGAGTAGGCAACTTGCCCAAGTTCATTCAGTGGTAAGCTCCAGAGCCAGGATCCAACCCCATCTGTCTGCCTCCAGAGGCTGCCTTTCTTCTTCATGCCTCTCTCCCTTCAGCTTGGCTGCCTGGGTGGATACTAAAACTTCTGCTCTCCTATGCCCTTCCTATCCCACCATGTCAGGACCTTGCTTAACTGTGCCTTATGTGTCTCTGTGGGTAGAGTGCCAAGATGGTTTGTGCTTATTAAATATTTGTTGAACTGAGCTCTACAACAAAACTGTTTTTAACCCTGCTTCACCTTGTCTGTCAAGATTGAGTGAATGAAAAATTTCCACTCTAGATATTTAAAGCAGAAAGGGGTTTAATACAGAAATATAGGATCTTACACAATTGTTGTAAAGGCAGAATAAGCAGGTACAGTATTGAGTTTATTAAAACGACTCCTACAGCAATGCAAAATTAGGGATGCTGCACCTCTGAGGTGTCACTGGGACTAAGCACATCAAGGTTGAAACTACCATTGGAACTACCATGCTCCAGAAGCCTCTGGAGATCTGGAGATGGGAGAATAGACAGTAGAATCCAGGGATTAAGCAGTCAGATAAAGAAGCTGTTGCTACTGTTTTTGAAACGTGGAAAATGAAGAATGAACACTGAAAACTCCTGTAAGACTACTATGGCCTTGATAACCATCAGAAGCTCCACAAAGATCACCTCCATCTCTTGTTTGTCTTTCAAATCTTATGCAACTACATGTAGTGTGTGGGATCTAATTCACATGGTGGGTGATTCTGCAATAGATGACCCTCTACTGGCTTGCAAGTGACAGGTAAATGGCAAGAAATGCTCCTCAGTCCAACCGGTTAGAGGTAGTGGGGGGTGTGGAGGCAGCGGGGGCATAACTGATGGTCCTCAGGCCCTTATGGGAGGGGTTGGAAATGCTCTCTGTGAGTGAGGAATGGCAATAGATTACACAGAGAATTTTTAAACCATGCACTTGGATAACACAAATTCAGAGACTTCCTCATGTGGGAAGTTTCTGATTCTAGTGCTGGAGCCAAGGCTTTGGTGTCAGTGTACAGTCACACAAAACGCTGAAAATGTTCTCAGAACTTAGACACATCATCATCTGTTTTAATCCCATTAATTCATTTTATTTTGGGGAAGGCTGGGCCCAGAGGGTCCCAAGAAAGAATTTCCTTATTGTCACATAGGAAAATTAGTAGATAAAATTAGAAACAAAAGCTCAATTGGGCTTCTTCAATAGGTTGAAAACTATCTTAGAGTTTTCAAGGTCTTCTTCTTACATATGGGAGGTTAAGATCACCTGCACATCCTTCCAAGGGTCAGATAGCATCCGATGTCTGGGTTTTCAACATCTGCACAAAGTCTCATATTGAGGAATGTCAGTAGAAGTATAAGACAGTGTTCCTTCCTGTAAGCAGTTTCAGTAAGACAACAAAACATTTACAATTAATTTC
The DNA here is from genome assembly GCF_014898765.1 of Herpailurus yagouaroundi. NCBI lineage: Eukaryota > Metazoa > Chordata > Mammalia > Carnivora > Felidae > Herpailurus > Herpailurus yagouaroundi. The sequence continues at coordinate 24,996,099 of NW_024412402.1, read as the reverse complement.
CTTCTTCTTCATGCCAATTGGTGGACATTATGGGAAGGAAGATTGTGACTCTATGTTGAGAGAATTTTATAGTTGTTCAGCCAGAAAACAAGCTGCTTAATAAGAGTCCTCCATTCCCCAAGGTGTCCCAGTGAACATGTTCAGTATGATGGACAGTCACTTGTTGAGAAAGTCATTAAGGAAATTTGGGCATTGAGAGAATGAAGAGGCAATGATCTAAAAATCTCTAAGGCCTTTTATACTTCTGATGTTCTGCATTTCTGTGATTTGACCCAGAGGTGGATGTGCCAGTGGCCTGAGTATATGTGTAAGGGAGAGTAGACAAGCTTGACCTCAAGGGCAGGGGGTAGTATAGTCTGAGGCCTTGGTCATGTGCTTGCACTATTTTGAATGGGTGGTACCATTCTGTATTCTCTCTACTCTGTATTTGACATTCTATTTGTGTCCCCATATCTACACCTGATGGTATTAGGCTGGTGGCTGTCATTCTGCATTGGCTTCTGTAAGGCTTGGCACCTCATTTCCTGTTGTTTGGGGCCTCAGGTGCAGATGTACTCCAGGCTCCTCTGAGGATGGAGGTGTAGAGAAAGTCCAGCTGAGTTATAATGGGCTCTGTCTGGTATAGAAGTGGCTGGGCATTTCTCCAACACCCCTGAAGAGATTAGCAGGCAGGGCACGTCCCAGAGGAGTGGGAGCCAGAGTCCCACACAACTGGCAGAAGAGCTTCTGCTGGAGGTGTGTGTCATAAGCGTGTTGGGCTCATCATACCATGACTCACAGGCAGTGCGTGCTCCTGAGTGTGCAGCTCAGAGGGCAGGTGGAAAGGGGGCTGGCAAGGAGCTAGTATTCTGTTCAACATTTGGCCAAAGGATGCTTTCTGTGGTTTCAAAAGGGCCTTCTCCTAGTCAATGGCATATGTATGTGCCCCTATGTATGAATATATGTGTGTGTTTGTGTACACATGTGTAGACATTTATGAGAATATCTAGGTATATATGTGTATACATAAGAATATCTATTCGTGACCCAGTGCATTTCAACATACTCATTCATGTGCCTTCTGTGCATGCATGTGTGTGTGTGGTCATGTGTGTGTGTGTGCATGTATGTGCCAAAGTTTGGGTAGGTAGATCTCTCTGCTGGGTTTTGCCTTGGGCCATTGGTTTCCTAGAGGGTGAGTTTGGATTCATCCTCCTTGTTCTGGGTCGATGGCATTGATCCAGGAGGAGTGAAGAATCAATTGTTATTTGGTTAGAAGGCCTGGAGCCAGAGTGTGTGAAAAGTAATTAGAGGGAGAGGAGCTGATGCCAAGGGCTGGGCCCACTGTCCTTGATGGGGCTGCTGGCCTAGGGGCATACTGGTAGAGTATGGTGGAGAAAAGACTTATTTAAGTGGATCCAGAGCATTCTCCCTTGTACCTATTATGCCAACTCTACTTTCCTTTTTCTACCAGGCTCAGGACAGGTTCTGAAAGGATCACCCATGGAGTAATGGAGACTGGAGGAAACTTCTCACTTTTCTGCCCTTGCTTATCTGCAGTGTGGGAACAGTATCTCTTGATGAATACTATATCTTTCACTCTCATGCATCTCTTGCATAATAAAAAAATATGTCATTTATTTAAGGCTTCTAGCTTTTCAACAACCTTTCACTCTTCTTTACTCATTTGAATCTTACAACATAATTATGAGGTGAAAACATAAGTATCATGCCCCCATTTTTTGATAAGGAAACAGAGGCACATGTGCAGAGTGACTTGCCTAATCTCCTATAAGGATTTAGGTGTAGAGGTGGGATCACAGCTCAGAACCAGCTCTAGGCTGTAATAGGGGCTTTCCCATTTCAGTGATTCTCAAATAAGGCACAGATATGCATGTGTATGACTTTTACTCATCTGAGGTGAAGGTTAATGAGAAAAAAAGTAACCCGGAAGCTTTGGAGGATGGTTTCTACTCTATTAGGGCAGTAGTTCCTCAAATTGTAGTATGCCTGAGCCACAGGAAGCATTGCAGGCTGCAGGTTCTCACGTCCTACCCCCAGAGGTTCTGATTCAGTGGGTCTGAGGTGGAGCTGAGATGGGGCCCAGAATCTGAGATTTTTAATTATATGCTCTACGTGATCCTAGGGCAGGTAGTCCAGGAGCCATGTTTGGAGAAACACGACTTTAAGGAGTGGGAAGAGGAGGGAGGATGTTAGAAAACAGCGAGTTCCAGCTCAGGTCAAGGAACAGCTAAGAGGAAACATAAATGGTGGGGCATGTTGTCTGCCTGTGGCAGGTGGAAGAAGGAAGGGAAGCTGCTGGAGAGAGTGGACTCTCTAAGCCATGAATAAAGAGGGAAGGGTGGAATGACAATTCTTTAAAACCCAGGCTCTTCTGAGGTTTACTGGGACTCCCTCACAGTGTTTCAACTGGACTTAGAGAAGGAGCTAGCATAGCCTTCATAGGCAGTAGTAGGGGGTGGTCCAGCTTTAGTTGTAGAGAAATTATGTTAGGAAATGGAAAGGGAACAAGAATCATATAGAGATCCAGGAGTGCTTGTGTGCCTTCACTGCACTATTATTGGTGTCAGACTCACAGTCAATCCTATTAAATGCCTGGGTTCACTTTGCCAGCTTGAGCGTCAAAAGAAAAGAACTCTGCTCTAATGGATTCATCAGCCAGGAGAAGAAGAGAGGAATAACTAGGCTGGAGGATATTCTGGAAAGAACAGGAGAATTGGGGAAAAAGTAAGAGGTGGCATAATGTAAGAGGTTTGAAGGACTCTCCCTCCCTGGCCAGTGACTATTCAGTCTTAAATGTAGCCAGCCAGGATGAGAGATGTGGAACTTCCAAAAAGATGGAGTTTTCCTCATGTACATGGAAGAGTTCTTTTTTGAGAACTAGAAAGTCTTCTCCAGAAAGCAGTAGGTCATATCAGGATGAGCCGGGGGAGGGGGGATCAGGGAGAGTGTCCAGAGGTCTCTCTTTCCTGAAATAAGTTGCTAACAAAGTTCCTGGTCTCCACATCCTCCCCTTTCAGATAGCAGAGAGACATGCTCTGATCCATAGGGGCCACTTGGCTTGACTACACTTCCCTAGGATGCTCTTGCAATAACAGCAGTTCCCCATAACCACGATCCTCAAATATATCACAGAGTAGGTGACATGTTTTACACTAGGGACTGTGGTCGAGGAGTGGTAATGGAAGGTGTAGAGGGGGAAAGGAGCTGGTGAGACCATGGTTAAAATTAAGAGGAACATTTCAGGATGACTTGAAAATGACCTTCTTAATGTTTTATACTGTAGTTTGACCTCCAGGCTAGTAATGGGTTAAGAGTGAAAAGCCATGCAAAGATACTCATGGCTGCTTGCTCCTTTGGTCTATCCTCTACCCATTTCTCTCTTCTTCATGTGATGTGCCAGTCCCAGATGGCACCCATACCCATCCTGTTTCCTGTATTCATCTTGCTTCTCACTCCTTGTGCAATTACTCAGAGGCTGAGCCTGGCTGAGATGTATAACAGTATACCTTCAGATTTGTATAATGCTTTGCCATCTTCTAACTACTTTTATACCCGTGATGTCATTTGATGCACACCACTCACTGTGAAGGGGGTAATTCAGTGTCATGGTTAAGAACACAGATTCTGGAGGCAGACTATCTGGGTTCCAATCCTGTCTCTGTCTCTACTATTGGTATGATCTTAAGCAAGTGCTTTCATTTCTTCTTCTATAAAATGGGGATAATAACAAATTTTTAATGTCATGAGGATTTAATGATTTACTATTTTTTAAAGTTTATTTATTTTGACATGGATAGAGAGTGTAGTGGTAGGGGAAGAGAGAGAGGGAGAGAGAGAATCCCAAGCAGGCTCTGCACCATCAGTGTGGAGCCCGATGCAGGGCTCAATCTCATGAACTGAGAGATCACGACCTGAGCTGAAACCAAGAGTGAGACTCACTCAACCAATTGAGTCACACAGGTGCCCCATTGATTTAATCTTTGTGAGGTACTTATAACAGGGCCTGGGTGTGGGAATCAAAATTAGCATTATTTTCATTATTGTTATTATTCCAGGCCAACCGAAGAAGAAACCATGACTTAGATGGGGTAAGTGATATGCCTAGGTTTCAAAGCTAAATTTTGAAAAGGTTGGGGTTGAACCCAAATCGACTGGCACAACACAGCAATGCCATATTACCAAGCCCATCACTACTCTTTGCACAGACTGTTCACTGTCTGGTCTGGAATTCATGGGTATGGACCCCAGAGCAGGTATTATTTTTATAGTTTCCTCTGATGTGTGCCAGGAACAGTGCTGGGGAGTTCCAACTCTAGTCAAAGGAGTTGGAACTTGCATGTGTCTGACTTCAGTTGCCCTTCTGGATGCAGATAAGGGAGCTCCAGTGCCCTGAACCTCTGAGAACTGCTCTGGGTTGACAGGTTCCTGCTAGCTGAGGTGCTGTCCACAGTGCTGAGGGATCTCTGCAGGACCTGTGGGCCAGGGAGTTACCACTGCTGCTCCTGACTCTGGCAGCGGGGTGTGTAGAGTGGTTGTTTCATGTGTTCCCCCAATCCTCAGACAAAGGAGTTGTCAGATTTCATATTTTTCTCTTTAATCCCCATAGGAACAGAAATTAGGATGCTTTACAGACTAGAAGAGTTATCTACTATCTATTAACCTCTCTCCCCTTTTCCTGTGAGTGGTGTGGAGCATTGAGAGTTTGGACATACAGCGCAGAATGTGCAAGTGTGCAAACATGTGCAGGTGCATGCAGGGTCAATGTGTGCCTCCCATCCTACCCCCAGGAATACACCCTTCTGTGTGCATCTTGGCTGCATCTATATG
>NW_024412402.1:24926750-24991259 GCF_014898765.1 Herpailurus yagouaroundi | reverse complement strand
CATACACACACCTGCACTCTCAAGCCTATTCACACCTACTTCTTCTGTATCCACTGACACACAAGTAACCTATCAGCAATATAATACGGCACTCAAATGTGCATGAAAACACACATGTGCACACAAAACAGGAGCACACGCATGTCCAAACCTCTGACAAATTGCACAGAAATGCTCTCAGTTCCCTCCTTCTTCCATTCTATCCCTAATCTTTAGCTTCCCATCTTCTCTTGAACTCAGCATCTTTTGCCCTCTTTCCCCTCTTCCTTGGGAGTGGCTTTCCTTGACCTGGTGCTCTTAGTATATCCATTCACTGGGCTCATCTCTGGATAAAGTAAGGAGGGTTACACACTGGCATGACCACTTTTCCTCTCAGAAATGTGGATTTGTTCTCATTAATACAAATCCTGGTTACTTGAGGCTCCTGCTGGCGCCACCTGCTGGTAGCTGCTACCCAGCGTCATAACAAGTTGGGGGTGGGGAGCTGGGCACCCTGGAGACAGAATTTAGGGTGAAGCCTAGGGCAACCTGGACACTGGGCTCAGGAGGAGTTTTAGGAAGGTGGGTTTCATGGACAAGTCTCCTTGGGACATGAATTGGCCAGTAGGAAGAGAACATTCTAGGGACATCTATGCTGGGAGTTCTGGTATGGGAAAGCAGGAGATTTCACATACGTATAAACTATGGGTCAATGTGTGTCAGCCTTGTGATGCGTGAGGATATGGCATCCACTTGCGCTTATGAGCAGCTTAAGAGGATGTGGACTCTGGGGGCATCTAGGTGGCTCAGTCGGTTGAGCGTCCGACTTCAGCTCAGGTCATGATCTCGCAGTCTGTGAATTTGAGCCCCGTTTTGGGCTCTGTGCTGACAGCTCAAAGCCTATAGCCTGCTTTGGATTCTGTGTCTCCCTCTCTCTCTGCCCCTCCCTCGCTCATGCTCTGTCTCTCTCTCTCTCTCTCTCTCTCTGTCAAAAATAAATAAACATCAAAAAAAGAGGATGTGGACTTTGTAAATATGTACAGATGTAGATATGACATATGTGTGGTTATATGAAGAGATTCTGCCTTGAATGTGTTCATAAGAGCATCCTGCATTTGTGTGTGTGATTTTGCATATGTGTATGTGAGTCCTGACAGTGGGTATGTGTGCAATGGTGTGTGTGTGTGTGTGTGTGTGTGTGTGTAGATGGGGGTTTTAGTTGTCTTAACTTACCATATGGTAAAAGCCTGGGCATTCTTAAGTCAAATTCTTCAAACTAGACACAGGGCCCTGAGCTTGGGAAGGGTCAACATCTTCTTCTACAGTGTAAACTCCTGATCCCCCCTTCTCTCTAAAAGTACTCCTCAGTTTTCAATTAATACTCAGTTTTCTCTCCTTCTCTCTCTTTCTGCCCTTCTCTAAATACCCATAGTTCATGGGGTACAGTTAGGCTCTGGAATTCCTTATATAGAAGTTTCTCAGCTACCATCATCTCAGCTGACCTAGCCTCTGACCTCTTCTTGTCTTCTAGGTGTACATCATTTGCCTGGATGATGAATGGCAAATCATCCATTCTGCCCCTGCCCAGTGTGTTTTCTCAGGGCTCATGCCTCAAAGAACCTCCACAAAAGAACAGCAGCCTAGGGTAGAGAAAGGCCCCTTTTCCCCACAGCAAATGCTCTTTTCAAACCAGCCTCCCTCTTGTTGGAATGTTGCAGAGGCTTCTTGGTGCCCCTCCATTAACCTTGGGAAGTTGCCAGGAAAGCAGCCGTCATGGCAGCCTGCCCCTTTATCCCCCTTCTCTCCACATTCCTCTTTCTATCAACTCATTGTCTGGGATTCCCTATGAGACTCTCTTTTCAGTGCCCCAACTGGCCTTCTTCCACAAGATACTCCTGTCATGGGTTTCCCTGGGATCTGTGACTACCCCCAAGTCCACAAGATTTTCCAAGTTGGTTTCCTAGAAAGGGATTGGGGAAGGAGCTTAGCTTTTAAACCCTCAGAAGTCAGGGTTCTGGATGAATTCTTCTCCTTTCCCAAATAATTCCTATCACCATTTATATATTTCTCCCATCCCACCCCCAGGAATACACCCTTATCAAGCACATCCACCAGAATCTCCCACATATCTGAACCTTCCTAGATTGGGCAATCTTGTCTCCTATGCAGATAAATCTTTAGTATCTCACATTGTTCCCTAGTTTCTAACCACCTAGAAACAGACACTGGGCTGCAAGCAAGGTTAGAAGTTCAGCAGCATCTTCTAATTTTAAACCAGTATTGTAGCAGCTGCTACATGCATGTAGCAGCTCATATCATGGGGGTATGAGGCCAGACTGCTCTCCTTATTGGGATTCTGAAATATTTTCTGTGCACAGTGCCTCTTGAATACCTACTATGGACTGGCCATTGTGTTAACCCTTTAGCTCACTCTAGTTTTCTGAACAACCCTACTAGTTATTAACTGTAAGTTATATGAAGGCAAGAACCATGTCTACATTGCTCTTCCTGTACCTAGCAGAGTTCTTGGCTCATAACAGGTACTCAATACATACTTGTGAATGCCAGCTATTGATTAAATGGTTGGACATTGGTGGAATTCCCAATGAGGCTTAGGGAAGTTACATAAGTCGCTTCAGGATATGTTGTTGGTGAAGTAAGTCAGGGATGGAACTCGGGTCTTCTAACTCTGAGTCCAGTAATTGCTCCTTCATAGCATATTTACCTTGTGGCCAAGCACCATGGAAACTTGTTGCTGTGGTACCCTCTGCCATGGGTGTTTTTTCCAAGAATAAATCCAGTTCTGTCTCCAGGCTCTCCACACCACTCTAAAGCCCAACAAAGGGAGGAATAAAGAGGAAAAGAAGGAGAGAGGATTGAGAAGTGAGGTCTTGTGATACAGGGGGCAGTGAAAGAAGGATGGGGACAGGGACAAAAGGGGAAGGGGTAAGGATAGGGCGTCGCTGATGGGGAGTTAGAGAGGAGGCAGCAGAGAGTAAGGGGACTGGAGGCAGGGAGGATGGAGCTGACATTTCCAGCCGACCTCTGGCTCACATCTGGTCCCCAGCCCCTCTCTTCCTGTTTCCTGCACCTGGCAGAGCAATACTGGAGCCAAGGCTCTGGGGAAGGGGTGGAGGGGGAGGCAATGGAATAAAGATGCATTTGGCATCTCTTAGCTCTCCCACACAAGGCCCTTTTGTGTGGGGGTTGAGAACTAAACGTGGAGGGGTCCAAGAATGAGAGGTCTGAGGGTCGAATGTGTGCCAGAAATAGACCCTGTAAAGCCCTCCAGCTGTGGCTCCAGAATCTGTTCTCCTCCCCCATCCCCAGCCCATCCATCTGTGGGTCCAAAGCAGAAGCACAGACCCTTCCCACACTATTTCTTGGACTACTTGTCACTCCCCATCCCCCCAACTCCTTGCCCATTGGTTTTATTTGAGCCAAGAGAGATGCTTTCTCCTCAGCTTTTTCTTGGGCCCAGACTTGTTTCTCACCACCTCCCTCCTTACCTTTCTAATTAACCCTATATGGACTTGTTTTACTCCTATTTGCCTACTCCTCCTTCTCACCTTTCTTAGCTGACCTATTTTCTCATTCCCCCTTAACATAGTCTCTGCTCTAAACATGGAAGCTTCTGCCTTATGCCACAGACATGCCAGCCATGTCATTTTATTACCACTTCTGTACACTCATTTCCCACAAAACTCTATTGAACATCCACTACGTGCTGGTACTAGGATACTAGAGAGCAGTAAACTAGTAAACTCTTTGCCCTCAGGGGGTGACAGACCAGTAGTTACCCTTGACTGCAGTGTCTTGTTTCATCCATCCTGTCTCTTGTTCTCCTTTTTCTGAGATTTGGCTCACATCTCACTTCCTCTACTTAGCTCTCACCTGTTTCTACCATCTCCACCTTCTTGAGGTTCTACAGCAATTCAAGTCTGGGCCACCATCTCTCTCTAGGTTCCATGTTGACAGAGTTTATTAAGTATTGCTCAGGTGGTCATGTTTATCTTTCCAACTAGATACTAAGCTCCTGAGTGATAGGGATCCTGGTCTGTCACTGTTGTGTCGTCCTCAATACTTAGCACAGTGCTGACTGTGAATTGCTCTTCAGCAGCTACTTGTTAATTGTAGAATTCCTTCTTCTGGTGTTTCTTGACCTCGGTCCTTGATCTCTCCCTTCTTGCATTCTAGCATGACCTGTTTCTTGGCTGATTCCCCACATCTTTCTGATATTCTGCTCATGTCAACATTTTGCCAATCTCAGTGATGCCAGCTGCTCTAGTCCATGACTCCATTTACCTCTGTGGAAGCTTCTATACTGTACTAGAATCCCTGAGAATTCAAAAGTCTTGGGGTAAAGCTAGGTCCAAATTTCCTCCTATATAGTATAACAGGGGCGTGGAGTTGGGCTATGGCTTGAGACTGTTTGGGACTGAGACAGAGCAACAGCACATAAGAATCTTTAGATCCTTTTTCTGCAGACCTTCATTTCTACCTTCGGTCTACTGTCCTTTCTGCAAATTGGGAAACCATAACTCAGACAAAAGAATGACTCAGAACACCAACTTCCTAAGGCCAGAGCTGGGATGGTTTGGCAGAGTCCTGATTCCTAGCTGTTTTTTAGACTTCTGTGTAAGTGGGGTCACTGCAGTTTCAGCACCTCACGGCTGGGCCTTTAGCTTTGTGTAGGCAAGAGTATACTCAGGTGGGCCAGAGTTGCCTAGGAGTCCTGGAAATAAAATTTTATATGATGCAGTCCTTGGCAAGGTGAGAGGCTGCTGAAGACTGATGGCAGCATATTCTTGTGGGGCATCTCATAAGGAGGGCTGTCATGGGGGCACCTGAGTTCTGTGGACAAATTTGATATAAAACAGAGAACCTCCTTTCTGCATTCTTAGATTAAGCCAGAGAAACATGAAACATGCCTTCTTTGAGATTGTTCATAGCTGGTCTGGAAAACCAAGAAGAAAGAGGAGAGGAATTTGGTATGGCTGAGGGGGCTATGTATCTGGTTTTCAGATAAACTTATCTTAAATAGTGGATCTACTTTCTTCCTTGGACAAGAACTTGTTCCCTTGTCAGTCAGACAAGAAATGAATATAGTATGGCTACAGTTCCAGGAACTGGCACCTGTGCACACATATATGATCAGGGCAGGTTGTGGGAGAATGTCATCTCCTTCCCATTCACTGGTGTGCTGTATCTAACATATGCACATGATTGATGACTAGTGTATAGTTAAGCAATGTCCTACTGCCCTTCTATAATAGATAGTTTCTCTTCCCATGCTTGGGGACTCATCTGGGTGAAATATCATAAAATGATCCTATGGTGATCAGAACAAGTGTCTTAAGCCATGAAGGACTGGATCTGTCTCTGGGCCAATCATTACCACCTAACCAAGATGTAGCCTTTAGGGAAAGTGGGAACAGACTAGGGAAAGTTTTGAACCTCTGAAAAGTTTGAATCATAATTCAGTTTGAATTTTATTAAGACATAGTCTTCAGGAATTTATTTTTGGAGAGGGCAAAGTGGATTGTTAGAAGAACTACTTGTGTCCAGAAAAACAATTTATGACCAGGGGCCATCTGCCCAAGAGGGATCTGGGAGAGAAGTAAGCCAAGCAAGGTGCCTACAAAGTTTTGCAAGCATTTTGAGCTGAGATGGAAAATTCTTATGATAAGAAGTTTTGAGAATCCTGTAAAGTTTAATCCACTTCTCCTATATCAGATTTTAAGATTAGATATTTATATTTTCGAAATCTAATTTCCCTTTGTTTGTTTTCTTCTCTCCTTCCAAGTTCTTTTAAAACATGCTGACTGGTCCCTGGAGTATTAAGAGAAAACAAGGTGAAAAGATTTGCTTCAAACATGGGCTAGACTTTTATAAGGGTGAAGTTTACATTCCTGTGTGCCTGGGACTAGTGGCAGCAGCTTGAATTGAAGTGATAAAATTCTAAGATCTAGATAGTGTTTGCAAACCCTTTCTTTGTAGGAATTTTCTCTAAAGTTCATTTTTGTCTTGCAATCCCTATCAAAATAACACGAGCATTCTTCTCAGAGCTAGAACAAGCAATCTTAAAATTTGTATGGAACCAGAAAAGACCCTGAATAGCCAAAGCAATCTTGAAAAAGAAAACCGAAGCTGGAGGCATCACACTCCCAGACTTCAAGACGTATTACAAAGCTGTAATCATCAAGACAGTATGATACTGGCACAAAAACAGACACTGAGATCAATGGAACACAACAGAGAACCCAGAAATAGATCCATAAACATATGGCCAACTAATCTTTGACAACGCAGGAAAGAATATCCAATGGAATAAAGACAGTCTCTTCAGCAAATGGTGCTGGGAAAACTGGACAGTGACATGCAGAAAAATGAACCTGGATAATTTTCTTACACCATGCACAAAAATAAACTTAAAATGGATGAAAATGGGGTGTCTGGGTGGCTCAGTCGGTTAAGCGTCTGACTTCAGCTCAGGTCATAATCTCACAGTTTGTGGGTTCAGGCCCCACATTGGGCTCTGTCCTGACAGGTCAGAGCCTGGAGCCTGCTCTGGATCCTGTGGCTCCTTCTCTCTCTGCTTCTCCCCCACTTATGCTCTGTCTCTCTTCCTCTCTCTCAAAAATAAATAAACATTCAAAAAATTTAAAAAATGGATGAAATACCTAAATGTAAGACAGGAAGCCATCAAAATCCTAGAGGAGAAAGCAGGCAAAAACCTCTTGGACCTCTGCTGCAGCAACTTTTTACTCAACACGTCTCCAGAGGCAAGGGGAACAAAAGCAAAAGTGAACTATTGGGACCTTATCAAAATAAAAAGCTTCTGCACAGAGAAGAAAACAATCAGCAAAACTAAATGACAACAGATGGAATGGGAGAAGATATTTGCAAATGATACATCAGATAAAGGGTTAGTATCCAAAATCTATAAAGAACTTATCAAGCTCAACACCCAAAAAACAAATAATCCAGTGAAGAAATGGGCAAAAGACATGAATAGACACTTCTCCAAAGAATACATCCAGATGGTGAACACACACATGAAAAAATGCTCCACATCACTCATCATCAGGGAAATACAAGTCAAAACCACAATGAAATACCACCTCACACCTGTCAGAATGGTTAACATTAACAGCTCACACAACAACAGATGTTGGCGAGAATGTGGAGAAAGAGGATCTCTTTTGCACTGTGGTGGGAATGCAAACTGGTGCAGCCACTCCGGCAAACAGTATGGAAAACATCTTCCATTTGGTTTTGTTAGATTGGCAGCTCTTTGAACCCAACCTCCATGCTGTGAGGAAGTCCAAGCAGCCTGTAGAAAAGCCCTCATGGAGAAGAACTACAGCTTTGCCTATAGCTTTGGCTAACTAGCCAGCATCAACTTGGCAGCTATGAGAGTGAGCCATCTTGAAACACAGCCTCCATCCTCCAGTTGGTCAGATACCATACAAAGTAGGCAAGAGCTACCCCCACCAAGCTCTGTCCAAATTGCAGATTTTTTTTTTTTTTTGGAAATAAGTGACTCTTGTTGTTTTAAGTTACTACATTTTGGTATGGTTTTCTATACGACAAGATAACTGATACAGTTCCCTAATTATATAAACACTAAACATGCTTTTTGGTGCTTATTTTGGGTAAATTGCTTTGACTTAGAGCTGCCTCTCTTCCTCACAGGCAGCTGTCCTAACAACTGTTCTAACCTAGATTCTACAGAGATGTCTGCAACTGCTGAGGAAGCTAAGTGATGACAGGTGAGTGGACTATTGTTTTTGAGTCCCACTTGCTCAGTGGATATGAGGAAGGAGTACAGATGGTATCCTCTTCTCCTAGATATGAAGCTTCTGTCAGCTTCAAGGGCCTATGGATATATATAGGTAGGCAGCTAGATGTATTTTTTTTCATAGAGTAACTGATAACACTAGCATTTTGTATTTCCAAAAAGAAGGGATGCCATATACTCCTATACCTGATATACATACACTGCATTTATTACTGTCATTGATTATTAATCATGTACCTAGAAGCTGCTCATGACAGAGGCTCCATTCTTCCCTAACATCCCTCTTGGACAGCTAGGGTCCATGCTTATCTCAAATACTCTACTGGATGTGTCCATGCCAGAGAGGGTCTGCCATCCTTCCTGGGTCCAGAAATTAGCCATATGCCAAGAGGTGAAGGTTTACTGGGACCTATTCCTCACTGTTACTTGGAACAGTATATCTCTTTTGAGCTGAGATGAAACCAAACTGAGACATATCTGATGATGATGATGATGATGATGATGATGATGATGATGATGGTGGTGATGCTATTAACTTTTCCCTTTGTATCTCAATTTTATTTCCTTTGCTCTCTGTCTTCACTCCCTGTTCCACTCCATCTCCAATAGTCTTATTCAGAAGAAATTTAGCCTCTTTTTTAGATAGTTCTTTTGTACACATTCCAAACCCAACTCATGCTATCAAGCTCTTTATGGTTTTTTTCCCCTCCTGCCAACCTGACAGTTTTAATTCCCTAGCAGAAACCACTACAGTGAGTAGGACAAAGAAGATTGCCAAGCAGATACAATCAAGATGGATGATGAGAGTGGCTCCATCTTTTTCCTTACCCTGCATGCCCACTGGAAGAATGTTTACCTGAGCACAGATGCTTTTCACCCCTCTTCCTTCCTTATGGAACTGGGGCTTGCCCTTGGGAATTCAGCATTTCTCTCTACACCAGTTAGCTGCTTGGAGGTTTTGGAAAGGGAAGAATTCTCTTATCACTATTTCTGCAAATGGATCCCAGTAAGGCTTTACAGCCCGAGAACCCTGGGAAAGTGTGTGTGTGTGTGTGTGTGTGTGTGTGTGTGTGTGTGTGTGTGTATGCTGAGAGTGAAGTTGTTATTCTTTGGCATACTGGCTGGAATTAGCCCATCAATGGGGGCTCAGAGCTTCCAATTCACTTCATATTCCCAAGAAAGACATCTAGGCAGAGAAAGAGAAACTAAAGCAAACGCCCAAGGAGAGATGGCCTCAGTGTTATGCACCTTGAGTGTGTTTACATGACCGGAGTGGGTGGGTAGTGGTAGGATGTTCTGGTTCTCCAGATTATATCCAGATGCTAAACCTTTACCATGGGTTTGGTACTCTGCGGTGGGGAGGGGGGATCCCAATTTTCCACCTCCTGGCTGACCGTGAGCTAAAAGGGCTCAGGTTTCAGAGAAAGCTGTTCCTCTAGCACTCAAGGCCAGTTTTGATGCATGTTGTGTGGATGTGTTTTCCCAGAAGCAAGTATCCTTCTTGCTCTTTTATGAGCTTCATGTCCTTTTAGGAGCTTCATGTCTCAAAGCCAGTGCTTTGTGTCCAATGAATGCTTTGAGAGGGTGAAATTCCTTAACTCCCCTTTGCTGCCCCTATGTCTTCCTTCCTTGGCCCACAGCCCATCCTAGGGAACTGTGCCACTCTCACATTGCTTTCACTCCTTGAAAGAACAAACATCTTCACTGCAGCCTCAGAACACTGGTGTGAGGTGATTGTTTATAGTAGATGTTTCCATGACACTCATTTATTTCTTCTGCAGATACAACTGTGTTGGGGGAGGGGATGAGAGTTTAGAGTAGAGAGACTGAGAAATATGGAGACCTTGCAATTGCCTCATCTGTCTTCCTCTGTAGGAGTAAGAAGTCCATCAGCCCCTTTCCCTGGGTCCCTCCATCCCAAACCCCTAAACTGCTCTACAAATCCATCCTGGCTTCATGATGCTGAGATGGGACTAAATTCTCAGATAGGTGAGGAGGGGAGGAATTTTATGCATGAAGAGGCAGCCTTTTTTAAGACAAGGAAAAAAAAAAAACACTTTTATTGCTCAAAGTAGAGATTTACTAATGATGAGCAACAATGACCTGCACTGGGGGTGGTAGTGTGTGTACGTGTGTGTCGGGGGGGGGGGGGGGGGGGGAGAAGATTCTCTGACACTCCTTCAGCTGAGCCAATGACTCATTCTAAATTGGAGTGACTTTTGGAGGTCATTTTAGTCATCCCCCTGCCTTCAGGCCGGATGGAGCTTAACTTAACAATATCATGTTTGGGTGGAAGGGGGTGCGTTGCTGAGGGAAGAATGTCCGTGTGTGGAAAGGAGTGGCGCGGGGCGGGGGATATTGTGTGACCTCTTTGAAAAGATCTCCAGTGAAGGACGTTCCCTAGCTTTCCCAGGCTGCCCTGCCCGTTCCTGGGTTTCCCCATCATTGAATCAGCATGGTCCTCTAGGGAACTGCTTTTTGCTGGTTGGAAACCGGATGTTGGGTTCCCTGGGTGGGCGGGGGCGACGTCCCTTCTAACATTTCTGGGGTAATTGAGATTCCCAGGGTCCCGTTAGCAAGCCCAAGAAGCTACCATTCCCTTCACCAGGAACTTGCCATGCAGTGTGAGCAGAGAACAGTACAGAGCAGAGACGCTACAACGCCTTCTCCCTGGCAATGCGCATGATTCTGCGGCTCTGTGCTCGCCACACTTCAACGCACCTTGAAATGGGCTCGCCTCCTTCGCGCCACAACGGACAGACTTTCGAGCCAATCGGCCCCCAGGCTTGCGAGCAGTGTCCAATGGGAGGGCGGTGGGGGCGGTCCCGGAGGCCCGGCCCTGGTAGGCTTCACCGTGGAGCTGGCTGCGCTCTGCCGGGGCTAGTAGTGCAGGTGCCGCTGCGCCGGGGGCCGGGGAGGCTGCGCGCCGAGCCGAGCGTAGCCGGGGAGGGATGGAGAGCGGGCCGGCGGGGCTGCAGGAGCACCGGCGTGGGGCGTAGGCGGGCGCGAGCGGGCGTGAGCAGGCGCTCGGGCGCGAGAAGTGTGCGGGCGCAGGAGCACTTTGCGATAGGATGAGGCTCTTGGCTGGCGCGCGGTAGTACTATGATTTGGTATGTGGCCACTTTGATAGCAAGTGTGATCAGCACCCGAGGTCTTGCGGCTCAAGGTGAGTTGAAGTGCAGCGCCCCTCCTCTGGCCCTCCGCGGCGTCAGCCCTTTCTTCTTCGTTTCGGGCTCCCCGGCCCCGCTGAGCGTTGCGCCTTTCCGCGGGCGAGGCTCTGGTTCGGTTGAGGAGCGCTCCGGAGCACTGCGGGGAAGCGCTGTGGGCCGCGGGCCGGAGGGGCCGGGTGGGAAGGGGCCGGAATCCAAGGGCTGCCTGGCACTCGGGAAAAGATCTTGGGATCCGGGTCGACTTTGTCCACCTTCGGCCTCAGGGTTTCATACCGGCGTGCCGAGCCAGGTGCTCTTTGCCGGAGCAACCGCCTTCTCTAGCGCTGGGGAGTCTGCGGCTTTCCTAACTCTGGCTGCCGGGTAGTTTGTGGGTGTTTGGGTAGGCTGCAGCACGCACGAGCCCCGCGCAGCGCCACCGCTCCACAGTCCAGCCTTGGGACTCTCGGCACCCACGGCTAGCTAGCTAAAGGGACTGGTTTTTCGACCCTGCGGGCGCCCCAACTCCAACTCGCATCCCTTCTGATCACACATCCTGACAGCTAGGGGTTGGATTCCCCTTGCGGGGTTGGGGGCGCAGGCAGCCCCGAAAGAGAAGAGCAGGTTAAACGAGGCAGTCTCTTGGCCGGCTCAGAGGAGTGTCCGCTTTTGCCTAGCCCTGCCAGGGTCCCGCGCCTGTCTTAGCCTCACCTGGGCCCTGGCCAGGCAAAAGTTCCCTAAGAGCGGGCCCCAGGCGTGCGGACTCCACGTCGCCCTCACCGGCTGTGAGGCAGAGCTGGCTGGGTGTGAGGGTGGCGGGGTAGGGGTCCCCACTGCCTCATCTCGGAGCGGAGGGAGGTTTCTCTTTTTCTGGTTTCCCTGTCTGAGCTGGGGAAGAGACAAGAGGGAAGCCAGCGACTTGGTTGATGCGTGCGTGAGCGCGCGCGCTTTTGCTTTGGAGACGGGCAAAGCGACCTACAAGCCTCTGGGTGGCACCCCAGGCTCTCGGCCCTTGTATGGAAGTAGGAGCAGAGCCCGGAGGGTGCGAGGACTCTGAGCTCACCGTTTTCACCACGCAGACACGACCCAGCTGCGGGCAAGTTCACAAAGCTGGGAGGAGAGGAGAGCGGGGAGAAAACCCGTCGGTGGGTGGAAGTCAGCAGGGAGGACCCGGCAAAGAGAGAACACGCTCCCAGCCGCGCTAGGGTAGAGGGGGTTCGCTGGAGGCGCCTTTTACAGACAGGGTCCTCTCTTGTCTGAGGGTGTGTAGGGGGAGAAAGGAATGATTTGAGAAAGTTTCTAGAATGGAATGTCTTCCATGCTATTGGAGGAGGGGAGTGAGTCTGAAAACCGAACCAGAGGAAGGTGAAGGGAGGGTAATTTTGTTAAATGGTACGTTGCCTTGGATGGTTTAAAACCTCCATTTGTCAGGTGGGAAAACTGAGGCCAGGGAAATTCAGAAGCTTATGAAATGGGGGTAGGCGTGAGATCGGTCGAGTTGTGTGTGAGAAATTGTTCTTAGCTTCAGCCTCCTCCTTTCCCCTATTTCCTTGTAGTCTTCCAATGCCCTCGTCCTCCTCCCCTCCATTTTTTGGTACGTTCCTGCTATGGGACTGTCGCTGAAAGCACCAAGAGGAGCTGCTGGGATCTTTGAATAAAAAAGAGACACTGAAAGGAGGCTCTGAAATAGCTTCTAAACTGGAGAAGTCAGGGTGAGGGGAATGGACTTTGTGCAAGTTTAAGCACAGAATAAAGGCAAATGGCAGCAACACACAGAATGGCTAGACAGAAGGAAGGACTTCCAAACAACATTGAAGGTTATTGGGCATGAAGGTTATACCCTCTTTCTGGGTGTGGAGAGGTCCTTCTGTCTGGGATGGCTTGACATGCACCCTTGAGCCTGCCACCTCTGTTGGTCTTGGAGTCCTTTTAGCTTAAAAAGCCAATATATATGGTAGTTGAGGACCTAGGTATAGAGTCACATGATCTGGTTTCATATCTTGGCTCTGCCACTTGCTGGCCTTGTGACCTTGGATAAGTTGCTCAACCTTTTAAATGTCACTTGCCTCAATGGAAAAATTGGATTAACAGTATGAGCTTGCAGGGTTTTTTGGTGAACATTAGTGCTGTAAAGAAATGAATGACTACCTGTTATATAGTAATTGCTCAATAAATGTGAATATTATTATTATTATTACATTCAGTATCTCTGGAGTTCCAGGCCCCTTCTCAGTTTCTTTCCCTTGGACCATTCAGGGCATTGGGAGATGGAAGTGTGTTGAGGGAAGTTCAGAAGACTGCCTCTGTAGGAATCAAGTACCCTTTCACAGGCTGACCTTGCCTGGGCAGAACCCCTTTTTCCTCTGAATCCCAGGGAGGTATGCAGAGGGTGTGCAGACCTCAGGACTACTTGGAAATTCTTTGAAAGATCTGCAAAACTCAGAGTTTGTCAGTGGCCAGAGAGGCTTGTGGGAAGGATGCAGGGAGCCCAGGAGCCAAGCAGGTCCTAGCATCACAGACTCTGGGGGGAGAGGGAGGGGATCTGTGTGGCAGGGTTTTGGCTCATATGTGAAATACCAGTCACTGTTCAAAAGCTGGCTCTGTGTGACAGCTCAGCTCTTGTCTGACTGGCAGAGGTGACTTCTGAGGAGATTTCTGACAGGGAGGGACTTTCAGATGCCACCTTTAGGGTTTGGCCGAAGTGGGGGCTGCTTTAGCAGAGGGGTAAAAGGGAATGGGCCCCTAAGCCAGTGTCGGGTTGGGACAGTTAGGGATGGGCTTCCCATCTGACTTTGATCATGTGTGTCTGGGAGGTGATTGAGGTCAGTGGAGAGGTTGGGGAGGGTAGGGAGAAGATAGGCATCTGGAATCTGGAAGATGGCGATTGAAGCCTCAACATCCTGGACTGAGGAAACTTGGGGCAGGACCTTGGGCCATGCCTAGATGACTCTGGACCTCCCATAGGGGAGAAGAAGTCTGGACCTTTATTCCCAAGGCTGCCTCCTCCTTTCAACCACAGATTCTGTGGTTGGACGATCCCTGACTACAGTGTCCCCAAATAAAGTGGGGTTCTGACTCAGATCCTACTGGTAGAGTGCCTGGCCTTAGCTCTCCCTTCTTCCCTTTGCTGATGAAGATGAGAGGGAGGAGATTTAGACCAGGAGGCTGCTAGCAAGACCCCATGGGCAGTCCATCAGCAAAGGACTCTGCTCAGCAAGTAGCCAAGTGGTGTGTGTGTGTGTGTGTGTGTGTGCGCGTGCCTGTGTGTGTGCATCCCTCGCACACTTGCCAGAGACAGGGGTGTGTCTGGCAGCACACACCCTGGGAGAAGCTGAGGAAGGGATGTGTTGGAAAGGGCATGGCAAAGGGGCAGTGGGAAGAATCAGCTTTCAGCTCTTGACCTGAGGCCCAACATGTGCCAGACTTGGAGTAGGCAGGTCCCAGAGTTCAGTGGTTTCATGTTTGTGGCTCTGAGACAGAAAGCTGGGATCTGGTTACCCAAGGAGCAGAGGCTGCCTAGCTGGGGAGATGCTGAAACTCAGCATCTCTCTGCTCCTCCCTCTTTCCTGGCTCCTGGCACTGCTCTTCTGATGCCTGCGTTTTCTCTCCCCTCTGCCCACCCCAGCCAGGGCGCGGCTCTCAGAGCCTGGCCTGCTGCTCTCTCTTCTCCCTTGGCCCTGTCTTTCTCAGGCCTGCTGGCTGCTTTCTTCTCTCTCCCAGCCTTCCTGTGTTCTGGCAGGGGGAGGGAAGTGAAGGCCGGGAGATATGTTCTATACAGGGCTAGGCCTGAGATTTAACGCACTTTTCCTCCCCTTGAAAGTCTCCTCTCTTCCTAGACACATCCTGTGACCTTCTCAGGCTGGGGCCCAGGGTTTCAGGGGGGCAGTTTTCTTCTGTCTGCTCCCTAGCATTGGTTAAGCAGCTTGTGTGAAGAGTGGATCTGAATTATGAAAATAGCTGTAATTGGTGTGAGCTGTCTGGAGATGTGTGCACATGCCTCTATGTGTGTGTATGTATACATGCCTGTGCTTTTATGTGTGTGCATGTGTGTGCACACACCTGTGTGTGTGGGTGTGCACTTGAGTGTTTGCATGCATGTGTATAGAATGCAGGATGACAGGGGGACAGTTAAGCTCCAGGCACGAGGTGGGGAGTCACTCCCCTCCAAGTGCTATAGTTGGCAGCCAGACTGTACTCAGAGCAGATGTCTTACTTTCCTTATCCCCCTGCTCTGTACCTGAGTCTAGACAGCCCAGAAGTTTCCAAAGTTGGAGGCTTAGCCCAGGGACTGGATTGAAGGATGTCTGATGTCCCTGAGAGAAAGCCTAAATGGGGGACAAACTCAGACAGAGCTCCAGGGGACAAAAAATGGGCCTGTCTTGCTACAGTGGGCTCTGGCATCAGTTGCCTGTTAACCCAGTGCACTCTAGATAGAGTAGAGAAGGGGCTGGGTCCCTGGGGAGATGGGAGAGGGTGCTGGGACTGCAGAGGCAGCTTGTAGCCTGGCCCCCTCAGGGGCACTGCCCACGGGTGCCAGCGTGATCTGCCCGAGGCAGCTGACCTATTTTTCTTAGGAATCTTCCTGCTTTTTTGTTCTCTCTTGCGTGAATAAGCAGGAGACTGGTGAGCAGAGACAGGGCCTCTGTAAGGGTTTTGGAGGACAATTCCATGTGAGCCAAAGCTTTGAGGGAAGTGCCAACCAGCTTAACTGTCCTGAGAAGAGAAGGGACTGGGATAGTCCCCTCTGCCTGTCATTGTGTCTCCAGCCCCCCCTCCCCTCCACATTTCCCCTTACCTCCATCCTGGTCACAGGCACCCACCAGGAAGGTCTGTGGCAGACAGCTTGCACACAGGCCTGCCTTCACAAATTGTATAAGGTGAGCCATTGTCCTTATTTTCTGGTTTCAGAGTAGGGAATGCTGACACCTTACTGTAAGTAAATATGGAGCTTCAATTTCCCCCTTTCTTTCTTATCTTGTCTTCCTTGAGGAGAGGAGGGTGGCCTAGTGGCAGGCAGAGCTCGTGGTGTCCTCACCTGGCTGGGCTGGCCTGCCTGTTTGCTCTGGAACACATGTGTGCACATGGCCACGTGTGAGTGTGCAGGGTGCAGGCCTCCACTCAGGTGGCAGGGGTGGGGTGTGGCTTTGCCTTTCTGCTGAGGAGCCATTAAAGGAGCAGAGTGGAGGTTGAATTACTGACTGCTTCCTGTCAGTGGCTCATGGGGAAAAGGCTCTTGGAAATACAATCTAGCTGAGAGCAAATTAAAGTTGCTAATAGCATCACTGCCTCATGGGCTTCGAGGGGAGCCCAGCCAAGAGGGTTAGGAAGGAGTCACCTACAGGAGGAAGGAGGCCTGCAGTTCCTGCCCCTCCCTCCTCCATGCCTTGCTGTTTGGAAGATGGGAGGGTTTGCTGGCTAGGGCTGGTCTGGGCTCACCTGACCTCTGACTTCCCACCCTGAGAGGTTTAATGGGGAGTGGGGGCCAGAAGGGCTGGGAGGACACTGATGGAGACCATGGAAGGTAGGGACATTTCTGAGAACCTGCTTAGGCTGGGTGTGGGGGCTCTTGATGGAGGCAGAATGATGGCCAGATGACTTCTAGCCCACCTGCCTTCTGGAAAGAACAAGGACATGACCAGATGTTTTGGACACAGGCCTCTTGTCTATCTCATATTTGTAGAGTGTTCTTTGCTTTGGGCAATAGGGATTCTGTTCTCTGCTTTCCTCCTGCCATCCCTCTGGGTGTGTACCTCTGTGGGAGGCTCCTTGGGAGCCTGAGTCCCCGGCTTCCTGGAATCTCCTGGAGCCTTCTGGCTTGTTGGGGAGGAGCGATTGGGGGACTATTGGGGGCTGTGCCTTTTTTGGACTAGCAGGGATTATTTTTAGGCTGGCAGATGGAGGTGGCGGTGGCTGTCGCTGGTATTATTAGACAACAGGCCTGTGGTTTGGGAGTCTGGTGCCCAGAGGATGAGGGGGCTGGGGACAAAGAGGCAGGGCGGGGGGAGGAGGGGATGGAGGAGCAGGAGGAAGAAGGGGAGGAGGAGGAGGAAGAGGAGGAGGAGGCAGCAGCAGTGGCTTCAGTAAGGATTTGTACTCATGAATGAAGGAGGCTGGTCTTCACCCGGTGGTCTTCCCTTATGGTAGCCACTGCCAAACGTAGCCAGAGGTGCCGAGTAGTGCTGAGCCCAGAGCCAGCCAGAGAGCACCAGCTGCATTCTGAAACAGACCCACCTTGTCATCCTTTTCTAGTCTTGGGCTGCATGGGTCTGGCTGTTGGAACCTAAGCAGAATGTGTAGTGGAGAAGGTCTGCCCTCTGACTCAGGGAGGAAAGTGTCTGGGATGTCTGGGATGCAATGTGGGAGAGGCTGTGGTGCCTGGGCCTGTGGTTGGTCAGGATATTGTCAATGAGTGTGGGCAAAGAGGAGGAGGAGACACAGCAACTGGAGCTTGACTCCCCTACTTGTACCTGAGTGACTTGGCTGAGCCAGGTAGCCTCCCAGTTTGCTCATTTGTGAAAACGAGCTGGTAGTATTTCTATCAGGTGGGCATTGTGAGCATTAAGTGAAATTTGTGTTACACGCCAGGCACAGAGCCTGGTATGTGGTAGGTATTTAGAGGAAGTTTGGTTGCTTGACAGCTGAAGCTCTCCCTGCCCTGGCTCCTAGAACTTCTTAGGCATTTAGTGTTTCTCATTCTCAGGTACCCTTCCTCCCCCAGCCCTGCTCTGGTGGAAGAGCCCCAGGCTGTAAGTGTGGGGCACAAGGGCTGTGCCAGAGCCTGGCTCCTCATGGTTCTATGTCCACAGGGGATCCAATGGCAACCTGGACTTGGCTGCCTGCTGGGCACCACCTGGCCTAGAGAGCAGGAGACCTGTACCCTATGGGCTTCCTGAAAGGTCAGCCAGACTGCAGGGGCTACCTCATCTTCCTTTGTTCTCCTGCTTTCTCTACCCTATCCTGGGAAAACAACTCCAAAGTGGGCTGGGCAGAGCCCCAAGATGCAGATTTGCTTGGCTTAGGGTATTGCTGTTTCCTGCCTTCTCTAAAACAGGTATGTGGAATCCAGGGCACTTCATGGGCTCCTACCACCCTCACTCCTGCAGATGCCAGTTTCCCCTCTGAGGTTGTTGCCACACTTCTTTGGGCTGCTGTAGGCTTCTTTGGTGGGGAAGGGGCCTGGGGGTGTCTCTGCCTCTTGCAGCCCCTCCTCACTTCAGGTCACTCTCGATCCTTTCCTTCTCCTCCTCTTGCCCCCCTGCCCACTGGCAGTTGCTCCAGTCAATCTGCTGGGGAGAAGCCCACTTGCTTCTTGAACGAATAGCCTCTGCTCTGTCTTCCTGATTCTGGGCTCCTATGAAGGCCTATGTCTTTGGGTCCTCTGTGCCCCAGAGTTCTCTTTCTTGTTGTGGGCTAGGCTCTTCCTGTGTCAGGTTTGCACTGTGTCTGTCTCTGTGTCTCTCTCCTTCCTGGTTTCTTGAGTCTCTTTCAAAGTCTTCAATTTGGGTTTGGTGTCCTAGGTGAGAGTTTCTCCTCCATCAAGCACCCCTTCCCTATTTACTGCCACCCTGTTTACTTTTGTTTCATGCTTTGAGCTTTTCTAGAGAAAGTGTTTTATTAGACATGCTTTGGCTCAGGAAGGATCAGGCTTAGGAAGAAGTGCTTGTAGGTGATGGAGTGAGAGTGGTGTGTGTGTGTGTGTGTGTGTGTGTGTGTGTGTGTGTGTGTGTGTATGTGTGTTGAGGAGTTGAGGAAGGTGATAAGTACTTCAGGGTTCAGAAAACCAAATGGGTTGAACCAAGTGCAGAGGCTGGGCCAGGAGCTCCCACGCCTCTGCTTTCTTCTTGGGAAACTCCATCTCTTTCTGCCTTGCTTATCATATTTGGGATGCTTATCTCACTGAGTCCTCTCTCCAGCTGCTTGTCCCTGGTTGAAAGGGTCCTTGTGCAGAGATGAGGGATGGGGCTGACTGGCTTGGGGGTGGGCCTTGGGTTGGGTGCTCAGTCCTGAGCCCAGGGGCTGGCTGGGGGTGGAAGTGGAAACCTGGAGCCAGCCCCAGTGCTGGGGGAGGTGTGAATGAGGCAACACTGAGCAGGAGGTACTGTGGGAACCCATTTTGGAGCCAACCTACCTCCTGGCATTGCTCTCCAGAGCCCTCAACCCCAGTAGCCATGGTGCTACAGAGCCAAGCTTCACTGCTAAAAGTGGGCAACCACCTGCTCAGCAGAGCTGGTCATTTTCTTTGCCCCTCTGCCTCTTGCCTTAGGCTCTAGGGGCCAAAGCCCTGGGAAGGGGCCCCCTTCTGTGGACAGCCTCTGTCCTGCACACCAGGTAACTAGGCCCTGAATACCTCCTTCCTCTTCTCCCAGGCTCCTGTATTTCCTCCTTTAACCTCCTGGAAAGTCTGTGCTATACACACACAGTCACAAACGTATACACACTCACACATGCAGCATCCCCCCCCCCCCCCACTCATCCTTGTCCATTTGCTAAGAGCTAGTCACATACACACAGGCATGTATCCACACATACATCCTTTTGCCAAGAGCAGCCTCATATACACACATTCACATATGCACACACACATTGCTCCCCCTGTTCACACATGGTGCCTACTGTTTGCCCATTCTTTCTGGGTCCAGGATCAGCCTTTGTGCTCCTGGAGGCTAGGAGGCAGGCTCTGTCCTTATCCAGGTGCCTCTGGGGCTGTGGGGGAGGTGCCTGCTGCAGCTGGGCCTTCTTGGAGCTTTCCCTGAGGGGTTGGAATTCAAACCTAGCCTGAAACAAGGTTGGGGGTGGGGGTATTGGGAAACCTGCTGGGGCCTCTGGCAGGTGAGTGCAACACTCCCGCTCTGCTCCAAAAATACTCTGTGATCTTAGCTCTTTCTCTAGAAAACAGTGATGTCACCAGTAGCCAATCAGCTTCTAGAAGGGCTTGCCTCCTCCTCCTTCCGCAACTTAGGGAGGAGAGGGAGAGGGGGATGGGGAGGGAGAGAAGGAGAGACACAGATGAACAGCGAACATGCAGACAGACACAGACGCAAACACAGAAACATAAGCACATAGAGGTACCTCCACACAGAAAAGCAGGCAGAATCCCTTCTCAGTACATAGGTGAAAAGAAATCCACATATTTTCCCCAATACACACACACACACAGACAAACCAAGAAAGACAAGTAGAAGCATCCTCATAGAGGGAGAGCTAAAGAGGAAGAGGCAGAGACAGAGAGACTTGAAGATTTGAGATGGAACAGCACAGAGACACATGAAGAAGGAGTAGGAGAGAGACTTCTGTCTCAGAACCAGAAGACAGAATCAGAGAGACAGACACATAGAAAGAGCCAAAGACACAGAGACATGAAGCAGAGAGATGAGATAAGGAGACAGGCAGTAGCACACAGGGGTCAGAGATGCAGTAAGAGTCAGATACAGAAGCACCATGACAGGCAGACAGACAAACAGACACGCTGTTCTTTTGGGCATCCTTTCTGTGTTGGGAGGGTCCATCAACTCTTGGCTTTGCACTGCTAGTAGAACAGCTGCTGTCCTTGGTGCTGCCTGGAGCGGCCCAGCAGGGACTGGGAGGGGAGGTGAGTTTGGATGGGGAGAGCCTGGGAGGTCTCCTCTGTAATTGTGTTGGGTAGTGTGAGGAAAGCCAGGAAGAAGAGGCTTCTCCAGGCTGTCCCCTTCACTGGGAAGCAAGCTCGACAAGGTGACTTTGTGGGCACGGAGGCTTCATGCGGGAGGGAGCAGTTTTAGGCTGGAGGTGGGGGTGGCATGCCTCCTGTAGGGGCTCATGAACAGGCTGACCAGTGAGAGAAGCAGTGCCTGAGTTAGCCTGTCCTCTGTGTCCTCCAGCTTGTGGGTGGGGATGGGTCTGTCTCCACTTTGCCCTCCTGCTGCCAAGAGGATAGGCGCACCCTATCCAGCCATATGTTTTATCATCTACTAAAGGTGGGGTGATTTCTCCTTAGCTGGCTGAACTTAGCAGCCCCAGGATCCCTGCTCTGCCCCCAGCATACTGCTATCCTAATGGTGATGTCTTGGGCTTGGAATTTGGAGGGCTGGAGGACCCTTCTGTTCCCCTTTTTGTAGCAGGTGCGGTGGGGCGTGGGAGGGAGGAGCCTGGAGAGGCTAGTCAGGCCTGTGGGGTTTTCCCTCTGGTGTTGCCATGAGCAGCCTCTGCTCAGCTTGTTAGGGATTCCCCTGCTCCTGTATGGAGTACTCTTGTTTTGTGCTGTGAACATCAGGCTGAGCTGGGGGTGGGGCGTAGGAGGAGGCTGGCTCTGCAGCTCCTACCAGGCTCTGGTGGGAAGCATCCTGCACAGGAAGAGATTCCATGTTTACCCTCTGCTACAGCAGGCTTCTGTAATCCAGGCTGCAGGTCTCCACAGAGAGGCTGAGGCCCCTTTACTTTCTCAGTAGCCAGACTCCTTAGGACTGTTGGGAGTTCAAAGGAGGAGGATATGGTCATGGATCTGCTCTTTGGGATTGGGGAGGGAAGGTTTGGCATGCAGGACTGGAAAGAACTGCTTCTCTCTCCTCTTCTGCTCCCCTTCCTACCTGTCTCAAGTTCATGGATAGCTGGGGCCCCCAGAGCTGTGGGAGGTATGAGCAGAGAGGGGATTAAGGGGGTTAAAAATATATTGAGGACCTTCTGGGAAGTGACTGGACTACTTTTCAGGAGGAGGGCTGGGGTGGGCCGCTTGCCTTGGGGAGGAAGTGGGAATGCAGAGGTCCCTAGACATGGGCAAGGGGCTGCCTCTTGGGCTGCTGGGGCAGGATCTCCTTGTCATTTCCCTTTGTGCATCCCAACTTTGCTGACCCATTAGCTGCCCACGGCCTTCGAGAGGAGCCTGAGTTTGTTACTGCGAGAGCCGGTGAGGGCGTGGTCCTGCGATGCGATGTGATTCACCCAGTGACGGGACAGCCCCCACCCTATGTCGTGGAGTGGTTCAAGTTTGGGGTGCCCATCCCTATCTTCATCAAGTTTGGCTACTATCCCCCTCATGTGGACCCTGAGTATGCAGGTAAGTTCTGGGCTGCACGGGGCTGCTTGTTTCCTCTCCTGGGTTTTGCTCTCAGTGGTTATGGTCATGGCACTCTTCCTCCTGCCTTTCTATTGCTTCTTATCTTTCTTACTGGTCTGTTATCTTTTCTCCATAGTCTCTGCCTCTTTCCTCCCATCGTTTGCACTTTGGTAGGTTTTAATTAAGTGGTGGGGAGGAGAGGGAAGAGGAGGTGGTGCAGACACAAAGCATCACTGCACAGCTATGGATGTGTAGGGGCAGAGGCAGGAGTAAGGACAGGGAAGCCTAGAGAGCCCACCATGCAGGGGAGGAGAGCTGGGCAGAAGGGGAGCTCTGTGCAGAAAGAAGCTGAGTCAGAGCCCTGCTGCCCTTGGCCAGGTATGCTGGTGGCACTGTAGACTTTGTTCTGTCTGCCTGTGCCCACTCCCTCCCTCTAGCTCTGAAGTTGGGGCCTCATCCCATCCATGAGCAGTGGAAGTAAATGTCTGAGGCTGGTCCGGGCAGTGCTGTGGCTGTGGCTTGCACCTGCTGTCTGCCTCCTCTGCTGCTCCAGCCTCTCTCCTACTGGTCCCCTCGGTGTCTTGCTCTGTGGTTCCACCTGCTAGAAGGGGCCTCACTGTGAGTCACTGCCAGTGCCTGTCTGCCAACCTGCCAGGGAGGAGAGCATGGGACATGCATGCGTGTAGGAGTGTGTGCACGCGCGTGTGCATATGTGTGCTGGAATTTTAATGGAAGACAGGAAGCTGGCAGGACTTTGAGGTCAGACTTCTGAGGTCTGATTTGCATCTCTCAGAAAGCTTCCATTTATCTCTCTCTCTCACTCTGTTTTTGGCCATTTGATGCTCTGGTTTTTAGGCAGATTGCCAGTGTTGAGACAGGATGAAAACTGAGAAGGTGGTGACATGGCATTGAGGGCTGGGCTGAGGTGGTGGGTGAGGGGAAGGTGGACCCTGAGGGGTGCTTTGTATCCTCATTTTAGACTCCCATTCTGCTTGCTCCTGCCGAGTTCTTACCATCTCATCACCATGAGTGAGACAAAGATGGCCTCCTAATGGGGAGGAGGATGGAGTTAAGGAGGGTAGCTGGGGGGCCTTTGCTCTGCTTGCCAGCCCTGTCCTCATTCTTGGGCTTATGGGCTCTGGCGTCTTAGCTCTTGGGGACACTGGGTTCTGGCTAGATGTGCAGTGTCTCAGGCATGGGCAGCAGCACCTGGAGGGGACCTCTCCACCCTGGTCCCTGGCCTGCCTTTCCTCTGCTTTACCATAGGGAAGACAGGCAGAGAGATGCTGGTGGTGGGGACCCAGGTGGGAGAAGAATGTCACTCAGCCTGAATTGAGGTTTAGGGTCTGCTCTAGAGTCCCATACCTCACCTTCTTCTATTTGCACTTTTGCTTCCCTCCCTCGCTCCCTCCCACTCTCTTTCTTCAGCTTTGCATCCCCCATGCCTTTCCTTTATCCCAAGAGATCTCCAAAAGAATAGGAGTATTCTGAGGGACTGAGGTTCTTCCCAGGGCCAAACCCAGAGTTACAGTTGCAGCAGGGCTGGGCCAGCCGAGACCAGGAGAGTGGCTCCATGGCAAGGCTGCGTGCCTTTTCCTTTCAGCCTACTGCCTGGGATTGGTGCGAGGTGTTATTTTGGGGTCCTATCATGGGAAATGGTTTGAAGGTTACAATGGGTCCTCTGCCTTTGGCAGGTGTCACACTGCTAGCCTCACCCTGATGGCCTCCTGGGCTTTTGTCCACTTTCTTCCTGCAGGCCGGGCAAGTCTTCATGATAAAGCATCCCTGCGACTGGAGCAGGTTCGCTCTGAGGACCAGGGCTGGTACGAGTGCAAAGTGCTCATGCTGGACCAACAATATGACACCTTTCACAATGGTAGCTGGGTCCACCTTACCATCAATGGTGTGTATGGGCCTCATTCCTGGGGCTGGGCGGGTGGGGGATGACCCAGAAGACTGCTCTCTGAGGACCTGCTTTAGGCAAAGCCACTATTCCTGCCCCAAATCTCTGCCACAAAGAGGAGCCTCATCAGGGCCGGGCCCCATTGCATTAGTAGCTCTCACCTCCTATGCCCCTTCAGTTGTCTTCCTAGAGCCTTGGGTTAACAGAGGTGCATAGGAGGAGCAGCTCCCTGAGCACGAAGTGGGGTTTGCTGTGGGTGGTGGAGTCAGAGTTCCTCAGAGGGAGGTAGGTAGCTGGTTCTTGGAACCAGGAGGTTTAAGGCTTTGTCGAAGCCCAGTTTATAGCCTCTGGCACCATTTCCCAGCCTTGGGAAGACCCTGCTAGTCCAAATAATGCCTTCTTGCTCTAGTGGGATTTCTGGAGCCCCACCATAACCATTTTCATTTTTAGGTTAATATCTTGGTTCCTTGTTAAATATGTTCGTTTGAGTGATATGTAATGAGTGTCTGTTGTGTGCCTAGCCTTGCACTAGGGGAAGAGAAATGATGGTGAGCCAACCCAGACATGGT
Organism: Herpailurus yagouaroundi; assembly: GCF_014898765.1. Taxonomy (NCBI): domain Eukaryota; kingdom Metazoa; phylum Chordata; class Mammalia; order Carnivora; family Felidae; genus Herpailurus; species Herpailurus yagouaroundi. The sequence continues at coordinate 24,966,829 of NW_024412402.1, read as the reverse complement.
ACCTTCTTGTGCTGGGTTTACTGTCTAAGAAAATGTAAGAATCCTGTGAAGAGTAACCGTTTTAATGGCTATCAGTTATTATAGTTCAGTTAAGTTAACTGCTATGTGTTGATGCTTTTCAAGTGTTTGGGAAAAGGCAACAAAGCCCTTTGCAGAGGCCCAAGTGACTTAGTTGAGTTCCCAGTGCTGGTGCAGGCTGGGGGCCTGATTCTAAGGCTGTGACCACACCAGGGGTTGGGCCCTCTGTGTGCATTCCCCAAGAGAGTCTCTCTTATGTCCCTGGGAGTCCTTACTTGGGAGGAGATACTCTAGAGGAGCCAGGAGAAGCTGGAACTGTGGAGAAAAATCTGGAGAAGTGGCATATATGGTTTGGATGTGCCACACAGAGCTTGGGTCCTTGTGGTTTTGATATCTGTGACTATAGATGCTGTGGTTGGGAGAGAGAAATTGATGTTGTTCCTGGCTTGGAAGTTTCTCATAGTATTGATCTGCTCTGAAGGATGGCTCTCTCTGCCCTACCTTGTGGGGTTGGGTCATTCCTCCCAAGCAGGCCATGTTCCTTGGCTTGAGAACCTCTCCAGGGTCCTGAAAGAACAGAGTATTTTAGCCAGGGCACTGTTATCTGAGAAGAGCAGACTTAGCGATGGTGGTCCTAGAACAGTGTTGGTCTAGGCTGCCCAACCCATTAGATATAGTTGGCTCCTGTCAGTCCTAGGCTGCCCAACCCATTAGATATAGTTGGCTCCTGTCAGTCAGTCCCAAGAGACTGATTGGAGGCTTACTTTAAGTCTTGGGTGGGCTGTCCCCACCACATAGCAAGCTTTTGAGTCACCTCCTTTTGATGCCAGCTGTTGTGTGTGCCGAGAATGAAAACTCATCTTAATATTAGCCCAAGCAAAACATAATTAGGAAGGTAAATCTGCCGCGAAAAGCTTCACTGATTGAACACCGAGCCAAGAGTCCCCATGTTGCTTTCTTTCTCTCTTATGCCCTTTCTAAACTGGGCTGTAATCTCCAAGAACCACCTTGTTTTCCCTTCATGTCCTCCTGGCAGCGCCCACTTCAGTGACCTGAGATGTCAGGTGTTCAGTAGGCACTCATGTGACAGGAAGGTAGAATTTAATTGGAGATTGTGTGTTGTATTACGTCTCTGTATTAGTTTGCACGAGTGGGAATTGGTTCTGTGAGAATTCACAATGACTTAGAGTGGAATAAGCATGGGAGAAGGCCTTGAAAAGGTTTGGTTTATTTCATGCATTCAGTAGCTGTAAGATCCCAGGCAACTCTCTGGGCATCAACTCCCTCAGTTACCAAAACCAATGCCTGTTTGCAGAACTGTTGTGAAGATCAGATGAAATGCTGTGTAAGAAAGTGTCCTGCACAGTGTCTGTGACATTAATTACATGTGGGTCAGATGCTGGCCATTCTCTTTCTCAAGAGAGAAAAAAAGATGAAATCAAATGAAATAGTAGTGGCAGGGAGGTGGTATATAGGAGGGTCCTCAGACTGGAAGATGCAGAGGACTGTAGTAGTTTGAAAGTTCTTGTAAACTCACCAATAATTATCCATTCATAACACATCTTGAGTATTGGCTTTTAGTATTTACATGAGTAACCTGTATATCCTGGGCCTGGAGATCAGGCTGGAGTGCTTTTTGTAGATTTTGTAAATAAAGGGAAGTAACACACACACACACACACACACACACACACACACACACACACATCTTGGATGTTTGCTCTGTGGCAGGCTCTGGGGACACAGCAATGGGCCCAATCCAGACTCAGCTTTAAGGAAACTTCCAGAGGCAGTAAGTCCAGAGAAAATTGCAATATGGGCTTTGGGAGAACAAAGGAGGGAGAACTTCTTTGAGGGAAGGACTCCTGTGCAGAGACCCAACTAGGGAGGAGGAGTTAGCCGGGTGCAGGGGTATTCCATGCAGAGGGAACAGCATGCCCACATGCCCAGATGGAGAGTCAGTGCATTCATAGAGGTTGTTTATAGAAAGTGTTGGCCAGAAAAGCTAAGAATGTTCCCTCATCTGCTCCAGGGTTTAAACCGGGGCTTTGCCCTTACCAAGGAGCCTGCCTCCCAAGTGGGTAGATTAGAGCAGACACATTTGAAGGTGAGAGAGCTGTCTCCCTTTATTCCCTCCTCCTTTCACCCCCAGTTCTGAGGTTCCTTCCAGAATAAATATTTCCATTATGGAAGGAAAGAGTCTGGAGTGCCAGCATTCCATTGCTTCCAAACTAGAATGTTTAGTGTCAGGCATTTTCTGACAGAGATCACCTTTGGAAAATGAAAGGCCAGTGAAAAATTAGAATTATAAATGGTCTCAGTCTCCTTCTGTGTTTTCTTAAAGACCAGTTGGGTGGAAACAAACCCAATTATTCCTTTATCACATAAAATACCCAAAAAGCCCAAGCCAAGTCTTGCTTTACATTGGTGAATTACTTGGAGGAGAGGCCAGTCTATTTCTAACCTGCACTATTAATTATAGAGCACTTGTAAAAAAGAATTAAGCCTAGAAATGCAGCTGGCAAGCTAACACCTAATTCTGTAAATAATTGAGAGTCAAACCATTGTTTTCCTGAAAACTCGAGATTGTTCAAAGTACTTTCCTGATTAGCACCTAAATAATAAAGTAATTATGTAATTAGTAATTAATTTGTCACTTCAGGACGTAATTTAATTTATTATCTTTTCTTTTAAGCTTGACACCAGAGGTAATGAGGCTGTGGCTATATTTCCAGGGACAGACTTGGCAAGAGGGGCTCTGTTGGAGATGAGCACACATTCCAGGGCAGCACGAGAGGCCTAGAAGCTAGGATTCCAGAATCCCTTTATAAGGATTTGGGATGGTTTTTGCCATCATTTTTATTATATTAGATGCTGGATGAGTATTGATGTGCTTGAAGTTGTCCATTGTGTGTGTTTTGTGTGTGATGAACTATGCTTCTTAATTCACTCAGCATTCATTCTCCAAGTGCCCTCTGTGTGCCCACACTGAGTTAAGGGCTTTGGAAATGATTGAAGAAAGTGGTATTGCCATGGTCTTGTTCCTAGGAAGTTTTATGTGTTTGAATTTGTGTTGTTCTGTAGGTGTGTGTATGTATGTACATTTAATTCATTCATCCATTCAGCAGACATTCGTTGAGTGCTCTGTTACAAGCTAGGAACTGTGCTAAAAGCCAGGCATGCAGTGTGATTTACTGAAAAGATCTTTGTTCTCAGGGAGAGTCAGTGATCAGTACTTTATTTTTTATTTATATATGAAATTTATTGTCAAATTGGTTTCCATACAACACCCAGTGCTCATCCCAAAAGGTGCCCTCCTCAATACCCATCACCCACCCTCTCCTCCCTCCCACCCCCCATCAACCCTTAGTTTGTTCTCAGTTCTCAACAGTCTCTTATGCTTTGGCTCTCTCCCACTCTAACCTCTTTTTTTTTTTTTTTCCTTCCCCTCCCCCATGGGTTCCTGTTAAGTTTCTCAGGATCCACATAAGAGTGAAACCATATGGTATCTGTCTTTCTCTGTATGGCTTATTTCACTTAGCATCACACTCTCCAGTTCCATCCACGTTGCTATAAAGAAAATAAAATAGTCTAAGGGGGTAGAGAATGTTAGAAGTGCTATCTTAGATGGGCTGACCACTTAAGGCAGAGATAGCATTTTAGTGAAGATTTGCAGGAACCAAAGGAGTGAGGTCTGGGTACAGAGAGGGCAGCAAATGCAAAGGCCCTGAGATGGGACATTCTTAGCACATTTGAGAAAGACAAAGATGGCCAGGGTGGCTAGAGCACAGTGAAGGGGTATATGGTAGCAGACGAGGTTGGCAGAGGAGGGGGCAGATAGTACCAAACCTCAAAGCACTCTGACTGGTTCTTGGGGCAACGCTGTCTGGAGAGGTGACACCTATCTCAAAGCTTCTCTCTCTCTTTTTAAAATGTTTATTTTAGTTTTGAGAGAGAGTGTGAGCCAGGGAGGGGCAGGGAGAGAGAGGGACAGAGGATCTGAAGCAGACTCCAGGCTGACAGCAGTGAGCCCAACGTAGGGCTTGAACTCACAAACTGTGAGATCATGACCTGAGCTGAAGTTGGAAACTCAACTGTGTGAGCCACCCAGGCGCCCCTCAAAGCTTCTCATTGGTGCCTCAGATGTTTCTGGGGAGATGACAATGATGATAGTCATGGCAAAATAACCAACATTTCACACGTATCTACATTCACAAGATCCCTTTCACAAACTGTATCTCACTTATTCCTCATCTCAATACTGGAAGGGGCCAGATTTGGGTAAAGCCCAGAGAGGCTGAGTAACTTGTCCAGGGTTACCCAACTAGTGGCAGGCTGCACTGTAACTTGGTCTTTGGGTACCTTGAGATGAGCTAAAAATGTCCTGCCTCAGCCAGGCATTGTGAACCCTAGGACTCAAGGTTAAAAGTGGGGCCCCTCCTTGTCACTTCAAAAGCAATGAAAGTCCAAGAGGTTAAGAGTGATCTGATTGCCTCTACAAGCAGCTCAGACTGATGAGACTGAGTCTCTGAACAGTTGATTATCCAAACAGGATGGATATTGGTCAAAACTACAATCAATGCAGGTGGTAGTGTGGGGATAACCTGGCATAATCAGAAGAAAATTAAAAAAGGAGTAGCCTGCAGAGTGGGCTGTCTTTCTGTCTGGATGCCAGAAAAGGAAGAAGGTGGAAAATTTTCTCTGCCTAATCTGGAAGAGTAAGATTCCTTGTCACCATGGCCTGTGGTCTGTAGTAGGCCTAGATGGAGCTCAGGTGGGAGACATCCTGGAAATATGGGGCCTGACTGGGCTGGGGTTAAGGAAGTTGGAGTATCAGGGATGATCTTTAGGTGAAAGACCGGAGTGGGGGGTGATGGAACAGTCTGGAGCTAGTAGCAAGTGTGTGCTCTGCAAGTCATGGGAGCTGTGCTGTTTATCGCTTTGTCCTTAGTGCTGAGCATGGTGGCCTCCTTGTAGGTGCTCAGCAAATATTTGTTTATTGGGAATTAGCGAAGCACAATGGGAGAATATTAGAATTTGCACCCAGCCAGACTGACTTTGAATTTCAGGTCTCCTCTTCTCCTGTAAGACTCAGGCGCAGAGGATTTTACTTGTGTCCCCCTTCCTTCCTTTATCCTAGCACCTCGCGGAAGGTTAAGTATGAACACAATGGCCATGGTGCCTGGTGTGGGTGGGCACTGCATGCAGGGCGGCAGCCTGGCTAATCCCACCCTGCATCTCTCTGCAGCTCCTCCCACCTTTACGGAAACACCCCCCCAGTACATCGAGGCCAAGGAGGGCGGCAGTGTTACCATGACCTGCACAGCTTTTGGGAACCCCAAGCCCATTGTCACCTGGCTGAAGGAGGGGACACTCCTAGGTGCTAGTGGGAAATACCAGGTAAGTGTGGTTCTCCATTGGGGCTGCTGCACTTCTCCTTGCTTGCCCTTCCTTTGCCTCCTCCCTCTCCACGGTGGTCTCCTGCTTCATGTGACCAGTAACATTGCACAGCAGGCAGCCTTGTTGGTGTCTGTGGTTGAAGGCAGATGAACGGAGTGCCTGGCTCCATGTCTCCGTAGTGCATGAGCCCTGAGGCTATCTCTGCCTGAGGAGATAGCCCCTGGTGGGGCCCCAGTGTGGGTGCTGAGCTCCATCTCTCTTTGGCCCCAGGTGAGTGATGGCAGCCTGACGGTGACATCGGTCAGTAGGGAGGACAGAGGTGCCTACACCTGTCGCGCATACAGCATTCAGGGGGAGGCTGTTCATACCACCCACCTGCTTGTCCAAGGTAAGAGAGATTTCTCTGGCTTCTTCATGCCTCAGACCTTTTATAGGGACTTCCATCCCATCTGAGCTGCAGAGGGGTTTGCCCAGGGCACGACTGGCACAGCTGAGGTAGGTAGAGAGATGGGCAGTTCATGAGGAGTGGGGTTGGGCTCCCCCTGAGCATTGTGTAGTTCATAGCCCAAGTGCCCATGGTGGCCTGTTGTGGCCATCACACGGGATGACAGGAGGCACCATGTTGATGGTTACTCTGTCTGAGTAGTGTCCTGCTGTACCTCCATCTTCCCCAGGGGAGAAGACCTCCCTTAGGTTTCCACCCCGTTAGTGACGGCTTCAATAAATAAAGATAGGAATTCAATCCAAGCCTCAGACATTTAAAATAACACTGACGGGCATTTGGCAAAGCTGGGGTCTGCATGGTCAGCACTGGGAAATGCCAGTTTTCCCTGCCTGGGGCCCCAGTGTGCCCCAGAAGGACTAGCGTCAGGATGGCAGAATCTCTTTGTACTGAGCCCATCCACCCTCTTTGCCTCCCACCTGCTGCCTGCTGAAGGAGCGGGTGAGAGCTAGTGGTGGCTGTCTGGGCTGCCAGGGCTGCTGAGACACATGTTCTTTTTGCCTTCTTCTGACTTGGAGTGTTGCAGCATGGGCCAGAGGTCCCTCTGTAGATTGGAGAAGAGCTGCCCACTCTCAGGAGAGAGCAAAGTGGCAGCTGTGGCCTATCTGGAAAGCTAGCACCAGGGAGTTCTGGGATTTCACTCTCTGTTTACTCTGCTATCCCCCTGCCTCCTCTCCCCAAATCTGCCCTCTTGACCTCTGGCTGATAAGCAGCACAAGCCTTTTAACTCCTTTAGAAGCAAGATTATTCCTTGCTCTGGATTGAAAAGAGTGGCCTTTGTCCCTCATGCATGTCCCCTGCTCAGGTTCTGCTGGAGAGAAGGATGAGCAGGAAGGGGTATGTATGTCTATGTGTCTAGGGGTGAGATGGCTGGTTTGGGGAGCTTGTGCATGGAGGCAGGGTGCAGGTATACACCAACAAGGGTGTCTTGCAGCTGGCTCAGGGGGCTGGGGCTCACTGTGGTCACACCCCAGGACTTTTTGCATCTCTGGGACCTGTAAGGAGATTAAGAATGTGAGTGCTAGCAGTAGCTGGAAGCATCTCTGTGGCGACTGCCCAGGGTTGTGCTGTTGCCTCTTGAACCAGTGCTACCCTCCAGCTCCCTCCTGGAGTTTAGGCACTGCTTGCTGAGACCTCTCAGAGCTTCCTGGGAGGTCCCAGCACTGCTGTGCTCCCCTCCCATACCAGGTAAGGTTATGTTTATTTCCTATTCCCTAGGGCCTCCCTTCATCGTTTCCCCTCCTGAGAACATCACTGTCAACATATCCCAGGATGCTCTGCTCACCTGCCGGGCAGAGGCGTATCCCGGCAACCTTACCTACACCTGGTATTGGCAGGACGAGAACGTCTACTTCCAGAAGTGAGCATGCTACCCTGCCCTCTCAGTGGGGTCCCCAGACACCAGGCCTCCCAGGGGCAAGGCCTCTGAGCAGGGGCTGCTGCAGGCTGCTCTTGGGCTCTAGGAGCTTGCAGAGGGGAGGTCTAATCTGTCCCTCATGCAAGGCCAGTGTCTACACAGAGTGGCCTTGAGATGGGCCAGGAATATGAGGAGGCTCTGGCTCTCCTTGCCTCGTTCACAGAGAGGGGACTCCTTGCTGCCTTGCTCCACTGTCTCATGGAAGACCCTCTTCCCCCACCCCTCCTTGTCTCTTTGTGTGTTTGTAGTGACCTGAAGTTGAGAGTGCGGATCCTGATCGATGGGACCCTGATCATCTTCCGGGTGAAACCTGAGGATGCAGGGAAATACACCTGTGTTCCTAGCAACAGCCTGGGGCGCTCCCCTTCTGCCTCAGCATACTTAACTGTGCAGTGTGAGTAGGGATAGGGAGAGCAACACGTGGTGGGGGTTCCAGAAGATCCAAGCCACATTAGCCAGACTGGAGGCTGGAGGATAGTAAGAGACCGAGTGTCATTTGAGGGAATGTGGGCAGAAGAATGACAGGAAGCAGGGATAGCCCAACATGAGGCCAAGACTTGGGCTGGTCAGTTGAGGTGAAACAGTGCTTGCTGGGTGTCCTCTATGGGCCAGGCATCACTACAAGTGTTAACTGATTCATTCCATCAGTCAACAAGCTTAGGTTGGATTCAAGGATCGGTAGACCTTTTGAGCAGTTGTCTTTGTATTGAATGCTAGCCAACTCCTCTCTCTGGATGTTGAATGAGATGGTCTCTGGTCCTTTTTTTCTCAGGTATATGAGAGAGTGTAGGTGAAGCTGAAGTAGAGTTAGATTTCCTGCCAGCTCTATGCCTTCCCCCACTGTGGACAGCTGTTTGGAGTGAAGGGGACAGAACCCTCTTCTGGGGTGACTTGATCTAGTTCTGCCAGCATCTGGCTCCCTCTTGGCTTTCTTCTAGCTCTTCTCTAGGGCGGCCAGAGATCCAAATGGATGAGTTGCTCCTCATGCCAGAACAATTGAGGGCTTTTGTGCAAGTGCAATAATTCAGTTTGCTAATCTTGAATCCGGCAGTGTAGTCGATGCTTTCCCACCCCCTGGCAAGCTGATCATTGTGAGAAAGAGACAGAAGGATGAGTAATGAGGATTAATTTCTTTCTTTTGATTTGTGGATGGCCCTGTCACTCAGACAACAAAGGCCCTTCCTGGTTACCGTAGGTGACAGGCTTTTTATCACTTGAGGGCTAGTGTGGGAAGACTGCTCACCCGCAAGGGCATGCCGTGGCTGGGTGAGAAGTTCAATAGCCTAGAGATGCCCTGGTCAGCATGTGAGCTGAGAACAAGCAGAAGGACAGTTGATGACCCCAGGAAGTGGGGTTGGTCTCCAAAGCCACTCCAAACAGCTGGGTGTTTGCAATTGTCTACTGCTGAGTGGACGCTGTGGTGGTGGAGCCAAGCTGGACCTTTGAGCCCTGTCTAGCTTCTCACCTCAGATGCTTATTGTTTCCTTCTCCATGCAGTGATTTTGCTTGTGGGGACAAAGGCATCATTTTTCCACTTCCATTGTCATCAACTTAAAAAGGGCTTTTAGCATGCTATATGATGAGTCTAAGTTTTTAAGGGCTATGAGGCCCTACGAAAGCTATGTGGTGTGACCCAGGACATCAAGCACTTCCCACCCTGACCTGCAGTAGGAAAAAGCAAGTCAAGAAGCTATTTAAACATGACTTACCATGTGCCCCAAGCTGTGCTAGATGTGGAGCAGCTAAGGGCAGGGAAGAGTCCACTTGGAGTAGCATCTTGTCTAGCTATGTCACTTGGGCTAGAAGGTGGCGGGGGCAGAGAGAGAGAGAACCAGCAGGGGTAGTCTTCAGAAGGATGAGGAATGTAACCAAAAGTAAGGCCCCCATCCATGAAGCCATGGGCCATTCTGTGCCAAGAGGGGTATGCGGTTTCTGCGTCTTTCCCCAGTGCCATCACCCACTGCAGCTTGTCCCTTTTTACCTCCTTTTTGCCTTCAGAGGGAATCCGGGGGGTGAGATTTTCAGGTGGGTGAGACAAGGATCTTTATTTCTGCTAAAAAGCAGCGTTCAGAGTATTTCCCATTCATAAACCCTTTGAAAAATCTTGGAGGCAAAAAAAAAAAAAAAAAAAAAAAAAAAAAAAAAACTCTACATACAAAAGAAGGAAGTTATGTCTAAATATATCACTCGGCCTGATATTTATGTAATGCTGTTCTCTGAAGAGCTCCAAATGCTTAAAACATACCAGCTCATTCATCCTCACTGCCTCACTGGAAGTTCTGGATCTTTCTCCTGGTCGCCCTCAGGGGAAATTGGGGAGAATGGAAAGGTGATGAGTCACCCACATCACAGGATGTGCTCCTCTTGCTGCTCTCGTGGGAAACTTTCATCCATTCTGTGGCCAAAGCTGATTCCGTATTCCAGAGGCACAGAGGGGAAACTGAGGCCAAGAGGGGCTGGACAGCTAGCAGAATGGAGAGGAGAGGAAAGAACCACTGGTGGTCATGTCTCTGAACACAGAATGTAGAACTGATGTTCCACTTTTGGTTTAGGATGTGGAGCGAGAGAGAGCTGCTTGGTGTCCAAGACACACTTGGGATGAGGAATGGTCGGTGGAGGATAGGGTCAAATGTTGACTTTGAGTTTGGAGTCTAGGGGCTGGGGAAATGGACATCCAGGGTCCTTAGTCTGCAGTTCAGTCCATGTGTAGGAGCATTTGAGGGGTGTTAGGGATTTAGGCAGGTGAAAACATGCCTTTGGGTGCCTCCAGACATTTGAAACAGAAGTTCTTAAGAATACAGTAGGCTGGGCAGATGAAAAGCCGCCGGCAGCCCACACTGCACTGGGGCAGCCTGATGTGGCCTCTGCGCTTTGTCTGTCTTGTTCCTCATGGTGGTCCAGGTACCTGGCACTGTTGTGAGCACTGAGGACATAGGCAGTGTTTACTGAATGGGTGGATGGGTATGAATGGCAGTTCCTTGGAGTAGGAGTGTCTGTATGAGACCCCAGGGGTTTATGTGGTGGTTTGGCCCCCTGCCCAGATCTCTCACTCCTTGACTGCCCTCCTGCCTTTCTTCTCTCCCACCCCATGCTACCCCTCTACAGATCCAGCCCGTGTCCTCAACATGCCCCCTGTCATCTACGTGCCCGTGGGAATTCACGGCTATATCCGATGCCCTGTGGATGCAGAGCCACCAGCCACCGTGGTCAAGTGGAACAAAGATGGCCGCCCCCTGCAGGTTGAGAAGGTGCTGAAAAGATGCATGTGGGGTCACAGTGAGACTCTCCTGATGCTGAGCTGCTGCCTCTGAGGGTCTGGTTCCCTGCAGGACTCCTCTAGTCCCTACCAAAAAACTCTGAGAAAGCAACGAGCTGCTTCCTGTGGCGGGTCTACACTCTGGTAGAGCTTTTGCCATTCTCCCAGGGCACTTAGACAACCCCTTACCCCACACTAGCTGGTGCTGTGTCCAGGTCTGCGAAGTTAGGTCTGGCCTGGTGGGGGCTGGGACCGAGCTTCTGTCCCCTGACCATTGCTCCCTGTTCTGCTGTCTGTGCTCTGACAGAACCTGGGTTGGACCTTGATGGAGGATGGCTCTATTCGGATTGAGGAGGCCACAGAGGAGGCTCTTGGCACTTACACCTGTGTGCCTTACAACACCTTGGGGACCATGGGCCAGTCTGCTCCTGCACGGCTTGTCCTGAAGGTGAGGCCCAGGGCTGAGAGTGGCCTCCATGGGAGTGGGCAAGCTGAAATGATTGACTTCATGGCCTTGCTGTGCTCTCCCTAGGACCCCCCGTATTTTACGGTGCTACCAGGCTGGGAGTATAGGCAGGAGGCTGGCCGGGAGCTGCTTATCCCCTGTGCTGCTGCAGGGGACCCTTTCCCTGTCATCACTTGGAGAAAGGTACCTTCAGGTTCTGGAGCTCTTGGGAAGTGTGCTGGAGGGGCAAGATCTGGTAGTGCTCTGTTGTGACCGGGCCAGGTGCTGAGCAGTGGGGCTGACTTCTAGAGTGATGGGTGCTCTGGAGGAGGGGCAGTGGGGGTGTGGGCTGAATGTTCGGGTACCACTTGCTCCTCCTGTTCTTGGGCCTCTGATGTGTTGGTGGCTTCTCTTCTTCCCTGCTGACCCGGCTCCTCCCCTGCCGACCCGCTCCTGCCTTCCTCTTTGCCCCCTTGTTTGGCCAAGGTAGGGAAGCCCAGCAGAAGCAAGCACAATGCCCTGCCCAGCGGGAGTCTCCAGTTTCGAGCCCTGAGTAAGGAGGACCACGGGGAGTGGGAGTGCATCGCCACCAACGTGGTCACCAGCATCACTGCCAGTACCCACCTGACCGTCATCGGTACGGGGGCTGTGGGCAGGAGGGCTGTGGTCTGGGCATTGGACACTGTCTACCCTTTCTGGGCATCTTTCTTGAGTCGGCCCACCCCTGAATCAGGAGCCTGCCACGTGTAACCCTAGCCCTCTGTGGACTCTATACAAGGGAAGGTGACATGGGGCCTGTCCTGGGGAGATCTTTTTCTGGCAAAATGTACCCAGCAACACCCCCCATAGAAATGAGGCAGGTGTGTGGGCAGTAGCGACTGTGTCTAGGCCTAGAAGGGGAGCTGGAAGAATGGAATGAGGGGGATCTGGGAGGGGACCAGTGTGCTGAGCTCCAGCAGCTGGGCCTGGCCTGGAGGTTACTGGCATTCCCATTTCCGGGGTGCCAGGGGTTATGTTCCCACTTCTTTTGCCTGAGGTGTGTGTCCCTAAGACCTCAGCTTGTAGCCTGCCCCTCTGGGGACTGATAGCTAGTTGTAACAGTGGCCAACACTTCGAGCATTTACCACCAGTTTTAGGCTCTGTCCCAGTTGGTGCCCTATCATTTTTAACCTATGAGGTGAGAGCTGATATTTCCCCAGTGTACATACATTGAAACCAAGGCTGGCATGGATCACACACCTTGCCGAACATCACATCACTAATAACTGCTGGGTCCCGGACTCAAACACAAGTAGAAGTTCTTAATAGTTGTGTTGTGCTGCCTCTCACTCTGATGTTCGGGTGGAATATGGCTATCTCTCATGAGGCCAGAGAACTTTATAGGAGAGGGACTTTTTAGCTTGGACTGTGACCTTGAGAGAGAGTGTTTCTGTATTTGCCAGGTGAGCACAGGATTTTGGCCTGGGATGACGAAGGTTCTGGTTTCCCTTTGGCCATGTTCCTGATGTTCGTGCCATATCTTGCTAGAAGGACTCTATGGCACAGTGGGATGGCTTTTCTTCTGCAGTCCTACTGCTCAGGGCATCAGCTCCTCAGCATCCCTCGCCATTCCGCGCTCCACTTGAGGCACTGCATTTTGCTACTACGCAGTGCCACTGTGGGTGCCCAGCTCACTGGGCCCAGTTCATTTCAGTCTGAGAGCACTCCACTTGGTCTCCAGGCACCAGCCCCCATGCCCCGGGCAGTGTCCGGGTCCAGGTCTCCATGACAACTGCCAACGTGTCCTGGGAGCCAGGCTATGATGGAGGATTCGAGCAGACATTCTCAGTTTGGTACGGACCTCTGTGAGTCACCCCCGCATGCTTTGCTCTCTGCTTCTCCCTCCCCCAACCCCTGACTTCAGTCAGCCCCTGGGGCGGGTGGACGTTATGAGAAGGATACAGTTCTTTGCCTGCTAGACCTCCAGTCAGTGAGGTGTGTTGACATAGTGACTAGGTCTTGTGGGGAATGGGCACGTCTGTGAGGGATTCGGGGCATTCTGCATTCCCAGCCTGAAAGGTTTGGATGCCAATTTAGGCTGTTGCCTGAATTGACCATCACCCTCTGCTGCTCTCTCTTCAGCTTATCTCACTACCCCTTTTTGTGTCCTTGGTTCATGCTTCTTTTAGGTTCCTCTGTCCTCTGGAGTCTGGAAGAGACTCCCAATCTTCAGTGGCATTGAGAAACAGCCCAGCTGGAAGCGTAGAATCTAATTTTTATTCTCTCGCTTTCCCAGTAGTTCCAGAAACTGATGTGAAGTGGTGCTCGCCTTCTGGCCTTGTCTTCAGCATCTTCATTTTCTCTAGGACCCTGTGTTTCTATTGTGTTTATATCTCTGCTATTAATTTGGCCGGATGTAGTGATTTGAGATCTTTGCTTAAACCTTGGGGTAGGTAAGGGATCTTAAAGATGCATACATAAATCAGGCTGAGGTCAAGAGGCACAGAAAAGGTGGAGAGAGGGGCCGTAGTGGACCTCCTTCCCATCACGCAAAGGTTTTTCTCCCCCACATTCCTATCCTGAGCCAAGAACTGGCCACCTGCAATATGGGACATCCTTGAGTGGGAAGGATGAGCCCTCTCACTTCCTCCTTTTCAGACCTGCCTCATCTGGCTATGTATTCCCAGCCAGGCTCGATCAGGGCCTAGGAAGGAGGAAATATTCCTGCAGAGGGCAACTCATGGAGATTCAGGGAGAGCCCTTGATACACTAGTCAACATCAAGGGGGGTTAAGAGGAAGCTGCCCTCTTTCCCATCATGATGTTTTGGTGGGTACATCCTGAATATTCTGGATGTTTTGAGTTCTGACTAGGCAAACAACCTAGATGATGAGTGTGGGGAACTCTCTGAGTTGCAACCAGAACATCCTCCACCCCTTAATCTCTGTTCCTCCCAAGGCAAGGTGGGGGGCTGGGCGGGGGAGGGCTCCTGACAACCCTGCCAGGTGACTGCTGCAAGAATCATGGTGCTGCTGGGCAGCTGTGTGTCCAGGGAAGGGCCTCTGGCAAGGCCAGGCCATCTTTGGGGATGTCCAAGTGGCAGGTCTGGGTGTAGATTGGGGTTTCCCTCACTGCTTGCGGTCCTGCTCCATGCTGCTGCTCATCTGCACCGCTTTATCACACTTTGCTCACTTGCTTTGGTGCCCGGGGCGGTGGGGTGGGGGCGGGTGGGAAGGGTAGTTGCAAAGTTTGGGGAGGTCTTCTTCCCTCCTGTTGTTCTGATTGCTGCTGACTCTCCACGTATTGACTCAGACATTTGGCACTGGCTTCTTTTTGCTGTGCTTTTTGCTGCCTCAGCTCAAACTCCTAAGCATTCATGGTAGTGAGCATTTAAACCTAGAGGGAACCCTGTGAGCGGGCATCCACTAAGTTGTAGCTCAGGGCTGCAGGAAGAAAGCTGCCCAGGGTCTCAGTCCCATAGGATGATGTCTCCTCCCCGTGGTGATCCCAGGGCACTGCACCTGGAAATAGCAGGGATGGAGAGTTAGGTGGGCGGTGTAGAACAAACGCTAACCTTCACCCCGAGTTCCAGGGTCCTCTACACACAGTGTGACCTTGCCCTTGATTATGAGTTCTAACTGTTAAGGCCTTAAGGATCCTGGTCCTCACTGTGGGGAAATCCCTGCTCATTTTTGTCTTATACCCTAGGCTTCTTCAGGTGACTCAAACCTTGTTGGACTGAGTGAGCCCTCTGGGTTACTTTACTCCCTACTTTTCACTGTCCCTGGGAGGGTGGGCAGCTGAGGTCACCTGGATTTCTTCCCTAGTCCTGCCATTGCTGAATTGCTCATCCTCACTTCCCCACGATGGTACCTGCCTTGTTCCTACTGTCCTTACTCTCCCAAGGCAGATGTACTCTTAGGGCTGTGACCAGGGTAAAGATCCCCCGCCCCCCAGTGCAATTGGTAGTTTGACCAGTATTGTAAGCATCACTTATATCTAAGGGTTCCTTTTAGTAGAGGTGGTGCCAGTGGTGGCTGGCGACCGGCGTTAAAAAGACTGGCACAGCCAGAGTTGGGAAGGTCATCCCACCTTGGTCATTTCCTCTTTCTATCCTAAAGCCAGGGAAGGCCAGGTCTGCCCAGTGCCACCTCCTTGAGGACCTTGCATGCATTCTCGTGTCTCCAGTGTAACCCACCCCACCTCCTTGTCCCCGATCCTCTCTCTTTCTTTTGGCCAGGATGAAGCGGGCACAGTTTGGGCCCCATGACTGGCTATCTTTGCCAGTGCCACCGGGACCCAGCTGGTTGCTAGTGGATGCCCTGGAGCCTGAGACAGCATACCAGTTCAGCGTCCTGGCCCAGAACAAGCTGGGAACGAGCGCCTTCAGTGAGGTGGTCACTGTGAACACTTTAGGTGAGGACCCCGGGCTGGGATGTCTTGAGGATATTTCCTGGAGGATCTGGGTAAAGACGGTAATGGTGGTGATGATCCTAGCAGATAACATTTACTTCTTACTATATGCCAGGCACCTTGCTACATGCTTCAGGTAATCATGTCATTTGATCTCCCAAGAAAGACTTCTCATCCCATTCTTTGAGTTTTGCCTGGACCATAGTGCCTTGACCCACATCAGAGCACTTTGGGCCAGGTTCCTTTCAACATTTATCCTTCCTTGGTAAGCCACATGTTTGCATCTTCCTGTGGCTTCACAGGGCAGGCTAGGAATCCTTCTTCCTCCTTCTGCACCCTTGCTATTCTTTCCTCTGGCCCTTGGCCTCATTTGGTGGCTGGTGTGTGGCCAGTTCTCCCTGTCAAATCTTAGTCATGCTGACTCTTCCTTCCTGGACCCAGTGGCTCACTCCATTCCACCTGGAGAGCGCCGTGAACAGGTGGCACCCCTCCAGCCTGTTCCTGGATCCTTTACTGCCACTAGGGGGTGCAGCAGTGATGGGATGCTTACCCCTGCTCTGGAGCTTTCCTCCTTGGCCTTTTTATTCTCCACCTGTGCCAAGAAGGCAATTGAGAGCAGACAATGTGCTATGAGAAGACAATTCTAGCTCCTTGGAAGAAAACATAAAATACATTTTGTAGTATCTTTTTAAAGATATTATCTTATTTAAAAGATTACATTTAATTCTTCCATCTCCTAACTCTCTACACGACAACCACCCACCCCCCCGCCCCACCCTGGTGATTTGTGGTTTTTTTTTTTTTTTTTTTCCATTTGAGACACTTCATTCCCTCATCTATGTTTTTAGAAATGCTGAGAAAATAGGTTCTTGTGGCTGTGGGCCACTTCCCTTGGGTGAGGAGGGCTCTTTTGTGTGACACTCTTATCTCTGAAATGACTCCTGCATGGCAAAGTGACCATTGCCTTGGGGCCACAGTGCCCTAGAGACATATGCTGAGCCAGAAGGCACTTTAGAGAGGTGAGGGTACAATGATCTCGGCATCGCCACATACTTTCCCTCTCTCCCCTCTGTGCCACAGCATTCCCTATCACAACTCCAGAACCCCTGGTGCTGGTTACCCCACCGAGGTGCCTCACAGCCAATCGGACCCAGCAGGGTGTGCTCCTGTCTTGGTTACCCCCTGCCAATCACAGCTTTCCCATTGACCGCTACATCATGGAATTTCGTGTCGGGGAACACTGGGAGACGTTAGATGGTGCCATCCCGGGCACTGATGGAGACTTCTTTGCCAAGGATCTGTCACAGGTGAGGTGTCCAGCCTTTCCTTCCTGCTGTTCCCAAATTCTGGAAGTGTCATGACTCTCTGGAGTCACTGAACGCTTTGAGTGAGGTGTACAAGTCAGGTGTACAAGGTGTACAAGGCTGAGCCATGTGCTGCCCCACACCGTGATTCCTTTATTCTCAGATCTGCTACCGAGGTCTGGGATCCGTAGATCATGGCAACTGGGGTCCTACAGACTCAGGACCAGTGTTTGGCAGTGGTGACTTTTATTGCCTTGAGGGCTTTTTCCACATACAGACATAAGCTGGAGCCAGGCAGAGCAGGTTAGGAGCCCAGATTGTGTAAATAGACAGTGACCTCAGCTCCCTGCTAGGGGTCTAACTTGGGCTGGGTGAAGGATTTCCCAGAAGGATTGTCTTCTAGCTTTGCCCAGGGAAGGACCCCTGCTTTAACAATTTAGAGTCCCTAGAGGAATATATATATATATATATATATATATATATATATATATATTCCAGCTGACCCTCCGCTTTAAACTTTTATGTCTCTCTAGCTGGAGAGAGGAAACAGCTTATTATTACATGGATATAGATAGCCTCATCTATCTTTCTGTGTTCCTTCCCTGGACACTCATTTAATGATAGCATTGGGGCTCCTGAGAGCCTGTGTGAGCATCTCTTTCCAACTCTGCTTTCAGTGCCCTCACTTTTGTAGATTGAAATCTGCCATGGTAGGAGTATTTTTATCATGGAAATTGGCAAGTGCGTTTTTCAAATCAGGACTTTTTTCTTTTAACCTGAGAGCTGGTTGTTCAACACTTGCAGTATGCCACTGCTTTGGGTACCCCATTCCATGAAAGGTCATTGCAGGGTGGGTGTAGTGGTGGGTCAGTGGCTGTCTCAGATTTCTGGGCTGACAGGCTATTATCCCTGGGACTGTAGGACACCTGGTACGAGTTCCGGGTTCTGGCCGTCATGCAGGATCTGATCAGTGAGCCCAGCAACATTGCCGGTGTCTCCAGCACAGGTACTTGGGCTGGGGGGTTCTCTTACAACTGTGGGGGGTAAAAGCCACATGGGAATCCCCCAGTGAGATAGCTAAAATGAGGAAAGAAGACTGAATTGGAAGCAGTGGAGAGCTCTGGTTGAAGCTGTGAGTTGTAGTGTTTCTTAAGGCCCTCCGACCCATTCTTCTGCATCCATGATGGACAGGATTTCTCCAACTAAAGAGCTGCGTTTATGACACTTTCTAAAAGATAGCTGCAGAAAGAAATGTTGCTAATCTCATTATAGTTGTCAAAAATAACTTGACTTAAGTTCTTTTGCTATAAAATCCCTGTTTCCTCCAGTGTTGTCCTCTGTAATGGGCTGGGGCAGTGAACTGGAGAGACAACAGGTCAGCACGTATTTATTGAGTGCCTATTATAAGACTGCTTTATAATTATGGTGGTTTTATTTGGAAAATTACTGTTTGGTGTTGTTTCCCTCTACCCCTTCGTCTCCCTAGATTTTTTTTCAGGCTAAATACAGCCAACTCCCTAGCATTTTCCCCACTTATCTTTCTTTCTCTTGGCCCTGGTCCCATTTATACACATCTTTCTCCGCTGCAGTTCCTGCCTGAACACAGAAGAACCCCTCCCTTGCCCAGTGAAGTGGCTCCCTAGGTCTGGGAAGAGGCTTTTGCTTAGTGATCAAGCAATGGCACCATTTCCATGGGCACTGCTCACACAAAGACCTCTGGGACCAGTTGGCTCAGAGCTTGGCCAAGAAGCTCATGTAGTAGTACTCACAGAGCTATAGAAGCACCAGAGTAGGCAGACTTGGGGGAGGAGAAGGAAAGACTGAAGTGGCACCAGAGCCCTGGGGCAGTGGGGTGTGACTTCTGCATCATGCTAGGCACCATGGACCTTTCTTTCTTTCTTCCTTTCCTTTCCTTTCCTTTCCTTTCCTTTCCTTTCTTTCTTTCTTTCTTTCTTTCTTTCTTTCTTTCTTTCTTTCTTCCTTCCTTCCTTCCTTCCTTCCTTCCTTTCTTTCTTTCTTTCTTTCTTTCTTTCTTTCTCTTGCTTTCTTTCTTACAAAAGTCCTGCTATAGACACATACCTCTGTCGTGGCTTCCCTCTAGAGAAGAGACCCAGAGGAACAGGGAACCGAGTTTGCAGGATAGAAGATGTGAAGGTTTTCATCAGTGAACTATTCTGTGTACAGGGAAGATTCCCCATGAGTGAATGAAGGTGCAGCAACCTCAGCTCCCCTCCCCCCATCTTTAAGCCCCCCATTCCCAAAAGCTGTAGCATTCATTTGCCAACTCAACTCATCAGTGTGATTTGGGTTATTTTCATCCATCGTTATATCACCATAACAATGGGTTCCAGCCAAATATATCAGACTGCACAGAACCTAAAAAGTGGCACTTACTGTTATAACTGACTTTGAAGTAGGGTACAATAGATGGGGTCTAGTCCTGGCTCCACTAACAAGCTGTGTGGATTTGGGCACAAAGTGAAACTCACTTCTTTACCTGTAAAATGAAGTGGGACCTGTGTTGAATGTCTGTGCTAGCTCCAGTATTCTGAACTTGAGATGACCAGGACGTGCTAACCTTCCCTGTAGAAGTTGCTTAGTTGTGCTATAATGACTTAGAAATAGATCTGAATTCTGTGGTCACAAACTCTTCTCCCTGCTATAGCATTTTCCCCTCAAGGTACCTTCACATCTACACTCTCATTTTGTTAAGATGACATAGCAGAAAGCAGAAAATACCAACAAGAGGTCAGAGTAGCAGTGTTGTGGTTTGGGCACTGATCTGTAGTATCTATGTAAGCAAGTTGCTCAAACTCTGCCATGACAGTTTCTTTACCTTAGAAAATGAGAGCAATAGCATGTGCTCTGTCTCATTTGAGGGTATCAGGTAATATGCATGAGAGCCCTTTGCAAACAGCAGTAGCCAACTATAGATTATTATTGAAATTATTACCCTTATGGGGTAAGG
Organism: Herpailurus yagouaroundi; assembly: GCF_014898765.1. Taxonomy (NCBI): domain Eukaryota; kingdom Metazoa; phylum Chordata; class Mammalia; order Carnivora; family Felidae; genus Herpailurus; species Herpailurus yagouaroundi. The sequence goes on along the minus strand of NW_024412402.1, from coordinate 24,947,128 downwards.
TATAGATGTGATTTCTTCTTTACAAGCTCTGTAGGTATCACTTGACTTCCATAAACTAGTCTTTTCTGTCTCTTCCCCATCTATACAAACCTCTTCAAGTGCTAGAGTTGAACATGGAGCCTGAGCTTTAACATTGTCTGTTCTACAGAGGTAGGGAAAAATACTTGGGAGCTACTTGTCAGTGTAGGTGGGGGCTGTTATGGGAGGGAGGTAGGGAGTCATGTGTGTTCCTCGCCCCTCCCTGCAGACATCTTCCCACAGCCGGACCTGACCGATGATGGGCTAGCTCGGCCTGTGTTGGCTGGAATCGTAGCTACCATCTGCTTCTTGGCAGCTGCCATCCTGTTCAGCACTCTGGCCGCCTGCTTTGTCAACAAGCAGCGCAAGCGTAAGCTCAAGCGCAAAAAAGGTGGGTGTTTGCCCCCACCACCCTGCTCTACCTGGCTCAGTTTCAAATGCTCCCCATTGGGAGAGAAGGTCCACTTTTAGCATGGTCTCCCTTGAAAAAAAGGGAAATTGGAATCTTATGGGTAGAACTACCAGCAGGACTTGATCTGGAAAAGGGAGTAAGAAAGAAGGATGCTGGGGAGGGTGTGCTGGGGCCAGAATGAGAGAGAAGGCAGGTGTAGTGGTGGGCACAGGACTCTGGACTGGACCCAAAGATGCCTAACATTGGAAGGGCTTGCTGTCCTATGTAGCTTTGCTCCAGCCCCTGAGGACACCTGAGATAAATCTTGTATCCCTGGCCTCAGTAGGGTCTCTTCCCCTTCTTTTTCCTTCCAGATCCTCCACTCTCCATCACTCACTGCAGAAAGAGCTTGGAGTCTCCGTAAGTGCCCCTGCTGTTGTGGTGTATGGGCAGAGGGTTGAGGGTGGAGACAGGCAGGTGGTTTGTCTCACTCAGCCCCAAGACAAGTGTTTCCAAATTGTTTGCTGTTAACTGATCTGCACGGTAATTTTAAGTTGTCCACATTAACAGAGGGAGCAGTAGAGTGGACAGTCCAAATTAGCAGATAATCTCCTTAGCTTTGGAACGTGTTTATTTTTTTTCATCCTAATAGATTTGCGTTCATAGTGTGTTTTGCTTAAGTTAATATTAAGATGGGCTTGCATTGCTTGAACACCCTGGAAATGAAGGTGACTAGACAGAGTGTGGCAGACAGTAAGGGCAGGGCAGAATGAAAGTAGAAATGTGGGTGTTCATTAAAAAAATGGCCAGCACACATTTAGACAGTGGAGAGTTGGCCAAGGTATTTCATGCCAAAATATGCAGCCCATCTGCACCCCTTTTCCTTAGTATTATCTTAGGTGTTTGTGGTTGTTTGTTAAGAGAAGAAAAAGAAGTACAGGAGCAGGTGTGCCCTGCCTCACACTCCGGCTCCTTCACTCACCCCCACAGCCTGTCATCTGGCAAGGTGAGCCCTGAGAGCATCCGCACTCTCCGGGCCCCATCGGAGTCCTCTGATGACCAAGGCCAGCCAGCAGCCAAGAGGATGCTGAGTCCCACCCGGGAGAAAGAGCTGTCATTGTACAAGAAGACCAAGAGGGCCATCAGCAGCAAGAAGTACAGCGTGGCCAAGGCTGAGGCTGAGGCTGAGGCCACGACACCCATTGAGCTCATCAGCAGAGGCCCTGATGGCCGCTTTGTGATGGATCCCTCTGAGATGGAGCCCTCGATGAAGAGCAGGCGCATTGAGGGCTTTCCCTTTGCCGAGGAGACGGACATGTACCCTGAGTTCCGCCAGTCAGATGAGGAGAACGAGGACCCGCTGGTGCCCACATCTGTGGCTGCCTTGAAGTCCCAGCTGACCCCTCTGTCATCCAGCCAGGAGTCCTACCTGCCACCACCAGCATACAGCCCTCGGTTCCAGCCCCGTGGGCTGGAGGGCCCCGGCGGCCTGGAAGGTCGGCTCCAGGCCACAGGCCAAGCCAGACCTCCCGCCCCCCGGCCCTTCCACCATGGCCAGTATTATGGGTACCTCAGCAGCAGCAGCCCTGGGGAGGTGGAGCCACCGCCCTTCTACATGCCAGAAGTGGGCAGCCCCTTGAGCTCTGTCATGTCCTCCCCACCCCTGCATACTGAGGGGCCTTTTGGCCACCCCACCATTCCTGAGGAAAACGGAGAGAACGCTTCCAACAGCACGCTGCCCTTGACTCAGACACCCACGGGAGGGCGCTCCCCTGAGCCCTGGGGTCGGCCAGAATTCCCCTTTGGGGGACTGGAAACCCCGGCCATGATGTTTCCCCACCAGCTGCACCCCTGTGACGTAGCCGAGAGTCTGCAGCCCAAGGCTTGCCTCCCTCGAGGACTGCCCCCCACCTCCCTGCAGGTGCCCGCGGCCTACCCGGGCATCCTGTCTCTGGAGGCGCCCAAGGGCTGGGCAGGCAAGTCGCCGGGCAGAGGCCCCGTCCCAGCACCGGCCTCCGCTAAGTGGCAGGACAGACCTATGCAACCTCTGGTGAGCCAAGGGCAGCTAAGACATACCAGCCAAGGTATGGGCATACCCGTGTTGCCTTACCCCGAGCCGGCTGAGCCGGGGGGGCACAGCGGCCCCAGCACATTTGGCCTGGACACCCGGTGGTACGAGCCCCAGCCCCGGCCCCGGCCCAGCCCCCGGCAGGCCAGGCGCGCCGAGCCCAGTTTACATCAAGTGGTGCTACAGCCCTCCCGGCTCTCGCCTCTGACCCAAAGTCCCCTGAGCTCCCGCACCGGCTCCCCTGAGCTTGCCGCCCGGGCCCGGCCCCGCCCGGGCCTCCTGCAGCAGGCAGAAATGTCGGAGATCACCCTGCAGCCACCAGCCGCTGTCAGCTTCTCTCGCAAGTCCACGCCATCCACCGGCTCCCCTTCCCAGAGCAGCCGCAGCGGGAGCCCCAGCTACCGGCCCACCATGGGCTTCACCACTCTGGCCACAGGCTACCCCTCCCCTCCGCCAGGCCCTGCAGGGCCTGCGGACAACCTGGATGTGTTTGGACAGACGCCTTCCCCTCGAAGGATGGGGGAGGAGCTGCTCAGACCAGAGCCCCCCCCACCGCCATTACCTACTTCAGGGTGAGTGTGAGCTGGTTTCTCCTGCCCACCTCCACCTGGTCATCTTCCACTCCCCATTCCTTACCTGCCCTCCACCCCTTCCATCAACCTAAATGACAGGGCTTGTCTGGACATGGTGCAGCATCCCTTCGGGAGAGTTCTGGTCTTGGCATCGACAGGGTGTGGTCATGGGGTTGAAGGTGGGGCTTACCTGCCCAGGTACCCTGCCAGGAGCATGAGGGATCTCCTCTACCCAGCCCAGAGATCTCAGGAGGCCCCCAGGGTGATGCGGAATGGACACACGTGGGCAAGGAGAGGAGGGTGTGGTGTGTCCGAGTGAGGGGTCACCTCAGTTACTCTTAGAGTGGAGAGCTCTCCATATCCCCGTGATCCTGGCTTTGGGGGTGGTTCCAGGGTTTACCCAGAGACCTTGTATCCAGCCTCCTTCCCTTCCCTGGGCTGTCCTCCCTGCTAAGCAGGACCCTGAAGTCTCATTTCCCTGGACCACCAGGCCTGGGGCTCCTCTTCCCAATCTCCTGCCCATAGCAGCCTAGAGAGCGCCGGGCCCCTCCCACAGACTCTCCAGGGGGCGCATCCTGGAGGCTGGGAGCAAAATCTCAGGCCTGTGAACTGTGTGCCCGGAGCCACATACCCTACCCCAACCTGTGTGCCTCGCAGGAAGCCGCAGACAGACAGACAAACAGACAAGCTCCTGCGACCAGCCTGCCTGAGAGGGCACACACTAAACTGTAGCAGCTGGTATTCCAGGTACCAGAGTCAGCCTGGATGCCCGTCTGTGCCTCTCTTTCTCTCATCTTTCTTCCCTGGCCCTCCTCTTCCTCCTCCTCCTCCCCCTCCCCCTTCCTTCCTCCTCAAGTCTGGTTTTCTGTCTGTCTTTCTTCCTTCTCCATCTTCTTTGGGTTGGCCCAACTTGCTCCAAAGGGCTTACCACATCTCTGTAGTGCCCCCGGTCCCTCCTGCCCTCCCTCCCACTCTCTCTTTCTCTCTGGTTCCGTCCTTTGGTCTCTTTTCTTGATGTGGCCGCCTGTGCAGGGGAGCAGAGTGTTCCAGAGGAGGCTGGTCTGGTGGTAGGCAGGATGGGAGGCGGTTGGAGAGGAGGGAGCCCAGTGCCCTTCCCCTGCCCCATGCACTCCCACCCTCTCTGGTACCTGGAAGTACAGCCTCCCCTCCCACTCCCCCCTGCTCCTGGCAGGTGGAGAAGGTGGAGGAGAGCTCTAGCTAGGACGCCAGGCGTGGCGCGCCCACGGGACCCGTGCCTCTGTCTGTGCAGGAGATGCTGTGCGCCGCAGCCCTGTCTGTGCTTTGTGCAGCGCCCATCTGCCTCGTCCATCGTGCCGTCTGGTTCTCTGTCTCTCTCCTCTCCTTCCCCTCACCCCATTCTCTGGCCTCGCTTGTGGTTCTCTGGCCCCTGTGCTCCTCCCCTCCTCCCCTCTGGGTGTGCGTGGGTGGTTCCCCCACGGCCCGTGTTGATAACTGCTTTGTTTCTGATTGATCTCAGCTATCTGGGCAGTGTTGTCGAGACAAGCCTCTCCTCAGCTCAATAGGTAAGGGAGCTCCGCGGCTGGGGTGGGGCGGGGGGGTGGACAGGCGGACGGGGCTTCGGCAGGGCCATCGCTTCCTTTACAGGGGAATCCAAACCATGTCCCCTCACCCCCTCTGTGGGCGGCAGCCTCTGCTGCTCTGTTCCCACGGCTTCTGGGTTCCCCACATCATGCTGCTCCAACAGCCTCACCAGGCCACGCTCGGGCACCGCCTAGCTGCAGCTTCTGATTCCCACCCCACATGCCAAGCCTGTCCCAGAGCCTCTCTGCAGTTTTCCTCACTCAGATCCCTGCTGCCAACACACCCAGGGCCTCCCACAGAAGCCCCCTTAGACCCTGCATGTACCCCAAGGGGCCTAGAATGCCTAAATATGCTTTGCATCTCTGCACCTCTGGAAACATCAGGGCCACACTCATATCCAGAAACAGACCCCCTTCTGCCCTCAGGCATAGCACCACCCCTTTCCTTCCTAGACCCCTGCAGAGACTCAGATCTTCCCCTCGGGTTGCTGGTCCCTCACAGTCTTCTTGGGATCTTACTAATATTCTCAAGGAGCACAGGGTTGGGGTGTGGCCCAGTTCCTTCCCTCAATAGCTGGGTCTTCCTTAGGACCAGGTCACCTGTAGTTCTGTGAGGGCAAGGGCAGGGAAATGTCACCACTTCCCATGTTCCTTGCCCTCTATAGCTCATTCTTGGTTGTTACAGGACTGAGATGTGGACCTCGCCCTCAGGCTTACATAGCTTCCAAGGTCCCTGTAGTAGTCACTCCTGATCTTGGGTCACAGCTCTAGGGTCTTGGGAGGATCTTCCCAGGGAGAGAGGACAGGCTTCCCCTGGGCAGGAAGAAATTGAGCAGTAAAGCACTGCGCTCTGCTCTCCACTGAGGTCGGTCCTCTTCTGGCATTCTCCCAGGTGGAAATCTAGGAACTTGGGCATTTTAGAGGGGTATTGAGTCCCTTACAGAGGCTTAGGGTCACCTGAGACTCACTGTCTCTCATGGTGACTAAGATACTTCTTTTTTCCATGGACGCCATTGGCTGTACTTCTGGGAACAAGCAGTGTGGAGTCAGGAGAGCCTCCTGGTTTCTCTAGGTGAGAAGCATCTGCATCCCTTGCCCACCTAGTGATGTCAAGGGAGGCTGATTATCCAAACTCAGAACTATAAATCTTCAGTCATAAGAGTGGCCTCCCATAAGGAGGACTGGGATGCTGTGCCATTTCTTTATGATCTGTAGCTATAAAATTGTAGCAGCCAAGAGGCCCTGGGATCGTGTCTGCTGCTGGTTGGTTGCCACAGTGCAGCCATTAGTACTGGAGAGAGCAGGGAGGGTGTCAGGAAGTAGTTATGAGCCTTCCTTCATGAGGAGCCTCCTGTGGCCTACTGGGTGGGTGCTCCAGGGGATGGTGACTGGACCATCCTCCACCTTCATTACTCTCTCTCCCTGAACCCTAGTTATGACCCCTCTGTCATGCCCAGAGAGGTGATAGCACCAAGACCAGTTCTCACTCCACTCTTGGAAAATGCCTGGACCTCATTCCCCATTGTTACTGCCACTCCCCTCACCCAGCTGTTGATCCCTGTCTCCACAATGTCCCCACTGCACCAGGTCTGAGAGCTGAGCTATCATACTCTCACTGCTGTGGCAAACCCAGAAACCAAGGGCAGCGACGAGGGAGATTTGGTTCCTTGGGGCCTGGCCAGTATCCCCAGCCTAGGAGAATAAAGTGCTTCCCGCAGCCTCAGAGTTAGACCTTGATGGTGCTGGGCAGCAAGAGCCACCGCTCACTCCTGCTTGCTGAGAGCTCCCTGGGCGCGGTAGCTGCTGGGGCCATTGGGAAGCGTCAGGCTCCTCTTCAGACGCTGTCTTCATGCTGCGCCTTTGCATGTGTCTCCACTCGGTCTTGCTTGGAGAAGATGTGACACGTCTTGTCTACGTTCGTTCTCGCTCTGTTCCTGTTTCCTTCAGTCTCTCTCCTGTTCCTTTTCCCCAAACCTGCAGTTGTCTTCCCGCCTCTCCTCCTCCTCTCTCTCTCCCCTTTTTCTCCTCTTCCCAACTCCCACCTCAGAGCGGGGAGTTGTATTGAGTGGACCTGCCCCTTCTGTGGCCGTCTGGGAGGCTGGTGCTTCTCTCGGCTCCCTCTCTCATACCAGTAGCAACCCTCTTCTCACACCACCCTTGAATCCCCTGTCCTGTTAGTGCCGACTTTGGCCTCTAATCAGGTGGGTCTGGGAGGATGGATGGGCCCCCTTTTCCTGGGTGAACTGCAGGAAGGAGCTTCCATTTGGAAACAAATCTCTCCTGAGTTCTGAGGCCAAACACTGAGTTCTGACCCCACTAGAAAGTGGGGTGGACGCTGGGTGGACGCTGACCTCCACAATCCTGGCTTTCTGCTTTGTATATGGAGAATGAAGTGACCTTTTTCCTGGCTATGCCTCATATGTGAGTGGATTTCCTCAGCCTCTGCTCTAGTCTAAGGTCAGACAAGCAGAGTCTGCTGTCAGGCAATCATGAAGAGGATGAAAACGCTCCTTAAATCACTGCCTCTGCTGACTGGGACGGGCAGCTGCAAACTGTGTTGGAATGGTCAGCTCTCAGGGCAGTAAGAGTGGGAAATGTCCCATGGATTTTAACTTTTCTGTCCTGTGGCTCTGCCTGCTTTTTGAACCTTTTTGACTGTGTCTTTTCTTCACTATTCTGGGTAAGCACAGAGCTAAGCAACCAAGGCCCCTGGGCTAAATGATTGTGATTTGGGTTTCATATGGATTTTATGAAAAGAGAGAGAGAGAGAGAAAGTGAGAAAGTAAATTCCAGGCATTCTTTGGTGGTTCTGAACTGCAGAGAGACATCACTGGGACAGAGCACTGGAGATTAGGGGAAACCCCATATGACAAGGAAGATCCAGAAAATCCCTTAGGCTTTTAGATCTCATATTCTTACTTCCTGGGAGAAGGAGAGCCCCAGAATTTGCTGGATTTTAGAAGAATTGAGTTTGGGAAGAGAACTGTGACCTCCATTTCTTGGAGAGCCCAGGGTTGGATGCTGTTCTAACAGGGTAACCTACTGGTCAACCTCAAATTCACGTACCAACTTTATTTCAGGGATAGGATGAAGTTGCTTAACGCAAGCTTCCCACTGTCTTGAGAGACACCATCACCCAAATGTCATTATCTGATAGTTCCTGCTGTGAGCTTGACTGGGGATAAGGTCACCCTTCCTAGAAAAGAGAGGCAGTTTGATTCCAAAAGGCTTTACATGATGCAGGTAAAGTTTGTTGGACCACATTCCATGTGTCTTTCTGTATAATTTGCTTAAAATAAAGATCCATTTTACACCCCACCCCTTCCAGACACACTTGCTTTTATTTTATTTTTTTCTCCTGCATCCATAGAGTGTCTTGGTACCTTGAGGAGCCTTCTGTCATGTTTCTGTGTTTGAGCCCTGAGCCCAAAGCAAAAACAGGTGGACAGCAGGTGTCCTGGAAGGGCTGGAGCTTGGCTGTTTCACAAGGGAAATTTGGCTTATCCTTCTCAATGGATCATTACCGTTTGGGAATTTTTGCTTGAAGATATAACATCAGTCAGCTTTTTCCAATCCCTGGTCTGTCTTACCCTGACTGTGCCACTGAAACAGAGATTGTCAATGACTATAACAGCAGGGCACACTGATTTCTCAGGTGAGGTATGGAAGCACTGTTTTTCCTCTAGATAGATTCTGTACCTGTTTTCTTTAGGAAGAAGTTAGAAGAGCAGTTTAGCCTAATGTTGAGAATCTTGGCTCTATCACATAATAACTGGATTATCAGACAAGCTGGTTAACTCTCCACATTCAGTTTCTCCCTATGAAAAAAAATAGGATCAGTATAGAATATACCTTTTAAGGTTGTTGCAAGGATTAAAGAGAACTATTGTAAAAAACATAGATCAGTACTTGACATGGTAAGTGGTAAATAAATGCTATATAAGGGAAATGATAAAAGTAATGATATGTTAATTTTCATATATCTCTGGATGTTTTACCTGGCTTGGAGAATCCCTAGGAATTTTCGGGGCACCCTGAACCAGTTTCTCTTATGCCCTCATAGGTCACCCTGGATTATGTCATTTAAACACTGCTCTCTGGGTCCACTTGCTTGTCATATGCCTCTTCAGACCATGTGTCATTCACCCTGTGTGGTCTTTCTGAAAAGGCTGGCCAAGACCAGGGGAGAGGTAAACTGAATGGGCAGATTCATACCTTTGATTTTCCTTTTAGGCAGCTGAAGAAGTTCTAGTCAAGGATGAGAAGGGGGTGAGGACATTCTACCAGCAGTGCAAAGTCATGCTCCCTCATACCCTGGCCATCTCTACCCTTTGCCTGCCTTCCAGATTCCCTGGCAGCAGCACCTGCTATATAGGATCTCTGTGGGTAGAGTTTAAAAGAGGAGGGGATGGGGAATTGGTGGGTTGGGGCTTTGGGGATGGAAGACTGACTTCTATTGGTGAGTTGGACTTCTCTACCAGATGAGACCATGTGTTGCCTGTGTGTGCATGTAGGTGGGGCCCCCTAGCCCTGTGCTATCAGGGGGAAATCTACAAGTTGTTTCTGACCTGAAATTTGGAGGAGAGTCTTGATACTTTATTTACTAAAAGACTGTGGACTGATGATATCCATCAAAGAAGATGGAGGTTGCTTCATTGCCAGTTAATTCAGGAAACCCCAGAGACCAGAGTCTTATCAACAATTAGTCTGTAAGTTTTTTCTTCCTTCATCCCCACAAATGTGGCCAATACTGGGGAGATGGGGCTGCAGACCTCCCATCCTGCTGTCATTTGTTGTTCAATCTCAAATTGCTTGTTGCTCACCACTGGGGACTTCTTTTCCCCTCACAGGGTTGGCTGTCCTACTCCCTTTAATCAGAATTTACCCAAAACCAGTTGTGACGGAGATGGAAAAAGGAGATGTGGGGATTGAGGAAGAGTGTGATTCACCTCAGTCCACCATGGTCCTAGAATGTCCCTACTTCCCTGATGGTGTGCTAAAGCCAGCACCGGCGGGAAAGAAAGAGCGACTCCTCTCTCTCTCCCTTTATTCCTCAGGCTCTGAGGTTGGCTTACTTTGAGAAGAAATGACATTTATAACATACAAGTCTTCTAGATTTGCTTTTATGACTTTTGAAAAATTCTCTCCAGTATGCACAGATTGTCACAGACAGTCCATCCTCCCAGCTACCTTTGGTTCCCTTTGTCACATGGGCTGCACAGGCTCCAGTCAAATTGTGGACTTTGTTCTAACCTCGTAGTTGATCCATCAGGCAAATGACAGCATCCATTCTGCAGCTGGGGGAGAAGGAGAGACTGATATACATGGTGTCTCTCCCAGCCCTGGTTTCTCTACTGAATCTTAAAATGAATCTCTATTCACTAGACACTTGCTACTGATGGCAAGGAATTTGGACACTAACCATCATAATCTATTTTTACCTTTTATTTGCTTACATGGCTGATGGCATCTGAGCCTAGACTGCAGAAGGTCAGGGAGACACTCCTGCTGAAATGTTGGTAGATGGCAAGTATCTGTTACTTTTAGCTGCTGGGGCTCCGCCTGCCTTTTATAGATGGAGAGGAAGAAGCCCAAAGAAGCTGGGTTTTATGTACCTCCATCTCACTTGATACTGGGTTTCTCATTTAGACCTGGACTTCTCTTTTTGGAGGAGGACAATTAATTGGGGTGGGATTACTCACCTACTGCTTTAATCTGCCTTTTTACTTTTCACTTAAAGGTCTTGCTTGTGAGGATTTCTGAGAGCTTTGGGCATTGAAGCTGCTTTCTTCTCTGACCTTCCTCCTCCATGTTTGAGTGATATGGGCTGGGGCTCACTATTAAAGTTTCTCTCTCCCTCTCTTAGGTCTTCTGGTTTCCATCTGAGGTAGGCCTCCCACTGCTGGAGCTTTCTACTGGGTTTTCTCCCTTCCAGGAGCAATCAAGAGGCTGATGTCAAGGAAACATTGTGGATACCTGGGACTCCATAGAACTGTACTCTGTCCTCCTGTGGGTCGGCTATGTGGTTTTCTTCCAGCCCCTCTTCAAAAGCTTCCTTTTCTGGGAGCTGACCTGTGCCTCTCTAATTGTCCCTTCCAGAACACATCCACCTGCACCTGGGCATGCTGCTGCACCTGAGAGGCTGGAGGCTCTGAAATACCAACGGATAAAGAAGCCCAAAAAGTCATCCAAGGGCTCTTCGAAGTCAAAGAAACGATCCGGTAAACGGCGGATTCTCTCTTTCCAGTTCTCTCTGCCTTTATTATGGGATTGTTTGGCTCAGGATCCCAACCTTGGGTTTTCTCTAGAATTAAAAAAAATTTTTTTTAATGTTTATTTTTGAGAGAGAGAGAAAGAGAGAATGACACAGAGTGCAAGCAGGGGAGGGGCAGAGGAGGGAGACACAGAATCCGAAGCAGGCTCCAGGCTCCAAGCTTTCAGCACAGAGCCCGATGTGGGGCTCAAACTCATGAACTATAGATCATGACCTAAATAGCATATATATTTTTTTAGCATAAATACCATAAATATATTTTCTTTTCTTTTTTGTAATATGCCTTTTGGAAATATCCCTATCTCCTTATATATTTCTTCTCTATTATTTCAGACCTTTTAGTTGGACATGGGAATTATGGGGTCCTACTCAGTGCTTAAGGGACACTGTGGCATGGACCCAGCCTCTGCTGGATGACCAAACTTTTCTCAGTGAGATAGAATGAAATCTCCTTACCTCGTATAAAGGACATTTCCATTGAAATATGACTGTTTATCCACCAGTGATAGATGGCTTCTAAGATTGTGCAAAAATAATTCAGCCCTTTTTTACACTTAGAAAACTCTTTAATATTTATCATGTACTTTTTACCAATAGTTTTAGGAATCTTATGATAGGCTGTCAAAAAAAGACAGCTGCACAGTTTCCTTGCAGATCTTTAATAACCACTGGAGAGTAACTTTCTTTGGAGACTGGGAAAGTGTCCTGCAGAGGCCCCTGGACTCTCTGGAAGACAGTGAGCACTTGTCTCTCAGTTAGCCTTTGGGTGGTGCTATTATCCTATTAGTTTATAGATGGGAGTCCTGAGGCAGAGAAGAGGAAGAAGCTTTTTTTTAGGGTTTGGGTGAGAAATTGAGCCCAAAGCTGAATGTTCAACCTATTTAAGCTCATTGCAGTTGAAGACACATGTACCCACCTACGTACATATCTATTTTTTTTTTTTTTAACAAAAAGAGCCACATCAGTTTTTTTCCCTCTTGTTCTGTTACAGTGTCCTGTGCCCCATAATATGTTGATGGCTCCCAAATGTTTTTAGCCCCAGTCTCTTCCATAAGCACAAGTCTCATATTTCCAGTTGTCTGTTGAACATGTGCTTAGATGTTTTATAAGCCTTTGAAATGTCCAAAATAAAGTTATTGATTATCCTCTCCAAATCTGCATCTCTTCACTTCTCCCCCAACCTCACAAATGACACTGCTGCCTACCTCACTGCTCGGGCTCCTTCAGCCTTGCTTTTCTTGCTCTCACGTGTCCTGTGCAATCTACTTGGTAAGGTCTGCGGGCCCAACTTTTACAGTATATCCTAAATCCACCTCAACTGCTAAAACTAAATTCTGAGTTACTCTCATCCCCACCCTGATTATTGCAGTGACTGCCTCACTGGTTATCCTGCTCCATCCTCGCTCCTTCTATAATATATTCTACACCCAGAAACTGAAGTGATCTTTAGAAAATGTAATAGCATCCTCTTTCAGCCATGGCAGTGTGCACACACACATGCACACATGAACACATGAACACACACCTGATTAAAACCTTCCAGAAATTTCCTGCTGCAACCAGAGCAGATTTCAAACTGCTTACGATACTCTTCTCTGTCTTTCCTGTCTCTGTCCTCTGTTCATTCTGCTTCATCTGCAATAGTCTTCTGTCTTTGAAATGTGGCACATTGGCTCTTAACCCAGGGGTTTCACATTTGCCCTTCCTTCTGTTGGTAACACTTCTCCCTCGGAGCTTCAGAAGGCTCCATTTAAGACTCAGGCATGACTCCTTCCAAGAGTAGAAGTGTGCATCCATCATTGGCTCTCACATGGCCCTGTTTTCAGCTTTCTTTGTGCTACTATTAGTATCTGAAAATTTCATTTCTGTATTTTTTAAGTCTGTAATGTTTGTTTCTTCCTCCTCACCCCACATTTAAGTATAATCTTCTAGAAACCCAGCGCTTTACTGCCCTTTCTGCAGAAGGCCCATGAGGCACAGGAGTGGCCCTAGAAGTCTTGGAAGCGCCAGGCCTGGTTCTATTGCAGGGATTGAAATCTTGGGCAAAGTCCACCATTTCTGGTGGGGGGGGGGGCGGGCAAGGGAGGGGTGAAAAAATGAGTCCCAACCCATTCTTAGATACCTTGATCCCCAACACCTAGAATGATGCTTGGTACCCAAGTGGCACTAAAAAAGAAATACTGATATTACTGTAATAAAAATAAAAGTATTTCTAGTAACTACTAGATAACAGATTTAAATGAATATACTAAATATTAAATAAAAGATTAAAAAATGCCAATTGACTAGACCTATCCTACTATCCTACTTTCTCAGCTCAGTACAAGCAGGGAGCAAGTGTATGTGGTTGGTTACCCATATAACCAACATGGGGATCTCTGCTGTAGTGGCCTCCAGGCCCTGCTACACTCAGCGATTCTCGCTGTCATACTAGAAAGCCAGGATAGATGTCCCAGCAGATGAAAAAGATGAGTGTGCGAGGTGACAATCTTCCTTTTCACCCACTTTATTTTCTTCCCATTTGTTTGGTGCACCTGTTCCCTTCTCTCTAGACGGTTCTGCCTCCCAGGCTCAGCAGCTTCCAGACTCCCAGGTTCTGTGGCCCGATGAAGCCGTCTGCCTCCGAAAGAAGAAGAGACACTCTCGGCCTGACCCTTTTGCCCGCCTCTCAGACCTGTGCCACCGCCAGCTTCCAGAAGACCAGACGGCGATTCTCAACAGCGTGGATCATGATGACCCTGGCCATGCCACCCTGCTGTGACACGACACAACTCTAAGTGTTCCCTGAGTGGCAGTGCTGGGCTGAGGGGCAAGGGAGGATGAGGGTGTGCCAGCAGGCGGGCAGTTTCTGGGGCTGCTCTGACCTTTGTTCTGTTCATTTTGCCTCTGGCCAGAGTGGAACCTCTGAATCCTGGCCATCCGGTCTCACTTTCAGAACAGAAGGCCAGGGGCAGACCTCTAGGTAGAGATCAGAAAGTGAACCAGGGACAGGGAGAGATCTGCCTCCTTCCCACCTCTCCCCTCTTCCCTGGCTTGATTTTTCTCACCTCTTCAAATATCTTTGGAAGTGAAGAAGGGGAAAGCAATGGCTTTTACTGCTCTCTGCTTGTGTTTCAGTTTCTCAAATCCTGGAAGAGGGCTGGACTTCCATCCCATCTTCCAAATCTACATATATATAGATATAGATACAAATGCATATGTATGTAGTTTGTGGGCTTCTCTATGTATATATATGTACATTGAAGCAAAGTGCTGTTTATTTCTGTGGTCAGTGAAGGAAGGAGGTAGAGGGCAGCAGACTGCTGGGGTTTGTGAGTAGGACTGGCTGAGAGCCAGCTGGGCATCTGATATCCGTCCTGGGTATTCTTCCTTCTGAAACAGGATTCATGGCTTCTCAGCTGAACTCTACCTTCTCCTGTCCAGAGCAGAAATGGGTCTTCCAATGCTTTCTAGCTGCCTGCTTTGGGGGTTCAGCAATGAGTTACCACAGAACTAAACACAAGCCTTTATTTCTTGGTTCCTGCGTGAAGAAAGGGTAGCCAGCAAAGGGCCAGACTGGCATCTTTCTTCCTTCCACAGTTTGTCCCATGCTGCGGAAGTAGAAGCTGCTTAGCAGTGGGGCCAAGAAGCAGGTCCTGATGCACAAACTCGAGCTGATTCGTCAGTCCCCTTTGGTCCAGCCAGGGCCAGAAGCCCTGTGGCCAAAGGGCTTCCCGTTCTGGAGCCATCTGTTCTGAACACCAAGCTGCCGCGGCTCTATTTATATCCTGCCTCTGGCTCGGCACCCTCTGGAGCGCTGCTCCAAAGGCACTGATTGGATTCCTCCTTTCCTTTTGTGGGAGCTAATTCCCCAGATTGATTAATTGCCACTTGTGGGGAGCCTGCCTGCGTCTCCTTTCCATCTCTCCACATGCTGCCTGCAGACTCTTCTTTGCCCTGGGCCCTCCTGCATTCCGTGGACCCAAGCTCCAACAGGATGGGATCACATGAAGCTAGGGTGCCTCAGATTTCCAGATTCTGGGGCAACTCTGGATCCCCTCTCTTCCCTCAGTTTTATTTCTGTGGAACTGGCTGAGGCAAAGGGATGAAGGTAGAAGGGTGATAGGTAGGGGCCTGGGTTCTGGTCCTTTTTCTGCCAAAATCTTGTCCTAGTTCAAACTATTAGCACCCAGAAGCTTCTTTGCACTCATCTTACAGTGACTAAAGATGCATCTCCAGTAAGATAATGGTGCTGCCCAAGAGCAGGACAGAAGGTCCTGAAGATGGATAGGGGTGCATCTGCTCTTTCCCTTCTTCTTATGCAGGAGCCTGTGTTCTGACTACCTGGGAATAAAGGTGGCTGTCAGGTTCCTTGAAGTATTTCCTTCTTGGTGCTGTTGTCTTGGTGGGTTTGGGGACATCTACCTCTCCCCAGTTACCTGCTTGGATGTTGGCCAGGTCAAAGATCTAGAGGCTTCTGCTGGTCTCACTGCAGTTGCTACTGGTTTAGCCCACATGACCTCAGCAAGGGGGGCTCTGAGAGCTGGGGAGCTTCTCCCTGCTGGGAACTTCCATCTTAGGGAATGGATTCTTCTCTGCCACACAAGCCCCGGTGCTTCCTTTCTCTTGCCTAGAGAGTGGGGACCAACTCCACTTTTGGGGTCTGGCTACATGCCACATAACCATGGTTCCTTTCTAAGGGCAGTGAGTCATGGTGACAGAGGTGGGAGAGGGCAGTTTCTGGCCCTCATCTTGTTGACTGCCCCACTGCTCTGGACTGGGCCTTGCACCCTTGGGGTGGAGCCTCGACCTTCTGGCCAATGCACTTCTCCTGGCATCCAAGACCACTTTACCACCAGGTGGCAGTTCCAGCAAAACAGAAAAGCAGAGGTCGGGTGACTGTCTGCTTTTCAGAGGCAGCACTACCTCTGCCACTGTGCCCGATAAGTGACTCACTGAGTACCTCTCCTAGGGCATGCAGGGAATGGACATGGGTCTCATACCAAGTCAGTTTGAACCCTCTCTGGGCATGTTGTTTGCCAACCAGGGTGGATCCTGGATGAAATGTGAATGTGGGATGCCAGGGCTGAAGGACTTCAGGGTGAATTGGGCCAATCTTTCTGAGCCCTGCGCTTGGAATTCTAGGTCCTGAGCTTACAGAAGAGGAGAAGATGGGGTGGAAGGCTTTGCCATTTTAGGGTGTCCTACAAGACTGAGAGCCTATCTCTGGGCTGAGGTGCCTCAGACTACAGCTGTGCTTTCCCAAGTGAGCCATCTCCAGGGACCCCCAGTGAGCCATATCCAGGGCTAACAAAGGTGCTGACTCCTGTCTTCTCTTCTTCCTCTGGCAGTGCACCTTACCTCAGTGCATCAGACCAAATGGTTGGAGCTGTGCTTTTTTGCTGGCCACTGAGTGGCAACTATGCTGGGACATCCCTAAGGCTAGGGAAAGGACACATAGCCAACTTAACCTTTTGACAGCCTCACACTCATTTCTCCTCCTAAGAGGGCTTCCTTCTTGTGACAGTGTCCTTGAAGGCCAGCAGCCTCTCTGCAGCCCTGGGAGCTATTTCAGTCCTTCCTTTAAGGGCTGTGGTGGAAATTGGCAGAATACAGTCCCCTTTGTCCCTCTGATGGAGGGTAAAGATGTCACAGGCACATGCTTCCGTGCTGGGTGTGTGTGCATGCGTGTGAGGGCGTGGTTGTGAACATGTGCATGATGGGGGTATAGCCTTTTCTTGGGACCAAATGTCCTTTGTACTCTGCACTTGAACAATGGCGATGTGCACTTTTGAGCTTCCTAGGACTTTCGTGCTCCACTCTGTGGGTGATCAAACGTCCTCCAGACTTCCTCTTTTATGGTCTGGTAGCTTTGCAGAAGAAGCAACTCAGATAAAAACCTATTCTTGTGTCTCAGACTTTTGCCTATCCATTCATTCCACACCTTGACTGGAAACTGATTGTTTCAGGGTTAGGTGATTCTCAGACCAGGGAAAGGATTAAATGATTCTCAGAGGAGTCTGAGGCTGAAAGCACTTAGGGGGATCTGAGACTACAATTGTTTGAGGGAGAATAAATTAGCAATAAGGAGAAGGTGAATCCTGTTTCTTGATTGCTGGCTGACCACACTGAGTGGGTTTCATGGCTTGTGTGGGGCCTTGTGTGTGTATCATTGTTTGTGGCCCAGCTCAGCACATGCTGGTGAGCCCTGCCGCCATATCTCCCTTGTGACTTTCCTTGAGAGATGGGGGGTATGAGAGGCCTTGGGAGATTCCACTTTCTCTATAGGCAGTCTGCTTCATCCCACAGGGCTGGTGAGGTCTGTGCCCCATTTAGAAGAGGGGCCTATGTCCCATGATCATGCTTTAGGGGGCATCTCAAGCAGGGGTAGACTGGGGTGAGTAATTATTAATATTTTTCAGTGCTCTCTGTCTTTATTTTGATTTGGGATCTAAAATTTTTAGGATTAAACTGATTCCAGTTGTTTCCCTGTGTCCTTTTTATGCAGAAGACACTGGGTAGGGTTCATATGTGGAATTTCCTGATGAGTTTGGTTTTTGTTTTAGCTCATTTGAGTTTTTGCTGAGTTGACAAAACAGTAGCTTCAAGGGAGAAACAGACTTCACCAAGTCAGGGTGACTTTGCCACTTCCCAGGATTAAAATCCAGGGCTGAGGTGTGCGTGGCTGGAGCTGTTTCTTCCAGTTTTGTTAGAAAAGCCTTCTGTGGGGTTGGGGTGGGCTGGGGGGGGGGGGAGAATTGTACATAAAGTACATTTTATTACTACATAGAAACATAAGGAAAGAGAAGCTAATGGTTAATCTTGGGCTTGCTTTGCTTGCATGTAAAGGAGCTTTGGACGCCATCACAGGGATTTCTGGGGAGCAGCAGGAAAGAGTCAAAGGGTAGAGATGGGTGGGAGTGAGTGGCAGCTCCCCTGAGTGCATCCCTACTTCTCCCCTGGGGAAGAGTGCACATTTTCACCAGCCATTCTAGGCCAGCTCTGCCTTCTTACCTTCTCCAAAATAAAAAGGAGGCAGGCTCCAGCAGGCTATAGGCATGGAGCCCCATGGGGCTATGCTTATTGCTTTGGGGAGAGGGTGTAGATCTAAACTGAATGAGGGAATTGATCAGGTGGGGTGTTTTCAGGAAGGGGATTTATAGAGTTGGAGCATAGAAAGGAGGTCAAATTCTTTAGCCAAGTGTCTATAAGGCTGGAAGGGGAATAGAGAGCTAGGTTGATCATGGAGTAGAAGGTGGGGATCCTGGGACAGGACAGTAAGGCCAGAGCCAGGGGACATCAAATCTTACCTTTCTCTATGGAGCATGTGATAACTTAGTTACTCCTAAGGGTGCAGTATACAAGTCGGGGGTCATCCCAAGAAAAGAAAGAGGAGCAATTGCCTGGGATGGGGCAGGCTGGGGAGTGGTAGCTTTGAAGATCATTTGGGGGATAGGTGTGGAAGACTGTTATAGTCATTGAAAAAAGACTGTGGAGTAGGACCTTAGCGCATAGGCCCAGACTGGATCTTGAAAAAGATCTTGCTTCATAGCTGGACTTCCTTACTTCTTCTAGAATTAGCCTATAACACTAAGTGCCCAAACCAAACATGGACATATTCTCTGTGATGTATTTCAACTTCATCTGTTTGTTTTCAGGGGTTCCTCAGGCCCAAAGCTGGGAGACTTGTCTTGAAATCCCCATCATATTGCTAGCTCTGTGTCAGTAGAGAAAGAGGAAGACTCATTCTCATGAGCTTCATGTGTTTGTGTTCATAAGCAGCAGTGGCAGGTGGCCTTTTCCTTCTCTCCCATGATCTTAAATTCCTTATAAGACATTGTTGCTAGTGGTGGAGAGGAGGGATTAGGGTTGCTTTTACATTTGTCATCTTTTCTTCTTGGGGCACAGAGACTGCCTTCAGACCATGAAGCCACCCAGTGGCTTCATACCTAGAGGTTTTGTCCTCCTCACTTTCTCCTCCTTTGACAAGGTGAGGCCACCAGTCTGATTGCCAT
The DNA here is from genome assembly GCF_014898765.1 of Herpailurus yagouaroundi. NCBI lineage: Eukaryota > Metazoa > Chordata > Mammalia > Carnivora > Felidae > Herpailurus > Herpailurus yagouaroundi. The sequence continues at coordinate 24,928,249 of NW_024412402.1, read as the reverse complement.
AGAAGGATGAGAGAGTTTCACCCTGAAGTGAGACCAGCTATTCCTTTGTCCTCTTTGATGTCTTCCTCCTTTCAGATCAAGAGGCAGAATTAAAAATCTCTTCTTTAGAAGAAGTCAATAGGGACCAAAGCTCAGGTTGGACTTCAGCCCTCTTAGCACCTTGATGTTTGGTTAGGGAGGGGTATCCATTGCCATCCCTCCCTCAGACTAGTTGTGAAACTACACTGGTCCAATCCTTTATTTCTGGCTCCCCCCACCATCTGTACTTTCAAATAAGTCTTTCATGAACAAATATAACATCCCCACCAGATGTTCTGTGTTTGGGGGTGCTGAGAGGGTAGAAGTGTTTTCTAACCTCATTTTAAGCTGATCAAATAATTCCCAATAGATTAAGTCTGATCCAAAGACAGACCTACACCTAAGGGTTTCTGGGTAGGATAAGGAAAAAATAAGCATTAGTGCACATATCATTAATGGCTCACCACACCTTATAGAAGGAAGAGTCAGAGTATCTTGATTAATAAATACTTGGGTCGGACCACAGCCAGCAGTTGAAATCATGTAGGTATTCCCTTCTGTGGTGGGTATGTAATAGCAGTTAGGGCTCCTGTATAGGGCTGATAGAATAATTGCCAGTTTTGGAGCACTGGCTGGGAGAGCTAGATTGGGGAGTTAGAGTGGTACAAATTCTCAGTTCCCATCCCTGGTCCCTTGGCTGTTTGCCTTTCCACTAGATGGAGACGTGAATGGCTGTCTGGGCCTAATGTTCTTTTTGGTCTTGAAGAAGTGTGCTCTGCCATTCCCACCTCTTCCTGGATTTCCTGGATTCATTTTAGGAACTAGGGCAAGCTTTCCACCTCCACCCCATATACATACCAGTTCGGTCTTTCCTTCCCCACTTCTTTATGGCTCCAGGGATCCTGACCTTGTGCATGGTTTATGATGGGGAGGTGGTTGGGTAGGGAAGGGAATCTGGGAGGGGAGACAGTTTGGGCTGGGAGGCGTGGTTACATTTTCAGCCTTAGAAATACTGAAAGCATGCTTTTGGGCGATGTGTGAGGTTTTCACGTAGTAGATGAAAGGGGCAAATGTTGACCCTCCTCAGGGGTGATGAGGGCTTAGGGGCTTTTTGCTTCCTTTGGTCCTAGGACACCTATAAAAATTCATTTCTGATGGAGGGGAGTAAACCCCCTCATGGTTATCTACAATCCTTCGAAGGCAATTGTCAATCATTCTGTCAATGAATATTTATATTGCCTACTATGAACAATGAGAGGTCTGTCATGAGTAGACAGTGTCCTGGCTGGGTCAGAGAAATGGGGCTGTCTCACCTGTCCCTCTGCAGTTGCCAGACCATCTCCTTGGTCGCCAGCCCCAGCCAGCTATCTAGTCTGTGTTCCTTTCCTGGGCTCAGGAAGTAAGGGTATGTGTGGGTGTGAGAGTGTGTGTACTGTATGTGTGTGGGTGTGAATGGGTGTGGTGTGTTTTGGTGGTGTGTG